>NC_090034.1:70902476-71205772 GCF_037176765.1 Anolis sagrei
TGGGAAGTCTGATCTGGCCACAGTGGTCCACACTCTTGTTACATCCCGGATAGATTACTGCAATGCACTCTACGTGGGGTTGCCTTTGAAGACTGTTCGGAAACTTCAATTAGTCCAACGGGCAGCTAGATTACTCACTGGAGCATCATACCACCCCCTTGTTATGTCAGCTCCAATGGCTGCCAATCCAGTTCCGAGCACAATTCAAAGTGCTGGTTTTGACCTACAAAACCCTATACGGCTCCGGCCCAGCGTACCTGTCCGAACGTATCTCCTTCTACGTCCCACCTCGGAGTTTAAAATCTTCTGGGGAGGCCCTGCGCTCGGCCCCACCTTTATCACAAGTGAGGATGGCGGGGACGAGGGACAGGGCCTTCTCGGTGGCGGCCCCTCGCCTGTGGAATTCACTCCCCGGGGAAATTAGGTCATCAACATCCCTCCTCTCTTTCAGAAGGAAGTTAAAAACCTGGATATGGGACCAGGCCTTTGAGTAAGCTGGCAGATGGATAAAGGACAATGATGACCAGAGTAGGAAAGGACTATTATTATTATTATTATTAACTTTATTTGTACCCCGCTAGCATCTCCCGAAGGACTCGATGCGGCTTACAAAGGCCAAGGCCTCAAACACAATATAACAATACAACACTTAAGCAAATTAAAAACAGTTAAGCAATATTAGACAAACAAATAATAAACAATACATCAGGACACTATAAAACTGGGGGCGGGCCAAAGTAATGGGTACAAGATTAAAAGTGCTGATGTGGCAGGTGGTAAATAAGGATTATAAGGTATGTGCAGTGTGCGACGTGCAGCAATCTTGGTTCTATTAAAGTGCTTCTGGGACTTGTTGTTGGGGATTCCTATTCTGGAAAGACACATCGGGCCTGTCTAAGGTTTTTAGGGAGGGTGTTACAGAGTCAGGGGGCCACCACCAAAAAGGCCCTGTCTTGTGTCCCCACCAAGCGCGCCTGCGACGCCGGCGGGATCATGAGCAGGGCCTCTCCAGATGACCGAAGTGAACGCGTGGGTTCATAAATGGAGATGCGGTCACGAAGGTAGGCTGGTCCCAAACCGTTTAGGTTTTATAATGTTGGATGGACTATGGATTTATGAATTGGCGAACGTTGACCACAAGATGATTTTATTGCTGCTATGGTATTAATTTGATTGTTTTAACTAGTTCTAATTGTTGTTGTTATATTGTATTTTGTATATTGTATTTTGTGAATTGTTAGGCATCAAATTGTGCCTTTTGTAAGCCGTGCTGAGTCCCCCTTAGGGGGTTGAGAAGGGCGGGGTAGAAGCGCTCGAAATAAATAAATACATTTCAAGTCAAACCCGTAACACAATGGTTACCTGAAGACAAACATCTATGTCAGGAGGTGAAGACCAAGATATTTTCAACGGGACAATTATTTACTACATCAGCAGAATATTCCTATAAAAGGCTCAATCTAATAATTCTCAAATTGTGGCAGACCAGAGGAGTCTGGCTCACCTGGTATGCTCTGCTCCATTGGGAAGGAGAGAGAGTGTATGTATGGAGAGTATCAGATCTGCTATAGGAAAGCAAGATTCTATACACTTTTGGCTTCTTTCTCAAGGGAAGAGGAAGAACTGCATTTTGGAATCATGATACATTTGCAAGGAATAAGGTTTGGTGGGCATTGACCTTGCGTTTTGGAGTTGTAGTTCTCCTACATCCAGAGAGCACTGTGGACTCAAGCAATGATGGATCTAAACCAGTGGTTCTCAACCTTCCTAATGCCGCAACCCCTTAATACAGTTCCTCATGTTGTCGTGACTCCCAGCCGTATAATTATTTTTGTTGCTACTTCATAACTGTAATTTTGCTACTGTTATGAATCGCGATGTAAATATTTGATATGCAGGATATATTTTCATTCACTGGACCAAAGTTGGCACAAATATCCCATACGTCCAAATTTGAATACTGGTTGGCTGGGGGTGGGGTTACTGACTTTGTCATTTGGGAGTTGTAGTTGCTGGGATTTATAGTTCAACTACAATCAAAGAGCATTCTGAGCCCCACCAATGATGGACCGAACCAAACTTGGCCCTCAAAACTCCAACCAACAGAAAATACTGGAAGGGTTTGGTGGGCACTGCCCTTGAGTTTTGGAGTTGTAGTTCACCTACAAGCAGAGAACACTGTGGACCCAAACAATGATGGATCTGGACCAAACTTAGCACAGATACACAATATGCCCAAATGTGAACACTGGTGGAGTTTGTGGAAAACAGACCATGACATTGGGGCGTTGCGGTTGCTGGGATTTGTAGTTCACATACAATCAGAGCATTTTTAACCCTACCAACGATAAAATTGGGCCAAATTTCCCACTTGGAACCCCCACGACCAACAGAAAATACTGGAAGGGTTTAGAGGGGATTGACCTTGAGTTTTGGAGTTGTAGTTCACCTACATCCAGAGAGCACCGTGGACTCAAGCAATGTTGGATCTGGACCAAACTTGGCACAAATACTCAATATGCCCAAATTTGAAAACTGGTGGAGTTTGGGGAAAATAGACCTTGAAGTTTGCTGTATTGTTGCATTGATGTTTTTGATGTTAATTAATTGATACTACTGTTTTAAATGACTAATGATTTTGTACTGTGTTGCTGATACTGGTTGTTAACCGCTCTGAGTCGCCTGATGGCTGAGAAGAGCGGTACACAAGTAAAGTAAATAAATAATAATAATAAATTTGGGAGTTGTAGTTGCTGGGATTTATAGTTCACCTACAATCAAAGAGCATTCTGAACTCGACCAATGATGGAATTGAACCAAACTTGGCACACATAATTCCCATGACCAACAGAAAATACTGTGTTTTCTGAAGGTCCTTGGCGACCCCTCTGACACCCCCTCATGACCCCTCCAGGGGTCCCGACCCCCAGGTTGAGAAACACTGATCTAAACCAAACTTGTGGAGCACTCCTTTAATTGAAGGGGAAATGCTGGAGGAAAAGGGGAGCATCGGATAAGAGCATGGGATAAAACGGAATGTCGGATAAGTGAAGGTCGGATAATCGAGACTCTACTGTGCATGCTAACCATGTTTTTGCTGTGCTTCTGTAATCTATTCACTTTGCAAAAAGAAAAAGAGAGGAATAAGGGGGCTTGTAAAGCTAAAAAGAAATGTTTTTTTCATATTTGATTCTAAGAAATTGCTTGAGGAAAACCTGCTTCATTGTTCAGCTTGGAAGGTGTGTCTTTGGGTGGATCATAGAGCACATAATTAATAATCATGTAAGCCTAAAGTGATTGGACCCTTTATCAGAACTCACCTGCTTTCAGAGAAATGAAAGTTAACTAGAAACTTAGTACCATGCATGAGCATACCACACTCAATCAGCTAGTAAGGAAAAAACACCTGATTTATGAGAATTCACATGTCAACCAATTTTTATGTTCAGGGTGGCAGTTTCACTTTTGCCTGCATGAACAGGACTGTATTGTCAAAGGCTTTCATGGCTGGAATCGCTGGGTTGTTGTAGGTTTTTTCGGGCTATATGGCCATGTTCTAGAGGCATTCTCTCCTGATGTTTCGCCTGCATCTATCGCAAGCATCCTCAGAGGTAGTGAGGTCTGTTGGAACTAGGAAAATAGGTTTATATATCTGTAGAATGACCAGGGTGGGACAAAGAACTCTTGTTTGTTGGAGCTAGGAGTGAATGTTTAAACTGACCACCTTGATTAGCATTTGATGGCCTGGCAGTGCCTGGGGCAATCTTTTGTTGAGAGGTGATCACTGATTAGATGTTCTTGCCATACATCAAGGAAACCACTGACCGCATAGGGAAGCTGATGAGGAAACACAACATACAAACTATCTACAGACCCACCAAGAAAATCCAACAAATGCTACGTTCAGCAAAGGACAAGAGGGATCCTCTCACTTCTGCAGGAGTCTACCGTATACCATGCAGCTGTGGACAAGTCTACAGAGGAACCACCAAACGCAGCATTGCCCAAACACGAATCAAGGAACATGAAAGGCACTACAGACTAACTCAACTAGAGAAGTCAGCCATAGCAGAGTACCTGATGAACCAACCTGGACACAGCATATTATTCGAGAACACAGAAATGCTGGACCACTCTAACGGCCACCATGTCAGACTACACAGAGAAGCCATTGAAATCCACAAGCATGTGGACAATTTCAACAGAAAGGAGGAAACCATGAAAATGAACAAAATCTGGTTACCAGTATTAAAAAAGAACTCTAACATTACAACAGCAAAACAACAGAGAGGAAACAATCAGGGACAGCTAATCACCTCTCAACAAAAGATTCCACCAGGCACTGCCAGGCCATCAAATGCTAATCAAGGTGGTTAGTTGAAACATTCACACCTAGCTCCAGCAGACAAGAGTTCTTCGTCCCACCCTGGTCGTTCCACATATATATAAACCCATTTTCCTAGTTCCAACAGACCTCACTACCTTTGAGGATGCTTGCCATAGATGCAGGCAAAACGTCAAGAGCATGGCCTCTAGAACATGGCCATATAGCCCGAAAAAACCTACAACAACCCAATGAACAGGACTGTCCACCATTTGTTTTCTCTTCCTGTGCCTTCTCTGATCCTGCATCTTCACGAATCCACTACATATGGTACCATTTTTTTCTATGAACCCCAAGGCAGCCTCGATGTTGGTATATTATGGAAGCAGAACCCTACTGTAAACCCTTTGGTCATTTTTCGGGGCACCCAACTTTGCAAACTATCCCCTTTGTGCTACTTACCTCCGCCCGCCATCTGTGCACACTTGCAGGCACAGCGGTCATTGTCAACATCCTTGGTGCTGAATTCTGTCCCCGAAGGACTTAGGCTGCTTGTCCGTCCGGCTGTGCCACTGTATTTCCTTGCATAAAGCCTACAGAAGGAGAGTGCAGGGCTATCAGCTACAATTCTAACATCAGCTATTTCACCTCTGAGCTTTGGGTTACCAGAGTCAACAGTGGAAAAGGGTTCGTGTTCCTTTAATTCCTATTTTGGAAACTAGCATGTGGAAGCTGAACCCTAAAATGCGGTGTATAAAGAGCAAAAATAAAACAAAACTCAGCGTAAAATAGTAGAAATAGAATATAAAGATTCAGCCCGAGAAAGGAGGCTATAATATAAAATATTATAAACAATATGTGAAGTTTCAGCATAGTATAGTATAAACATAGTATAAAATAGTATACCAGTATGTGGTTTGACCCTAAAAGGCAGTCTAAAAATAGTAGAAATACAAGGGTTATTCAGAAAGTAAAGTTACATTAAAAAAAAAAGAATGAATATATTTTAATCAAACTTACATGGATTGTAGCATAGGTATTACATTGTTTTCCCACATAAATACCATTCAGTTCAATAAATTTTGTCATCCATGCGAAGAGATTTTGATGCCTGTGGCATAGAAGTTTCCCTCCACCTTTGCCAGTTAGTTTGCCACCTTGTTGGTGTTGGAAAATTGTTTTCCATCAAGGTGTTCCTTCTATTTAGTGGACAGATGATAGTTACTGGGTGCAAAATCGGGGCTGTGAGAGGGGTGGCTTAAAACATCCCAACCAAATGAAGTCAACAATTCTTGCGTTGCATGAGTGGTGTGCGGACGTGCCTTGTCATAAATGAGACAAACCTCCACTGTCAGCATCCCATGATGTTTGTTTTGGATGGCTCTGAAAAGTTTCTTCATGGTTTCACAATATATTCAGTACTCAATTTGTCACATGTTGTCTTGACAGTATGTCTTCTCTATAAACTGAAATGATTTTGTGATGAATCACAGCAACGTTCATGTCCTTAGCATTTAGGTAGCATATTACAGTGCAAACTTCACACTTGGAGGGAAACGGAATGAGGATGCTCATCTCTAACCTTCACCACAATGCCAGTCGATGAGTTACTGGTGACTGGCACTGCTCGTTCACTTCTGCTGGCTTCCCACTACACGGCAGCGATACCAACTTCCCCTGAGAAAATTCCATGCGAATTGAAACGATTTTGCAAAGAATCAGAACGGCGTTCATGTCCTTAGCATTTAGGTAGTGCATTACAGTGCAAACTTTGCAGTTGGAGGGATATGGAATGAAGACGCTCATCTCTATCCTTCACCACAATGTTAGTCAATGAGCTACTGACGACTGGCACTGCTCATTTTCTTCCACTGGCTTCCTGCTACACAGCAGTGATACCAACTTCCCCTGAGAAAATTCCATGCGAATTGAAACGATTCTGCGAAGAATCAGAGCGGCGTTCATGACCTTAACATTTAGGTAGTGCATTACAGTGCAAACTTTGCAGTTGGAGGGATACGGAATGAAGACGCTCATCTCTATCCTTCACCACAATGTCAGTCAATGAGCTACTGACGACTGGCACTGCTCATTTTCTTCCACTGGCTTCCCGCTACACAGCAGTGATACCAACTTCCCCTGAGAAAATTCCCCGTGAGAGCTATTTATTTATTATTTATTTAAAACACTTATATTTTGCCCTTCTCACCCCAAAGGGGACTCAGAGTGGAGCACAACATATACATGGCAAACATTTAATGCCGGGTACAATACATAAACATTAAAAAACATTTATCTAAATATTAAAATACACCATTTAAAATAACACAATTTAGTGTGCATTGTAACCTTACTTTCTTACTATGTGCCTTGTAACCTTACTTTCAGGATAACCCTCATAGTATAAAATAGTAGAAACAGTATGTGGAGGTTTAACCCAAAAGGGCAATCTATATATAAAAACAGTATTTGTTCATTCGTTCAGTCGCCTTCGACTCTTCGTGACCTCATGGACCAGCCCACGCCAGAGCTCCCTGTCGGCCGTCACCACCCTCAGCTCCTTCAAGGTCAGTCCAGTCACACACACACACAGTATAAATGGTATAAAATACGAGGGGTATTTTTTAAGTAAGGTCCGTTTTGTTGTAGATCTAGTAGTTCGCGCGCATACTGCAACGAGCATGTGTGTCGTGTACCGGCATGCCTCGGGAACAACTGTGCTGAGTTTCCGCTCTGTAGCTAACCTGTACGGTTCCGTTCTGTGCTTTAAAAATGTTTAAGACTATCAACTCACCCGCCGCATGTGAGGTTCGCTCAGTGATACGGTTTTTGTCAGCAAGGAACCTGCCTGCTGCAGAAATTCATCGACAGATTTGTGAAGTGTACGGTGATACTGTTATGAGTGAAAGCAAAGTGCGTAAGTGGGTACGACAATTCAAAGATGGCCGCGACAACGTCCATGATGATGACGACATGAAAACGGCAGTGAACTCTTGGTTATTGGAGCAGGCGGCAAGCTTTTATGAAGAGGGTATTTTAAAATTGGTTCAGAGGTATGATAAGTGTTTGAACAAACTTGGCAACTATGTCGAAAAATAGAGTGAAGTATGTACTTTCTGAAAATAAATTTACTTCTTTGAAATAAACTTTCGTTGTGTACTTATGTTCCAACGGACCTTACTTAAAAAATACCCCTCGTAGTATTACTTGTAGAAGGTTCCAACCCAAAAGTCAATAATAAGAAACAGTAGAAATAGCAGGAAATAGTAGAAAAAGTATGAGATGATTCAACCCTAAAAGGCAGTTGAATCTATAAACAGTACACAGAAGTTCGGCCTTAAAAGGCAGTCTATAAATAGTAGAAATAGTAGAAAATAATACAAATGTCATAAAATAGTATTAATAGCATGTAAGGTTCAACCCTAAATAGAATCATAGAATCAAAGAGTTGGAAGAGACCTCATGGGCCATCCAGTCCAACCTGCTGCCAAGAAGCAGGAATATTGCATTCAAAGCACCCCTGACAGATAGCCATCCAGCCTCTGTTTAAAAGCTTCCAAAGAAGGAGCCTCCACCACACTCCGGGGCAGAGAGTTCCACTGCTGAACGGCTCTCACAGTCAGGAAGTTCTTCCTCGTGTTCAGGTGGAATCTCCTCTCTTGTAGTTTGAAGCCATTGTTCCGCGTCCTAGTCTCCAGGGAAGCAGAAAACAAGCTTGCTCCCTCCTCCCTGTGGCTTCCTCTCACATATTTATACATGGCTATCATATCTCCTCTCAACCTTCTCTTCTTCAGGCTAAACATGCCCAGCTCCTTAAGCCGCTGCTCATAGGGCTTGTTCTCCAGACCCTTGATCATTTTAGTCACCCTCCTCTGGACACATTCCAGCTTGTCAATATCTCTCTTCAACTGTGGTGCCCAGAATTGGACACAATATTCCAGGTGTGGTCTAACCAAAGCGGAATAGAGGGGTAGCATGACTTCCCTAGATCTAGACACTATGCTCCTATTGATGCAGGCCAAAATCCCATTGGCTATCTCTAAAAAATGTAGAAAATAGTTGAAGTAGTATGTGGTTTGATCCTAACAATAGTATAAATACGTATGTAAAAGACAGCATTTACATGGTATAGAACTCAGCATAGTGTTTCAGCATTGGAAGACCAGGCTTTGAATCCTGCTGCAGGAGGGCCATGGGAACCTATTGGGTGACATTGGGCAAATCACACTCTCTCAGCCTCAGAGAAAGGCAATGGCAACGAGTCTTGCCAGGAAAATATCATGATAGATTAGACATAGGTTCACCCTACATGGGAAATGATTTGAAGGCTCACAACAACAATTAAAATAGCGGGTCTTCCTGGGCAAGGCGACAACAACACACAATCCTTGACTGGGGCTCACCGATAATTCTGCTCCTCAGGGCCGACTTGGAAATGTTCGTACAGGGCATAGGCTTCAATGTTTTCCCAGTCTTGGAGTTTGATACGAAGGGAATAGGAACCTTGGTTTGTGAGTGAGTGGATCAAGTCATTGCCCAGCCAGTACTCTCCAAGCGGGGATCCAAAACCCTGCAAAAGATGGAAACATGAAAGTGAAATAATAATAATCCATGCAGGAATATTATCATAATTCCAGTACAATATGTGATAGTAGTAGGCCTGGGCAACAACGGAAAAATTTGTTTCTAAACTCATTTCGTTTTTAGGGGTCCATTGTGTTTCGTTTTTTAAAAGAATTCCGAAATTTTCCTTTTAAAAATTTCGAAATTTACGAAATTTCGTATAATTACAAATCGATTTGTTAATGGCGGACGCGATTGCGCAATATGCTAAAAAAACCTCCAAATGGGACAGGGGGAACTTCTGAAGCTTCCCTCTCCCTCTGTTGTTGACTTTTGGTGTGATAAAACAAACACCAACTATAAAACTTGCACCAGACATGCGAAAATAATTACGAAATAATTACGAAATAATTTTGAAATAATTTCGAAATAATAACGAAACAATTACGAAATAAATTGAATAAATCGTTTCGAATCTAATTTATTCCTCACACTATTCCTGCATGGCTCAATATTGGATCGTAAGCTAATTTAAATACGAATTAATAACGAATTATGAAATTAACAAACGAAACCGCCCAAGCCTAGATGGTAGGTGTGCAGAAGTCATTGTTATTATGTTTGCGTTTAACTGTTAGAGTATATATTTGGTTTGTAACAGTAGCTAAAACTGGAGTCATCTGGTTTGAATCCACAGTGAGCGTTGCCAAGGAGACGAGGCTGGCTAGCTCATGAGAGGGAGAAGTGGGCGGAGCCAAGCAGGAAAAGTTATGTGTGTTTTAAAAAAAACAGCAGAGAGAGGCTTGGAAAGGCCTGAGAGGGAGGCGTGTGTGTGAGCGGCTGGGGTTTTTCAGTCTGGGAGGGCTGAGAGGGAAACCTGGCCAGATTCTTTGGTCAAAGAAGACTAAAGGAAGCCTAGTTAAGATCCCTAGTTAAAGAAGGACTAGAGGTCAGAGATTTGATCGAGGGAAGATCAAATTGAAAGGCTATTTATAGTAGTGAAACATTGTTCACTAGAGAGCTTCACCTCAGTGAAAGTTAGCCACAAGCTGTGTTATCTGGAAGAGTGGACTGTGTTATAAACCACGTGATATTCAAAGTTCCATAAGTTATTTAACAGCCTGCAACCATAAGCTTTGTACACAATAAACTTGTTATCTTTTGTTGAAAACCGTCTCATCTCAACTAATCTGCGTCTGTAGAGCCAGATCTCATCGGTGGTACCTCAAATACCTCATGTTGGTGGCAGTTACCTTAACTTACAAATAATAATTGGCCTCCTCCATAATATACTCTTCTACACAATTGAGGCCTGAGGTAAATTCCCTCCGTAACATCCACATCTGTACAATTGGTGATAGCGGTGGGGATCTTTAAAGTTAAAATCCCTATACCCTGTCCATCGTTGTGTTCGCATCTTCCCAGTAGGTAAACCATAATTCAGTCAATTGAGATCACAAATACAGGAACGATTGGCAACCTGTTACAACAGAGGCTTCAGTCCCCTTCTGTCGCATTGAGGTGCTAGACCTGAGTCTAAGCTCTAACCCAGGCCTTGGCAAACTTGAGTCCTCCAGGTATTTTGGACCTCAACTCCCACAATTCCTAACAGTCTCAGACCCTTTCCTTTTCCCCCTCAGCCGCTTAAGCGGCTGAGGGGTGAAAAGGAAGGGGTCTGAGGCTGTTAGGAATTGTGGGAGTTGAAGTCCAAAACATCTGTAAGGCCCAAGTTTGCTTATGTCTACTCTAACCCTTTACTGCCATTTCTCCACATTTGTGGCTTTTACTTTTGCTGATTTCATTATTCGCAGAGTTTATTAAAAAATGTGCTCCCTTAGGCATCCCCCGTGGCGCAGTGGGTTAAAGCACTGAGCTGCTGAGCTTGTTGATCGAAAGGTCGCAGGTTCGATTCCGGGGAGCGGTGTGAGCTTCCGCTGTCAGCCCTAGCTTCTGCCAACCTAGCAGTTCAAAAACATTCAAATGTGAGTAGATCAATAGGTACCGCTCCAGCGGGAAGGTAAGGGCGCTCCATGCAGTCATGCTGGCCACATGACCTTGGAGGTGTCTACGGACAACGCCGGCTCTTCGGCTTAGAAATGGAGATGAACACCACACCCCAGAGTCAGACATGACTGGACTTAATGTCAGGGGACTACCTTTACCTTTACCTTTAGGCATCTCAAGGATGCATCTACACCGCAGAATTAACACAATTTGACACCACTTTAACTGCCATGACTCAGTGCTAGGGGATCATGGGAGCTGGAGTTTTACAAAGTTCGTAGCTTTCTTTGCTGGAAAGCACTGGTGCTTTTCCAAACCACAAATCTCAGGATTTCATAGCATTGAGTTATGACAGTTAAAGTGGTATCAAACTGCATTCATTCTACAGTGCAGATGTATCCCCAGTGGGGAAGGGAAAGTCCTGGTTAATTCTACACTGTCCCATTTTTTCAGTTGCTATTAAAATATTGCATTTTTTATTTTTCTATTTATTCGTTTACAGTATTTATTTTCCGCCCTTCTCGCTCCGAGCGGGTGAGAAGGGCGGAATATAAATACTGCAAATAAATAAATAGCACACATACAGCTAACATTCAATGTTGATTATACAATGACAAGACAGACAACAGAAAGAGGAGTATATATATAGCCTTTTCCCATCTTTTGGCATCTTTGGAGGCTGTGCTTGGTTCAAACCACAGGGGGTGCTGTCGCTCCATTTCCTTGCTGAAGAGTTTTTCTTTGTTTGTAAACTTCCTGCTTTTTCTGATCGAAACACCGTGTGCCCAGGGGGGAGTCTCTCATTTGGTATTAGCCATTGATCGAGGTTCTGGGTTTGAGCCTGCCACTTTTGGACTCTCGCTTGCAGGGGTGTTCCAGCGAGTGTCTCTGTAGATCTTAGAAAACTATTTCTTGATTTCAGTTGTTGACGTGCTGGCTGATACCCAAACAAGGGATGAGCTGGAAATATCACTGCTTTGGTCCTTTCACTATTGGCTGCTACTTCCCGGCGGATGTCAGGTGGTGCAATACCGGCTAGACAGTGTAGTTTCTCCAGTGGTGTTGGGCGCAGACACCCCGTGATAATGCGGCATGTCTCATTAAGAGCCACATCCACTGTTTGAGCGTGGTGAGATGTGTTCCACACTGGGCATGCATACTCAGCAGCAGAGTAGCATAGTGCAAGGGCAGATGTCTTCACTGTGTCTGGTTGTGACCCCCAGGTTGTGCCAGTCAGCTTTCTTGGTTGCTACCTGCATTTTCCATACCTGTTTGTATTCCTTCCAGGTGCGCTGGAAATCCACAGACCCATCCTTTCGGTGCTGGATCACGGTCCAGCCACCTCCACTGGTTTCCATATCACAAAGTACCTGGTAACAGATGAAGAAAAAAAGAATTATTTAGGGGTGCATCTATTTAGGGTTTGGCAGCACTTGAACTGTTATGGTTCAAAGCTATGGAATTCTGAAATGTGTAGTTTTGAGAGATATTTACTCTTTTCTATCAGAAGGCTGTAGGGATACAAAAAACTACAAAACTCAGGATTCTATAGGATGGACCCATGGCAGTGAAAGTGGTGCAGTAGCACAGTGGGTTAAACTGCTAGCTGCAGAATATTTGCTGACCAGAAGGTTGGCAGTTCAAAGCCACAGGTCGGGGTGAGCTCCTGCTGTTAGCCCTAGCTTCTGCCAACCTAGCAGTTCGAAAACATGCAATGTGAGTAGATCAATAGGTGCCATGTCAGTGGGAAGGTAAACACGACCAGGAGGGTCTACAGACAACAGGCTTCTTGGCATGAAAAAATTGAATAAGAGCACCTCCCCATGGCCAGAGTTGAGCACAGTCTCCAGATGCTGGAGATGGAAAGGGAAACCTTTGCCTTTCTTTGTATTGTATGTCATTGTTGTTATTGTACAAAGGCATTGAATGTTTGCCTATATATGTGTATACCGTAATCTGCTCTGTGTCCCCTCAGGGAGATAGATATGTGGTCTAACCACATAGAGGCGTGGTTAGACCACACCTGAAATACGGTGTCCAATTCTGGGCACTGCAATTGAAGGGAGATGTTGACAAGCTGGTGTGTGTCCAGAGGGGGGCGACTCAAAGGATCAAGGATCTGGAGAACAAGCCCTATGAGGAGCGTCTTAAAGAGCTGGTCATGTTTAGCCTGAAGAAGTGAAGGCTGAGAGGAGACATGATAGCCATGTATAAATATGTGAGAGGTACTCATAGGGAGGAGGGAGCAAGCTTGTTTACTGCTGCCCTGGAGACAAGGACATGGACCAATGGCTTCAAACTACAAGAAAGGAGATTCCATCTGAACATGAGGAAGAACTTCCTGACTGTGAGAGCCGTTCAGCAGTGGAACTCTCTGCCGTGGAGTGTGGTGCAGGCTCCTTCTTTGGAAGCTTTTAAACAGAGGGTGGATGGCCATCTGTCAGGGGTGCTTTGAATGCAATATTCCTGCTTCTTGGCAGGGGGTTGGACTGGATGGCCCATCAGGTCTCTTCCAACTCTACGATTCTATAAATAAAGTGTGTCATTAGTTTATTATTATAATAATTCTACAACATGGATGACAATCCATTCTGCAGACATGAGGGTTTTTTTGTACCTGTCATGCCTCCATAGAGACTTTACTATTTTATCAAATAAAGTCTCCCTTAGTTAGAAGTTATTGCTTGAAGTAGGGATTACAAGTTTAAGAAACCCTGCCACAAATGTAAGGAAGACAAGGCAAAAAAGGACACAGAAGAAAAGCAGAGAGCAAGCAAGAACTAGCCTCCAACTTTTCCTAAAAGTTTTAATTGTTAGTTCTTGGTGGAGTTAGAATTTGACTCTATTAAATTCCTTGTTAACTGTTCACCTGGGAGTTACCCTGGACTGTGATTTGATGTATAAGAAGCACTGCCTGAATATCAAGCAAAAAGGAGGTGCTAAAGCTGACTGGCACAACCTGGGGATTACAACCAGACACAGTGAAGACATCTGCCTTTGTGCTTTGCTACTCTGCTGCTGAGTACACATGCCCAGTGTGGAACACATCTCACCACTCTAAAACAGAGGATGCGGCTCTTAATGAGACATGATGCATTATCATAGGATGTCTACGCCCTACACCGCTGGAGAAATTAAACTGTTTCGCCTAGGTATTGCTAAACCCAGGCCCCGGGGGCAGGATGTAGCCCCTTGGGCTCTTTTCTCAGCCCCTCCTCTCTCTCACCATTGTATCCTCCCTTCCTTCTCTCTTTCCTTCAACCTTCCTCGCCTCCCTGGAGAAATTATACTGTTTAGCCAACTGCCACATCCACTGTGAAGTAGCAGCCAATGAAATGACCTCTATGCTGATGATCATGCCATTACTGCTCAAGCAGGGAGCTTTGAGACAGTAGAACAGAAGCTCTCCGAAGCTCTAGGTGCTCTTACTGCCTACTACAGGGAAAACCAGCTGATCCCTAACCCATCTAAAACACAGACATGTGCCTTTCATCTCAAGAACAGAGAAGCATCCCGAGCTCTGAAGATCACCTGGGAAGGAATCCCACCTGGGAAGGAATCCCAGCATTGCAGCGCACCCAAATACCTGGGAGTTACTCTGGACCGTGCTCTGACCTACAAGAAGCACTGCCTGAACATCAAGCAAAAAGTGGGTGCTAGAAACAATATCATACGAAAGCTGACTGGCACAACCTGGGGAGCACAACCAGATACAGTGAAGACATCTGCCCTTGCACTGTGCTACTCTGCTGCTGAGTATGCATGCCCAGTGTGGAACACATCTCACCACACTAAAACAGTGGATGTGGCTCTTAATGAGACGCCGCATTATCACGGGGTGTCTGCGCCCTACACCACTGGAGAAATTACACTGCTTAACCGGTATTGCACCACCTGACATCCGCCGGGAAGTAGCAGCCAATAGTGAAAGGACCAAGGCAGAGACATCTCCAGCTCATCCCCTGTTTGGGTATCAGCCAGCACGTCAACAACTTAAATCTAGAAATAGTTTTCTAAGATCTACAGAGACACTCGCTGGAACACCTCAGCAAGCGAGAGTCCAAAAGTGGCAGGCTCAAACCCAAAATGAGAGGATCCCTCTTGTCCTTTGCTGAACGTAACCTCTGCAGGAGTCTACCGTGTACCATGCAGCTGTGGACAAGTCTACATAGGGACCACCAAACACAGCGCCCAGACACGCATCAAGGAACACGAAAGGCACTGCAAACTACTCCAACCAGAGAAATCAGCCATAGCAGAGCACCTGATGAACCAACCTGGACACAGCATATTATTTGAGAACACAGAAGTGCTGGACCACTCTCACAACCACCATGTCAGACTACACAGAGAAGCCATTGAAATCCACAAGCATGTGGACAATTTCAACAGAAAGGAAGAATCCATGAAAATGAACAAAATCTGGCTACCAGTATTAAAAAACTCAAAAATTACAGCAGCAAAACAACAGAGGGGAAACAAACAGGCACATGAAATCACTCTCAACAAAAGATTCCCCCCAGGCGCTTCCAAGCCATTGAATGTAAATCAAGGTGATCAGCTGAAACATTCACAGCTAGCCCCAGCAAACAAAAGTCCTTTGTCTCACCCTGGTCATTCCACAGATATATAAACCCATTTTTCCTACTTCCAACAGACCTTACTACCTCTGAGGATGCTTGCCATAGATGCAGGCGAAACGTCAGGAGAAAAATTGCCTCCAGAACATGGCCATATAGCCCGGAAAAACCTACAACAACCCAATAAAATAAACTGTTCACCTGTGTAGATCCAACTTTGTTCCTGGTGAGATTAAAGCACTTTCTGGAGTACATATTTTTTTTAAAAAAACCAAACTAACAAACAAAAAACAAAAAAGTTGATGTTCAGACTCACTTTAGCAGTCTCTGTAGTATTGGGGACCCTTATGGTGTAGACTCCGCTTTTGGTAAATCCCAGTTTGTAGGCAGCTGCACAGTCCTTGAATGTTGTCTGCTCTTCCAAAGAGGGCAGGGAAATTTCTGTCAGGGTCAGATAAATAAGGGTGATTTTTTTTTTAAAAAGGAATTCTTCTTTTAGCAAGAGTTCCATCTTCATTTCCAAACAGGAAAGTATGCTCTCAGTGTGCTGTTTGAATGACACCCTTGGAGCATTTGCAGGTTATACAAAATGCAGAATGTAATATAGGACCTGCCAAGGTCACAAACGTGCAACCCTAACCCTGGTGGAGCAACTGTACGTACGGTTGCATTGGGACACCAAGCCTATAAGGTGCTTGACCGTCTCAGCCAGCGAGGTCTGCTGCTTCTGCAGGGCTGTGTTGTTCAGGAGAGCCATGCCCAGGCGCTGCTCCAGGTGACCAACAAAGTCCATCTGCTTGGAAAGCAATCGTTGCATTTCCAACTTCTCCGACCGAAGGCTTTGAAGTTCCTCCTCACGCTTCCCCTCCAGAGTCAGGACCTTCCTCTCTAGGAAGCTGCAAAAAAGAAAGTAGAAAGGATAGCAAAGAGCTCAGAGTCAGCGATACTGAAGGACCACGTGGGGATCCCATTGTGGCGAACCCACCTTCAATCATCTTATGCGTGCTCTTTGTTTAAGGCTGCTCTTTTTTTAGTTTGTAAACACTAACTGTAGTAGGTTCTTGTGGGTTTTTTCGGGCTATAGAGCCATGTTCTAGAGGCATTTCTCCTGACGTTTCGCCTGCATCTATGGCAAGCATCCTCAGAGGTTGAGAAGGTCTGTTGGAAGTAGGAAAAATGGGTTTATATATCTGTGGAATGGCTGGGGTGGGGCAAGGAGCTCTTCCCTGCTGCAGTTAGGTGTGAATGTTTAGCTGATCACCTTCATTAGCATTTGAAGGCCTGCCTGAGTCTGGGAAAATCTGTTGCTGGGAGGTGTTAATCTGTGCCTGGTTTTTTCCTCTCTGTTGTTTAGCTGTTATAAACAACACAGCTGCACAGTTACAAAGCCATATTGGGCTCACTACACACTACATCAAGGACTCAGCCCACTTCATAGAAAAAATCAGCAATCTCAAGCTAAATACAAACGACAAACTGATCAGCTTCGATGTGGTATCTCTATTTACCATGGTCCCGGTAGCAGACACCATGGCACTCATCAACCAGAGGTTCCCAGAAGACATCACGACTCTGTTTCACCATTGCCTTACCACCAGTTACTTTCAGTGGGACAATGAATTCTACGAACAGAAAGATGGAGTAGCTATGGGGAGCCCTCTCAGCCCGGTCATAGCTAACTTCTACATGGAACACTTTGAAGAACAAGCCCTGGAAACAGCAACCAAAAAGCCCACGATATGGTTCAGATATGTGGATGACACCTTCACTATTTGGAGCCATGGAGAAGAAGAACTCAACAGGTTCCTGGACCATCTTAACAGCATCCACCCAAACATCCAGTTCACTATGGAAAAAGAAAAGGAAGGAAGACTGCCTTTTCTAGATGTCCTAGTCATCCGCAAACCAGATCAACAATTGGGTCACACCGTCTACAGAAAACCCACACACACAGATAGATATCTACATAAAAACTCCAACCATCACCCAAGTCAAAAAAGAAGCACCATTAAAGCCTTGGCAGACCGTGCAAAAAGAATCTGCGAACCCCACCTTCTCCAAGATGAACTGAACCACCTCAACTGGGCTCTCCAGGCCAATGGATACTCCACCTCAGACATCAGAAGAGCTGCAAGACCAAGAACAAGCCACGAGAGTCAAGATGAACATCCACCCAGAGGAAAAGTGTTCCTGCCATACATCAAGGGAACCACTGATCACATAGGGAAGCTGATGAGGAAACACAACATACAAACAATCTACAAACCCACCAAGAAAATCCAACAAATGCTACGTTCAGCAATGGACAAGAGGGATCCTCTCACCTCTGCAGGAGTCTACCGTATACCATGCAGCTGTGGACAAGTCTACAGAGGGACCACCAAACGCAACGCCATGACATGCATCAAGGAACATGAAAGGCACTGCAAACTACTCCAACCAGAGAAATCAGCCATAGCAGAGCACCTGATGAACCAGCCTGGACACAGCATATTATTTGAGAACACAGAAATGCTGGACCACTCTCACAACCACCATGTCAGACTACACAGAGAAGCCATTGAAATCCACAAGCATGTGGACAATTTCAACAGAAAGGAAGAGACCATGAAAATGAACAAAATCTGGCTACCAGTATTAAAAAACTCTAAAATTATAACAGCTAAACAACAGAGAGGAAAAAACCAGGCACAGATTAACACCTCCCAGCAACAGATTTTCCCAGACTCAGGCAGGCCTTCAAATGCTAATGAAGGTGATCAGCTAAACATTCACACCTAACTGTAGCAGGGAAGAGCTCCTTGCCCCACCCCAGCCATTCCACAGATATATAAACCCATTTTTCCTACTTCCAACAGACCTTCTCAACCTCTGAGGATGCTTGCCATAGATGCAGGCGAAACGTCAGGAGAAATGCCTCTAGAACATGGCTCTATAGCCTGAAAAAACCCACAAGAACCTAGTGATTCCAGCCATGAAAGCCTTCGACAATACAACTAACTGTAGTAATTGGGAGGGATAGCCAAAACTCCAGAGGACAGGAGCAGGATTCAAAACGATCTTGACAGATTAGAGAGATGGGCCAAAATTAACAAAATGAAGTTCAACAGTGACAAATGCAAGATACTCCACTTTGGTAGGAAAAATGAAATGCAAAGATACAGAATGGGGGACAATGCCTGGCTCGAGAGCAGTACATGTGAAAAAGATCTTGGAGTCCTCGTGGACAACAAGTTAAACATGAGCCAAGAATGTGATGTGGCGGCAAAGAAAGCCAATGGGATTTTGGCCTGCATTAATAGGAGCATAGTGTCTAGATCTAAGGAAGTAATGCTACCCCTCTATTCTGCTTTGGTTAGACCACACCTGGAATATTGTGTCCAATTCTGGGCACCACAATTCAAGAGAGATATTGACAAGCTGGAATGTGTCCAGAGGAGAGCGACTAAAATGATCAAGGGTCTGGAGAACAAGCCCTATGAGGAGCGGCTTAAGGAGCTGGGCATGTTTAGCCTGAAGAAGAGAAGGCTGAGAGGGGATATGATAGCCATGTATAAATATGTGAGAGGAAGCCACAGGGAGGAGGGAGCAAGCTTGTTTTATGCTTCCCTGGAGACTAGGACGCGGAACAATGGCTTCAAACTACAAGAGAGGAGATTCCATCTGAACATGAGGAAGAACTTCCTGACTGTGAGAGCCATTCAGCAGTGGAACTCTCTGCCCCGGAGTGTGGTGGAGGCTCCTTCTTTGGAAGCTTTTAAACAGAGGCTGGATGGCCATCTGTCAGGGGTGATTTGAATGCAATATTCCTGCTTCTTGGCAAGGGGTTGGACTGGATGGCCCATGAGGTCTCTTCCAACTCTTTGATTCTGTGATTCTATGATTCTAACTGAAGCATGGGTGTGTGAAAAAAGAGGCATTATTTAACTAAACAGAGTGCAAAGACCAACATGTGATGGAATGAAAACCATGCATAGTTCACGTTTTACCAGCCCACACACTCTCTTGCCAGAGAAAGAAAATATGCCACGCAAAGGATCAGTAAAGAACAAGAAGTTTACCCTTTGTAATGCAGAGTGTAAAGAACTCCTTACTTTAAGCAGCTAGAATGTGGGCCTGGCGAAGCCTTGGCGGCCATCTTAGGATAGGGAAACAAGGAGACGCCGGGATTGTGGCACAGCTGGCTGAGTGTCAGCTGCATTAAGATCACTCTGACCAAAAGGTCATGAGTTCGAAGCCAGCCCGGGTTGAAGTGGGTTTCCAACCAATTGTGTAGCCTGTTGTCGATCTTTGCAACCCGAAAGACAGTTGCATCTGTCAAACAGGAAAATTAGGTACCACCTTAAAGTGTGGGGAGGCTAAATTAACTAATTTATGAGGCCATAAAAATACTCTAGTAAGCACTCCAGCAAAAAGCATGCGGGGAATGTGGAAGTACTTCATCAGTGTCGCAGATGGACGATGAAAGCGACAGCTCCCCTGGCGGCCAGAAAAAGTTAAATAGCCTCTGTGTATGTCTGTATATGTTGTATGTTAAAATTGGCATTGAATGTTTGCCATATATGTGTACACTGTAATCCACCCCGAGTCCCCTGCGGGAAGAAAGGAGAGAAGGAACGAAAGAGAAAAGAGGAAGGAAAGAGACAAGGAAGGATGGAACCAAAGAGCAAAGGAAGCGAGGAAAGAAACAGGTAGAGAAGGAAGAAAGAAGAAGGGAAAGAAAAAGAGGGAGGGAAGGAAGGAGAGAAAGAAAGAAGGAGAGAAAGAGGGAGGGAAGGTTGGCTACAGCAACGTGTGGCAGGTACAGCTAGTATTATATATAATTTATATATATCAGACATGAACCTGGCCAGTGGCAGATAGGTAGAGAGTGTTTGTGTGATTCACGCAGTGCAAAAAAAGGAAAAAAGGAAAAAAGGAGAAAAAAGAACATGAGAACTATGTGTTGTCGAAGGCTTTCATGGCTGGAAACATTGGGTTGCTTTGAGTTTTCCGGGCTGTATGGCCATATTCCAGAAGCATTCTCTCCTGATGTGTCACCCACATCTATGGCAGGCATCCTTAGAGGTGTGAGGTCTGTTGGAAACTAGGCAAGTGAGGTTTATCTATCTGTGGAATAATGTCTAGGGTGGGAGGGGAAAAAAACAACATCTTATCTGTTTGAGGCAAGTGTGAATGTTGCAATTGGCCACCTTGATTATAAGCCTCTGGGATTCCTCCAAATTTTATGCTTCTGCATTTGATTACAGAAAAGCCCAGACATATTTTCTGCTTCAGAAATATACATATGCAAATTAATAAGAATTTTAAAATAATAAACAGTCTCAACCTGTTCCTTTCTTGGAGCCTGCTGATCTCATGAGTCTGTAGCAGGAGCTGTTTCTCAAGTTTGTTGGTTGATAAGGAGTTTTGCAATACTTGGATTTCCAGCCGGGAGGTTTGGTTGAGAACCTGGTTGGTGGGGATAGGCAGGAAGAAATGGGAAAATCAAGATGGTGAGTTGGTTCTTGCATAAAGTTCCCCACAGCGTTTGGCTCTTAAATAGAAATATTAATCAAATTTACAATGATCTAACCTCCAGATATGATCAATGCATCTCGGAAGGGCAAGCAGTATTACAAATCAAGTCATTCCACAGATATATAAACCCTTTTTCCTAGTTCCAACAGACCTCACTACCTCTGAGGATGCTTGCCATAGATGCAGGTGAAACGTCAGGAGAGAATGCCTCTAGACCATGGCCATACAGCCCGAAAAAACCTACAACAACCCAATCAAGTAATTGTTTCTCCCAACTTTGAAGACCTGCTCTGACACAGAATATTACATGTGTGTGTATGTATGTATGTAGAGAGAGAGAGATGCAGATAGTGGTATTTAGCAATGGTCTATGCCTCTGGAGACCAGGGTTCAATTTCCCACTTGACCATGGAAACCCACTAGGTAACTTTGGGTGAGTTACACTCTCTCAATCCCAGAAAACCTAATAATAGGCTCGCCATGAATATGTCATGCCCACTGGGTTTTTATGGGTGAGCAGGGATTCAAACCATGGTCAAACCATGGTCACCTAGGTCTCTTCTACACGATCTACACGATCTGATCCCAGGTTGTCTGCTTTGAACCAGATTATATGAGTCTCCGCCTTATAATCTGGGATTTAATCTGCAGGCCATTAAATGCTAATCAAGGTGGCCAATTAATAATAAATAAATAAATAAACAAACAAACTTTATTTATACCCCGCCACCATCTCCTCAAGGGACTCGGAGCGGCTTACATGAGGCCAATAAATAAATAAATAAATAAAAATGTAATGTTCGTTTGTGGTATTCACAGAACTCAAACACCACTGGACGAATTGACACCAAATTTGGACACAAGACACCTAACAACGCAATGTATGTCCTTCACTAAAAAAAAAATGATTTTGTCATTTGGGAGTTGTAGTTGCTGGGATTTATAGTTAACCTACAATCAAAGGGCATTCTGAGCCCAACCAACGATGGAATTGAACCAAACTTGCCACACAGTTCTCCCACGACCAACAGAAAATACTGGAAGGGTTTGGTGGGCAGTGTCCTTTGGTTTTGGAGTTGTAGTTCACCTACATCCAGAGATCACTGTGGACTCAAACAGTGATGGATCTGGACCAAACTCTACACGAAGACTCAATATGCCCAAATGTGAGCACTGGTGGAGTTTGGGGAAAATAGAATCTTGACATTTGGGAGTTGTAGTTGCTGGGATTTATAGTTCACCCACAATCACAGAGCATTCTGAACCCCACCAACAATAGAATTGGGCCAAACCTACCACACAGAACCCCCATGTGGGCCACAGCAAAACGTGGCAGGGGACGGCTAGTCAATAATAAAAAAGCAATAAACAAAAACAATACAATGAATATATAAGTCACATATAAATAATAACACACAAAGATTTAAAAACCTATGGCCGTGTCAAATGTAATAGTTTAAAATGAAAAGATAAATGCTGGGCATGAACAAAGGTAGGATATAACTGGTCGGAGGGTTTAAAAGAAGTGGTCCACGCCTTGGTCACCTCTAGAATGGATTACTGCAATGCGCTCTACGTGGGGCTGCCCCTGAAGACGGCTCGGAAACTACAATTGGTCCAGCGGGCAGCAGCCAGGATGCTAACTGGAGCTCATTATCAAGAGAGGTCAACCCTCTTGTTCAAGGAGCTCCACTGGCTGCCATTTATTTTCCGAGCCCAATTCAGGGTGCAGGTGCTCACCTACAAAGCCCTGAACGGTTTGGGACCACCCTACCTGCGTGACCGCATCTCCATCTACGAACCCACACGCTCGCTCCGGTCATCTGGGGAGACCCTGCTCGTGATCCCACCTACGTCTCAAGCGCGTTTGGTGGGGACGCGGGACAGGGCCTTCTCTGTGGCGGCCCCCCGACTTTGGAATGCCCTTCCAAAAGAGCTTCGTCAGGCCCCTACTCTGGCAGTTTTCAGAAGGAACCTAAAAACTTGGTTGTTCCGATGTGCATTCGCAGATTAGGAATCCCCATCCCAAGTCCTAGAAGCACTTTAGCACAACTAAGGTTGCTGTACGCCGCACTTAATCCTACGTCCCTCCTGCCATATCAGCACTTTTAACTCTGTACCCCATTGCGCTGGCCGAACCAGTTTTAATAGTGTCTTGAGGTATTGTCATTGTGGTAATTTGCTTAATTGTTTTTGATTTGCTTTGTTTATTGTTGTGTTATGTTTTTTATTGTATTGTGTTTGAGGCTTCGGCCCGTGTAAGCCGCATCGAGTCCTTCGGGAGATGCTAGCGGGGTACAAATAAAGTTAATAATAATAATAATAATAATAATAATAATAAAGGGAGCGCAATCCAACAAATAGTTAAAGTGCTTCTGAGGACATTTTGCTGGGAATTATTCCTTATTCTGGGAAGGCACACAATTGCAACATTCACACAAACACCTAGCAGACAAGAGTTCTTTCCCCCACCCTGGACATTCCACAGACATATAAACCTCACTTAGTTTCCAACAAACATCTCAACATATGAAGATGCCTGTCATAGTTGTGGGTGAAACGTCAGGGGAGAATGCTTCTGGAACATGGTCATTCAGCTTAGAAAACTCACAACAGCCCAGTGATTCCGGCATTGAAAGCCTTCGACAACAAATCTGGGATCAGATCCTGGGATACGAGGACAGTGTAGGAGGGGCCTGCGTCTAAGGCTTAAGCCACGGCACCATTGAGGTATACCTGTAAGTAACGTTTCTAAGTCTTGTCTGAAACACAGAAGAGGCATGATTCCTTCCTTCATCCTCCTTTCCCAAAAAGCAACCCTGCTTACCTGCATCTCTACATCAGTTAGCTTGCGGGTCTGCTCTGCGGTTTGGTTCAGAAGGTTGGTACCGATTTCCAACATGGCAGCAGTGTGGTTCTGCACGACACTGAAGTGGCTGTCAGACATTTCCATTCTCACGTTCTCTTGAATGTAGCCCTCCAGCTATTCGTAAGACACATTGACACCAGGAAGAAGAGAGACGGGGAAGAATCATGGGGAAAGATGAGGAAAGAAAGGAAGGAATTATTATTATTATTATTATTATTATTATTATTATTATTATTATTACTAGCTGTACTCGCCACGCGTTGCTGTGGCCAACCTTCCCTCCCACTTTCTCTTCTTCTTTCCCTCCTTCCCTTTTCTTCTTTCCCTCTCTCCTTCCTTCCTTCTCTACCTCTTTCCTTCCCCCCTTTTTCTTTTCCTTCCCCTTCTCTTTCTTCCTTCTCTGCCTCTTTCCTTCCTTCCTTTGCTTTTTGCTTCCATCCTTCCTTTTGTCTTTCCTTCTTTCCCTCACTCTTTCTCTTTCTTTCTCTTCTTCCTTCAAACCCTTTTTCTTTCCTTTTCTTTTTTCCCTTTCCTTCTCTCCTTCCTTCTTTCTCTACCCATTTCTTTCCATCCCTCTTCTTTTCCCCTTTCTCTCCTTTCTTCCTTCTCTACCTCTTTCCTTCCTTCCTTTGCTCTTTGTTTCCTTCCTTCCTTCCTTCCTTTTCTCCCTCTTCCTTCACTTTTTTCTGTATGTCATTTATCTTTTCGTCATTTATCTTTTAGGGTTTTTTAAGTCCTTTCCACTGGTTTTTTTTTGTGGGGGGGGGGGTTATGAGTGATGGACACTCATTGGTCTGTTAGCGTTGCTGTGGCCAACCTTCCCTCCCTTTTTCTCTCTCCTTCCTTCATTCCCTCTTTCCTTTGTTCCTTCTTTTTTTCTTTCCTTCTCTCTTTCCACCCCCCCCTTTTCTTTACCTTCTTTCTCTCCTTTCTTCCCTCTCTACCTCTTTCTTTCCTCCCTCCCTTTGCTCTTTGCTTCCATACTTCCTTCTCTCTTTCCTTCTTTCTTTCCCGCCCTCTTTCTCTCCTTTCTTCTCTCCCTCTTTCCTTCCTTCCCTTCTCTACCTCTTGCCGGGGCACTGGCAGTAAGGGAGCCTTGCTGTAGCCCCCAGTCTTGCTGGGCTGGGTGTGGGGCAGGTGGGAGGCACTTTTCGAGGTAGACCTCGCTCACCCAGCGCCACCTCTTCTCCTTTCTGCCATGGCTGCGGGGCACCTTCCCTGTTTGGTGGGTGAGCACGCAGGCAGGGCCATATGGAAAGCACTCTGCGGCTGAGGCAGAAAGAAGGGGCCAATGTGGGTGAGTAAGGCCCACCTCGAAAAATGCCTCCTGCCCCCGCCGGGCCCTGCAAGGCTGAGGGCTGCAGAACTCCCTTCTCGTCAGAGCCCAGGCAAGGGAAGGTGAAGCCTGGCGAGCAGCGTCCACACAGAGCAGCCACCCGCACACCTTTCCAGGGCGAAAAGAAGGAGGAGAGGTCTGTGTTTGGTGGGGCCGACAAAGAGAGGAAGGAGACTGGGAGGGAGGGAAGGAAGGAGGGCCCACCCATGGAAAGGGACTCCATGGTGAGGCTTCTCTTCTCTCACAATGATTGGTGCTTCATTCTTCTCGCGCAATGGGGAGAGGGGCTTTTGCGCATGCTCTATAAGGCATTTTTCTTTTTGGGGAGTTTTAAGTTATTTCCTCTTCATTTTTTACGGGCTTTTTTTGTTTGGAAGACATAGATCGGATTAGAATGTGTTTTGCTGCCAAATTTGGTGTCATTTTGTCCAGTGGTTTTTAAGTTCTGTTAATCCCACAAACGAACATTACGTTTTTATTTATATAGATTTGATAAACAACAAGATTAGTACATAGCAAACGAGAACGCTATGCTGGCTTTTGTATTCGATCACACTTCAGACTCTTCCCAAGTGTCTAGGAATGTGTGATGTTTTGGCGAATAATGCATGCAAATCTGAATAGGGTGGCCTTTTGCAGCTGACAGATGGTAATTTTGTCAGCACCAATTATTTTTAAATGCAAGCCAAGGTCTTTAGGCACTGCACCCAGTGTGCCAATCACCACTGGGAATACCTTGCCTGGCTTGTACCAGAGTCTTTGCAGTTCAATCTTTAAATCCTCATATATTGTAAGCTTTTCCAGTTGCTTCTCACCAATTCTGCTGCCACCTGAGATTGCAACACCCATACTTTGTTTCCCCCCACAATCATGTCCATGTGAAATAATAATAATAATAATAATAATAATAATAATAATAATAATTGTTACAAGTTGTTATTATTATTGCCTGCAGTTGCAAGGAAGATTCATCATCATTTATTTTCTAGTCCCAATTCAAGGTGCAAGTTATCACCTACAAAGCCCTAAACGGTTTGGGACCCGCCTACCTTCGTGACCGTATCTCCCTCCACGTACCATCTCGGGCCCTCCATTCATCTGGGGAGGCCCTTCTTTCGCTCCTGCCAGTTTCACAAGCTCGCCTGGTAAGCACAAGGGAGAGAGCTTTCTCCTCTGCGGCCCCCCGAATTTGGAACTCATTACCTGGAGAAATTAGGAAAGCCCCTATCCTAGAAACCTTTAAAAAGGACCTTAAAACCTGGCTCTTCTGCTGCGCCTTTGCAGAGTAGGTATACAATCCCATACTACTGCTTAGCCTCAACGTTCTGTCATTGGAGTATATGTTGTCCCCCGCTCTGTGGGAAAGCTTGATTCCATAATGAGCCTTCCTCTGCAAATAATCTGTCCCTTTTTACCTAGTCCGAGTTTTAGTTAGTTTTAATTAGTCTCTCTTTTAATCATTACATGTAGCCCGCCCATTGTCATTGTGATTGCACCTATTGTAATTTTATATTGTTATGTATTTACATGTTTTATTTTATTATGATGTTGTTTACTGTTTGTGTTTTTGGTTGTGTTGTGGTTTTATTTTATTGTAATTTGTTGTTCTGGCATGGCCTCATGTAAGGGGAGATGGTGGCAGGGTATAAATAAAAATTATTATTATTATTATTATTATTATTATTATTATTATTTACAAGCATGTTCTCATCCTAATCCTCTACTGCATTTAAGCGTAGCTCTACCTTTCTAGGGTGCATCAACATTGTACAATTAATCCAGTTTGCTACCACTTTCTGCTGTGGCTCAATGCTAAGAGTTGGAAGGTCTTTAGTCTTGCCTGTCAAAGAATGCTTGTCAAACTACAACTCTTGTACATTGCTGATGATGATTCTGATCCCATCTGATTCTGATGGCTTTGGAATCTGGGCTTTTGGAGTTGGAAAGCTACCCCCCACCTTTTGAACCACGGTACTACAGCTCTGTGATGGAGAATTCCAAGTACCTTTGGCACACCTTTGGAGTCTAGTGTCTAGATCCAGGGAAGTCATGCTACCCCTCTATTCTGCCTTGGTCAGGCCACATCTGAAATACTGTGTCCAATTCTGGGCACTGCAATTGAAGGGAGATGTTGACAAGCTGGTGTGTGTTCAGAGGAGGGCGTCTCAAAGGATCAAGGATCTGGAGAACAAGCTCTATGAGGAGCAGCTTAAAGAGCTAGGCATGTTTAGCCTGAAGAAGTGAAGGCTGAGAGGAGACATGATAGTCATGTATAAATAGTGAGAGGAACTCGTAGGGAGGAGGAAGCAAGCTTGTTTACTGCTTCCCTGGAGACTAGGACGTGGACCAATGGCTTCAAACTACAAGAAAGGAGATTCCATCTGAACATTAGGAAGAACTTCCTGACTGTGAGAGCTGTTCAGCAGTAGAACTCTCTGCCTTGGAGTGTGGTAGAAGCTCCTTCTTTGGAGGCTTTTAAGTAGAGGCTGGATGGTCATCTGTTGGGAGTGCTTTGAATGCGATTTTCCTGCTTCTTGGCAGATTGGGGTTGGACTGGATGGCCCACAAGGTCTCTTCCAACTCTATGATTCTATGGCAATCAATTTCAGGATTTGTGGGGATCTCCCCATCGATACTTTGCTTTGTGCCGTTGCTTTGGAGAAGTGTTTGGAGAGGAAAGAGTTCTGCAATTCACAAATCAAAATGTTGCCCATTTTCTGCATTCCCACCTCCTTTTGCGATAAGGAACCAAGAACAAGAGATTGTACTTGGCTACAATACACAACAATAATATGCAAAGTCAAATGTCTGGTGTTAATGCTCCCAATTACCCCCATTTTGGCTTCGATAGTGTGGAGGTATTAACCATTTTTACAAGCACATTACAGCAATGAGAAACTATGCTCTTGCTAATGGGAAAAAGCCCTACTGTCTCTTCCTTTCTTCCAAAACAAAAGTGGTGCATAGAATTCTGTCTTCTGCAGGAACGTTTCCAGCTTATGAACACTTTTATCAATTGTTATTTTGCTTTAAAAAAAAAGAAATTTCTTCTTTCAACAAAATGAAGGATCTGTTTTTGTTTTCAGTTCTTTGCATGCTCTCCGTTCATACACATTTCCCACTCTAATTTAAGTGGACAATTTGGCCTGTAAACGTACAAACACAATTGTCCCGCCAGGTTCCTCGCTAGAGTTCCTGTCATAATAAATCTCTCTTCTTCTCTCTTCATACCATGCGTAATTCTGTTAGTCTTTGCTACAACCTCCACCCATGTTTTAGAATTTGGAACCCATTCCAGGCTTGAATCAGTGCCTCTCCGAATACAAAATATTCCCCAGATGAAAAAGGAGTCAGGGGCCGAGCAACCTCCATTGAGAGTAGTGACCATTGTGGTGCCACAGGGTTCTATCTTGGACCCAGGGTCATTCAACACATTTATATAAATGACTTGGATGATGAAATAGAAGGTGGGATTAAAAAAATTGCAGATGGCACTACATTGGAAGGGATCGCTAAGGGATAGCTCAGAATCCACAGTGACCATAACGTAAGGCCGAACAGGGAATAGGGTTACAGCCAGGGGCGGCTCAACCATTACGCAAAGTAAGCATTCGCAGTATACTTGATTTTGTCCAGGGGCGCTCTTGAGGCGCTCTTGGGGGAAAATAGACCTTGACATATGTGAGTTGTAGTTACTGGGATGTATAGTTCATCTACAATCAAAGAGCATTCTGAACTCCACCAATGATGGAATTGAAGCAAATATGGCACACAGAACTCCCACGACGAACAGATAATATATATCAGTGATTGGTTTTGGGGGGGGGGGGGGGGGGGAGGGGCGCCAAAATACTGTTTGCTTACCGTTGAAAATTACCTAGGGTCGCCTCTGGTTACATCCTGTGTTGGACGGGGTTACACTCCCCCTGAAGACGCAGGTTCGCAGCTTGGGAGTGATCTTGGACTCATCGCTGAGCCTGGAAACCCAGGTTTCAGCGGTGACCAGGGGAGCATTCGCACAGTTAATACTTGTGCGCCAGCTACACCCATACCTTGGGAAGTCTGACTTGGCCATGGTAGTCCACGCTCTGGTTACATCCCATATAGACTACTGCAACACTCTCTACGTGGGGTTGCCTTTGAAGACTGCTCGGAAGCTTCAAATGGTCCAGCATTCGGCAGCCAGGTTTCTAACAGGAGCGGCACTCAGGGAGAATACTACTCCTCTGTTGCGCCAGCTCCACTGGCTGCCAGTTTGCTACCAGGCACAATTTAAAGTGCTGGCGTTAGCCTATAAAGCCCTAAACAGTTCTGGCCGTACTTACCTCTCCGAACGCATCTCTTCCTATGAACTGGCTAGGACACTAAGTCATCTGGGGAGGCCCTGCTCTCTGTCCCGCCTGCATCACAGGTGTGCTTGGCGGGGACAAGAGACAGGGCCTTCTCAGTGATGGCCCCTCGGCTGTGGAACGCCCTGCCTGCAGATATCAGATCGGCCCCCCCTGCTGGCGTTTCGGAGGAAAGTGAAGACCTGGCTGTTCGAACAAGCATTTGATTAAACAGTGTAATTGAACATAGGAATACGGAATAATGGATGATGAGACTGGATTCTGATTTTACTGTTGAGGCGCTAATGATTGTTATACGGATGTTTAATGATTTATGTTACAATTGTTTTTATTTGCCCTATACTTGTCTCGTGATGTTTTGTATTGATGTTGTTCACCGCTTTGAGTCATAGAACAAAAATGTATGTATGTATATCTTATAAGATATACATACATACATTTTTGTTCTATGTCATTATAGATACTTGTGCATTGTTTGCTTTGCACCGCTTTGAGTCGCCTGAGGGCTGAGAAAAGCGGTATATAAATAAAGTAAGTAAGTAAGTAAATAAATAAACAGATAAGAGCAGTGTTTCTCAACCTGGGGGTTGGGACCCCTTGGGGGGGAGTTGTGAGGGAGTTTCAGAGGGGTTGCCAAAGACCACCAGAAAACACACATTTCTGATGGTTTTAGGCACCCCTTTGGGAGAGAAGGGTGAAGATCTCTCTGCCTGTCCTTCTCTTCCTTTTTGGAAACAGACGGAAAATCCTTCTACCAAAAGTCCTCCTCTGCTGTGATTGGCCAGCCTCTCAGCTGGCCTCTCAGACAAGGGGAGGGCTGTTTCTGAAACTCCAAGTGGGAAGTGTTTTCAATGCCTGGCAGCACGGTATGCATGCATGGGCGAGGGAGAGCATGCGAGACTGGAGAGAGGCTCATGTTCTTTCGAGGCTGGGGAAGAGCACCTGCATGATGTGGGACTGAGAGTGGCCCAGCAGCATCAGGAGGAGGAGCGCCATTGTGGGTTGGGTTCAGAGTGCTCTTTGATTGTAGGTTAACTATAAATCTCAGCAACTACAACTGCCGAATGACAAAATCAATCCTGCCTAACCCCATCAGTTTTCATGTGCTGTCGCGCCTGAGGGCTATAGCTCTTAGTGAAAGAGGCATGGACGTGACATCTTTCCCCAGGGGATTGCTTCTTGCCCTCCTTTAGGAAACTGGAACTCTCAAAGACCCAAACACTGTAGATAACTCAAAATAGGTTTTATTGTTCACAAAGAGTTATCTCTTTAAGGCAATAAGCTGGAAGTTTCAAAGGGGTGAAGGAAAATATACATTACAGTCTCTGGTTGTCTTGGGTCCAAGAGGTTTTGAAGCTGAGAAGCTTTTCCAGGACCCTCTTTCTCAATGGCTGCAAATGCCGGAGCAATTCACAACCCCAGTCCAGATGGCCTATGTTTGAAGACACAGGGTCTTCCTCTGGTGCCAAAAGAACTGGTTTGAAGGTGCTTGAGACTTCCCAACGTCTTTCAGGTTGGTCTGAACATGAAGCATAAGTCTCAAGGGTAAGAACCTCAGAATGGGTGCTGAGAGGTAATTTAATCAGGGGCTTTTAGAGCCAAGTCTCTTACTCACGTCCATCTGATAGAAAATCTGAAGGTGGAATAAAAAAGGGAAGCACTCCCCTCCTCCAGGAAGAGGTGGAGCCAAACAATTAAGCTGAAAAAGCAATTCAACTGGTGCAAACAACACTGATTGCTATAAATAACCAATCAATCCAACTATACATAAGCAGGGTAAAAAGGCAGGATTAAGTATGATACAACAGTTTAAATCTTGCAACTAACAGTTCTACACATAGGTGGCGCCACTTGTGCCGTCACATTTCAAATTTTGGCGTATTGGGTATTTGTGCCAAATTTGGGTTCACAGTGCTCTCCTAAATCACTATCTATTCCTCCCAAATCCCTCTAGTATTTTCTGTTGGTCATGGGGTTCTATGTGGGAAGTTTGGCCCAATTCTATCATTGGTGGGGTTCAGAATACTCTTTGATTGTAGGTGAACTATAAATCCGGTGATGCAGTAGGTAAAACCACTGAGCTACTGAACTTGTTGACCGAAAGGTTGCAGGTTTGAATCCGGGGAGCGGTGTAAGCTCCTGCTGTCAGTCCCAGCTTTTTCCAACCTAGCAGTTCTAAAACATGCAAATGTGAGTAGATCAATAGGTACCATTCCAGTGGTGGGAAGGTAATGGCGCTCCATGTAGTCATGCCGGCAACATGACCTTGGAGGTGTCTACAGACAACGGCGACTCTTCGGGGATGAATACCAACTCCCAGTGTCAGACACGACTAGACTTAATGTCAGGGGAAATACTTTGTTGTTGTTCATTCGTTCAGTCATTTCTGACTCTTCGTGACTTCATGGACCAGTCCACGCCAGAGCTCCCTGTTGGTCGTCACTACCCCCAGCTCCTTCAAGGACAATCCAGTCACTTCAAGGATACCATCCATCCATCTTGCCCTTGGTCGGCCCCTCTTCCTTTTTTCCTTCCATTTTCCCCAGCATCATTGTCTTCTCTAAGCTTTCCTTTCCTCTCATGATGTGGCCAAAGAACTTCATCTTGGCCTCTGCTATTCTTCCCTCCAATGAGCAGTCGGGCTTTATTTCCTGAAGTATGGACCGGTTGGATCTTCTCGCAATCCAAGGCACTCTCAGGACTTTCCTCCAGCACCACAGTTCAAAAGCATCTATCTTCCTTCGCTCAGCCTTCCCTATGGTCCAGCTCTCACATCCGTAGGTGACTACGGGGAATACCAATGCTTTAACTATGCGGATCTTTGTTGCCATGTCTCTACTCTATTTTATCAAGATTGGTCATTGCTCTCCTCTCAAGACGTAAGTGTCTCCTGATTTCCTGACTGCAGTCTGCGTCTGCAGTAATCTTTGCACCTAGAAATACAAAGTCTGTCACAACCTCCACGTTTTCTCCCTCTTTTTTCCAGTTGTCAACTATTCTTGTTACCATAATCTTGTTTTTTTTATGTTTAACTGCAACCCAGCTTTTGCACTTTCTTCTTTCACCTTGATTAGAAGGCTCCTCTGCTCCTTGCTTTCAGCCATCAAAGTGGTGTCATCTGCATATCTACTTTACCTTATAAATCCCAGCAATGACAACTCCCAAAAGTCAAGGTCTATTTCCCCCAATCTCCACCAGTATTCACATTATAGCATATTGAGGATTTGTGCCAAGTTTGGTCCAGATCTATCATTGTTTGAGTCCACAGTGCTCTCTGGATGTAGGTGAACTACAACTCCAAAACTCAAGGTCAGTGCTCAGCAAACCCAGTATTTTCTCTTGGTCATGGGGTTTTGTGTGCCAAGTTGGTTCAATTCCATCATTGGAGGAGTTCAGGATGCTCTTTGATTGTAAGGTAACTATAAATCCCAGCAACTACAACTCCAATTGACAAAATCAATTCCCCAACCCTACCAGTATTCAAATTGGGGCGTATTGGGTATTTGTGCCAAATTTGGTCCAGTGAATGAAAATACATCCTGTATATCAGATATTTACATTTCCATTCATAAAAGTAGCAAAATTACAGTTCTGAAGTAGCAATGAAAATAATGTTATGGTTGGGGGTCACCACTACATGAGGAACTGTGTTAAGGGGTCGTGGCATTAGGAAGGCTGAGAACCACTGTTATAAATGAAGAAAAACACTCCATCAAGAAGAGGCTATAGTGGTTTACTGTTGCTTGAGTCTACTGGGAACAACCAGTTTCTGCCCGCTGTTCTCTGCTTCCCCTGATGGATTGAATGCATGTTACTTTTACACTTTGAACCAGTTAGCAGCAATTGAAGTAAGCTGGGGACAAGGAGGTAAATGAGGATAGATGCGGGGAATGCCGTGGATGTAGCGTACCTGGATTTCAGTAAGGCCTTCGACAAGGTCCCCCATGACCTTCTGGCAAACAAACTAGTCCAATGTGGGCTAGGCAAAACTACGGTGAGGTGGATCTGTGATTGGTTAAATGGACGAACCCAGAGGGTGCTCACTAATGCTTCCTCTTCATCCTGGAAAGAAGTGACGAGTGGAGTGCCGCAGGGTTTCGTCCTGGGTCTGGTCCTGTTCAACATCTTTATTAATGACTTAGATGAAGGGTTAGAAGGCAGGATCATCAAGTTTGCAGACGACACCAAATTGGGAGGGAGAGCCAATACTCCAGAGGACAGGAGCAGAATTCAAAATGATCTTGATAGATTAGAGAGATGGGCCAAAACTAACAAAATGAAGTTCAACAGTGACAAATGCAAGATACTCCACTTAGGCAGAAAAAATGAAATGCAAAAATACAGAATGGGGGACAATGCCTGGCTCGAGAGCAGTACGTGTGAAAAAGATCTTGGAGACCTCGTGGACAACAAGTTAAACATGAGCCAACAATGTGACATGGTGGCAAAAAAAGCCAATGGGATTTTGGCCTGCATCAATAGGAGCATAGTGTCTAGATCTAGGGAAGTCATGCTACCCCTCTATTACGCTTTGGTTAGACCACACCTGGAATATTGTGTCCAATTCTGGGCACCACAATTCAAGAGAGATATTGACAAGCTGGAATGTGTCCAGAGGAGGGTGACTAAAATGATCAAGGGTCTGGAGAACAAGCCCTATGAGTAGCGGCTTAAAGAGCTGGGCATGTTTAGCCTGAAGAAGAGAAGGCTGAAAGGACATATGATAGCCATGTATAAATATGTGAGAGGAAGCCACAGGGAGGAGGGAGCAAGCTTGTTTTCTGCTTCCCTGGAGACGAGGACGTGAAACAATGGCTTCAAACTACAAGAAAGGAGATTCCATCTGAACATTAGGAAGAACTTCCTGACTGTGAGAGCCGTTCAGCAGTGGAACTCTCTGCCCCGGAGTGTGGTGGAGGCTCCTTCTTTGGAAGCTTTTAAACAGAGGCTGGATGGCCATTTGTCAGGGGCGATTTGAATGCAATATTCCTGCTTCTTGGCAGAAGGGGGTTGGACTGGATGGCCCATGAGGTCTCTTCCAACTCTTTGATTCTATGAGTGGAGAAGTACGAAGTTGGGACATTTTAAAAGCAACTGAAAAAGTGAGGAGATACGTTCATTAGTGGGATGATCGTAGTTAAATTGGGATAGTTGGAAACTATATGGAATTCTTATAGCAACCCCTTCCTAGCTTCATGGTTAATTGAAAATCCTGGAGGCAAGCAACAAAACAGCCATAATGTGCTGACCGGGCCATACAAGGAATTGTGACCTAAAATCTGCAAAAATGTGTAAATGGGAGAAAATGGCATACAAAGCTGCATATGTTATGGGAAACTGAATGCAAAAGTAATGTGAATTATGTGTTTAAAAATGCAAACAGATGTAGAAACGGGATGAAATTAAATTGACTTACGGCTGATTACGTGCAAAACGACACAGACCAGAAATACATTCATGCCTCCATAGCTCACAGTGACCTCCACAACTGGATGTCGTCTGAGGTCAGCCTGCATTGGAAATTATCTGTTCTCCTAAGGACTTCTCTTAGCTTGGCCACAAAAGTGACCCATTTGCCACCTTTAGAGGATGCCAGAACTACAATAAGACAGCTCTGTACCTTTTGCACTGTGGTTCTCGCCCTCAGCAGTGTGTTGAGTCTGAGAAATCTCTCCTGGCCACATCTTTGCTGCTGTTTGCCAGCATTTTGTCAAAACGTGGCTCTTTCAGACAGCATTCCATATTCACTCAAGGCAGCTGGACCAAGTTTCTTTCAACTAGCATTTTTTCCCCTGACATCTTTTGGCTGGCTTTCCAGAGGTTTCTGCTTCTAAAGTATATTTTTATTCTGCTTAGCATTTTATTACGGGCATTTGTCTTATTATGATTGAACGTTCCTTTGGGCACCATCCGTTTGCCAGAGAACATGGCACATAAATTTGAAATATGTTTGTAAAATCCACAGTCAACTGGACATTAGGGACATCGAAATCTCACAAGGCCCAGCTGGTGCCAAACCTTTCTGAGCAAATGCGGAGTAGTGTTTTTATTAGGTTCTTGTGGGTTTTTTCGGGCTATAGGGCCATGTTCTAGAGGCATTTCTCCTGACGTTTCGCCTGCATCTATGGCAAGCATCCTCAGAGGTAGTGAGGTCTGTTGGAATTAGGACAATGGGTTTATATATCTGTGGAATGGCTGGGGTGGGGCAAAGAGCTCTTCTCTGCTGGAGCTAGGTGTGAATGTTTCAACTGACCACCTTCATTAGCATTTGAAGGTCTGGCTGAGCCTGGGAAAATCTTTTGTTGAGAGGTGTTAAGATGTGCCTGGTTGTTTCCTCTCTGCTGTTTAGTGTTTTTATTGTTAAGCTAGGATTGTGGGAGAATTTATTTATTTATTTATTTGGGGTGCTTCTACCCCGCCCTTCTCAACCCCCTAGTTGCCTAACAATTACAAAATACAATACAATATACGATACACAAATTACCATATAATATCACAGTTATAACTAATTAAAACAATCAACAGTATACTAGCATCAATAAAAACATCTTGTGGTCAATGTTCACCAAATCCAAGTCGATAAACCATTTAGCATCGTCATTGTCCTTTCCTACTCTGGTCATTATTGGTTGTCTTTGTCCATCTGCCAGCTTACCCGAAGGCCTGGTCCCACATCCAGGTCTTTAGCTTCCTTCTGAAGGAGAGGAGGGATGTTGATGTCCTAATTTCCCCGGGGAGCGCATTCCACAGGCGAGGGGCCACCACCGAGAAGGCCCTGTCCCTCGTCCCCACCAGTCTCGCTTGTGATAAAGGTGGGGCCGAAAGCAGGGCCCCCTCAGCAGATCTTAGACTCCGAGGTGGGACGTAGAAGGAGATACGTTCGGACAGGTACGCTGGGCCGGAGCCGTAAAGGGTTTTGTAGGTCAAAACCAGCAGGGTTTGAATCCCTGGAAATCCAGTGGGTGACCTTGGGCAAGTCACACTCTCTCAACTTCAGAAGAAAAGCCATGGAAAACCCTTTCCCAAGAAATCTCCACAAAGGGTTCAACGTAGGGTTGGCATCAGTCAGAAAGGAACACAAGAAGAAAAGTTAAGAACTGCAGTCATTAAATAATCCTTTTGCTTCCCTGGTTCCCTGGTTCCATTGTCTGATGTCAATGGGGATGAGGCTTTTCCTGGGCCTGAGTCAAGTCCAGGCTTTGCTGAGAGGCCCCAGGTTTTCCATGAACAGAGTACTTCTCCTATAGATTCTCAAGGTCAAATTTCTGAAGGAGGCCCACAGCAGCCTTCCTCTGAGAAACTGTCTTCTGAGGATGATTTGTCAGGTGCAGAATTTAATGAGTTCAAAGATAGAAGACCAAGGTCTCAAGATCGCCGAAGGTCAGCCCGTCTGCTTAAAAAGAGAGATAAGTAACCCTTATCTGGGTTGTAAAGGCAAACAGAATGTTTTCCTTTCGGTTCATGGGACAAGAAAAGTTTTATGTGAGATGAGGAAAGGATTTTAGCTCAGTCTGGTCAACGTTGAATTTTCATAATGGTCTTGTTTCCAAGTGGATTTCTAATTTCATGTTTCAAGTTTTGCCAGGTTCTTGTTCTGGGTATTGGATCTCTATGCTGTCTTGTTCTTTTGGAGTTTGCTTCTTTGGATCATGTGGTTTTTTACCTTTGTACCCTTAAGTTGATGGACTATTTATTACCTTTGGTAAATACTCAGAGGCGGCCCTAGGTAATTTTCAACGGTAAGCAAACAGTATTTAGCCCCCCCCCCCCCAAATCACTGATATTGGTGGAGTTCAGAATGCTCTTTGATTGTAGGTGAACTATACATCCCAGTAACTACAACTCTCCTATGTCAAGGTCTATTTTCCCCCAAGAGCTCAAGAGCGCCCCTGGGCAAAATCAACTATACTGCAAATGCTTACTTTGCGTAATGGGTTGAGCCGCCCCTGTAAATACTGTTTTGGACTATACATTTTTTTATCATTTTTATTGCTTTGCTTACGTATATTCTTCAATAAACCGCTTGCTGATTTTACTATACTGGTGTGGTGTTTAAGGACAGTGGTGTTTTTGCTCTGGGATACGAGACAGTAGGTTCCATGCAGCTGCCAATGGTTGAGCATCTTTACTAGGATGTTATGTGGCTCTTTAAAAGGGCTCCTAATGCTACTCTATAGCAGACTTTCTCCCAGAAGAGATTAGGGACAATTGGTCACTCAGGCAGCTACTTTGTGCATAAAGGACAAAATGCAAATGATTATTATCTAACTAAGCCATGCGCAGTGTGGCTTTAGGCTGGGACATGGTACTGAGACAGCCTTGGTCACCTTAGTGGATGATCTTTGCTGGGAACTGGACAGGGGGAGTGTGTCCCTGTTGGTTCTGCTAGACCTCTCATCGGCCTTCGATACCGTCAACCACGGTATCCTTCTGAGACGCCTCGCGGGAATGGGCCTCGGGGGTACTGCTTTGCAGTGGCTCCAGTCCTTCCTCAAGGGTTGCTCCCAGAAGGTGTTGCTAGGGGACTCCTGCTCGACCCCGCGGCTATTGTACTGTGGAGTTCCACAGGCCTCAGTACTGTCCCCTATGCTGTTCAACATATACATGAAGCCGTTGGGAGAGATCATCTGGTGTTTCAGGGTCCGGTGTCATCTGTACGCAGATGATGTTCAACTCTGTTACTCCTTCCCACCTGCTACTAAGGAGGCTGTTCAAGTCCTGAACCGGTGCTTGGCCACTGTAATGGACTGGATGAGGGCCAGCAGATTGAAACTAAATCCAGACAAGACAGAGGTACTCCTGGTCAGTCGAAAGGCTGAACAGGGCATAGGTTTACAGCCTGTGCTTGATGGGGTTACACTCCCCCTGAAGGCGCACGTTCGCAGTTTGGGAGTGATCCTGGACTCATCGCTGAGCCTGGAACCCCAGGTTTCGGTGGTGGTCAGGGGAGCTTTTGCACAATTAAAGCTTGTGCGCCAGCTACGCCCATACCTTGGGAAGTCTGACTTGGCCATGGTAGTCCATGCTGTGGTTACATCCCGTATAGACTACTGCAACGCTCTCTACGTGGGGTTGCCTCTGAAGACTGCCCGGAAGCTGCAATTGGTCCAACGAGCGGCAGCCAGATTACTAACAGGAGCAGGGTACAGGGAGCATACTACTCTTCTGTTGCGCCTGCTCCACTGGCTTCCAATTAGCTTCCGAGCACAATTCAAAGTGCTGGTGTTGACCTATAAATCCCTAAATGACTCCGGCCCAGTTTGCCTGTCCAAACGGATTCTCCCCTATGAACCATCAAGGTTGTTAAGATCTTCTGGAGGGGCCCTGCTCTCGGTCCCACCACCCTCGCAATCGCGTCTGGTGGGGACGAGGGACAGGGCCTTCTCGGTGGTGGCCCCTCGGCTCTGGAACTCTCTCCCACTGGAGATTAGATCTGGCCCTTCTCTCCTGACTTTTAGAAAGCTGGTGAAATCTTGGCTTTGGAATATGGCATTTGATGATTGAGTCAATAATTCTTGACTACACTGACGGATGGTGATGAATTGTGATTTCATTCTGATGACCTGGCCTTATGTAATTATATGATTGTATTTTAATGTATTTTATGGATTAGTGTATTATGAGGTTGTGATGTTTTTATATTATTGCCTTCTGTTTGAACCATATTATGAATCTTCTGTTGTGAACCAGCCTGAGTCCCTCTTCGGAGGTCGAGAAGACCGGGTTATAAAAGCTCTAAATAAATAAATAATAATAAATATATGTTGTGTATACATGCAGACACATGTGCAGCTCTCAGGTCCTAACATATGTCCAGTGTTGCTCTTGTGGCCAAAAAAGATTGTACACCACTGTCTTCAGGTAACACAGCAGGAGGCCCGGCATTTCATAAAATGCATATTTAATAGCCTGAAACCAGAGGAAGAACAGTATGTACAATCCTATCCCTCAAAATACTCTCCTCTTTTCCTCCTTCTGCTCCTTCCAGACTCCATCCTGCCAGTATTCGTCATGTGCATAAACCGATAAGCGGGTTGTGCTGTTATTTTAAGAACGGGAGAACCAAAAAAAGACATGGCATTCTTGGAGAGTGACAGGAAGTCATAAGCAGACTCATTGTGGGGGAAATGGCCTAGTCTTGCTCAATTGTTAGAAAGCAGATGGAGGTAATAAGCAGAAAAGTCACTGTGGTCAATATTCTATGTGCCCTTGAGTCATGTCCGCCACTGTTTCAGATTAAGGTTGCCAGCTGATGAGTCATAAATGGACGTGACTTGCTCTTGTGCCTTTAACACCAATTCAATCCGTCAAAATAAGCTATTTCTAGATGACCAGCCATGTTAGTCTGTTCCAGGGAAACCATGAAAGAGCTTTGTGGCTCATTGAAGACGAACCAATTTCCTTCTGGCATTAGTTTTCATGGGATTATTCATTTTATGCATGAGATCTTACCATTGTTGGAAGATAAGTATGCCCATGCTTTAGTCAGGGTGAGAACTATAAATACTGAGGGGAAAGAGAATTGAAATGCCAAAAACAGTGGCTTGAAAGCTATTCATGTCATGAACCTGTGTACATTTTCTTATGCATGCAGTTGTAATTTTTTTGGTAGTTGTACAATTGATGTATTCACTTTTTAGTCAAGTTCCTTATATGTAACCATTTTAAAAGGTCCTCAATTCCTTTCTTAGACCCAACTTAAGTTGACGTTATTTGCCATCAATCCAGCCATCAATCCGACTTATGGCGACCCTATGAATAAGAGCCCTCCAAGGGTCCCAGTCATCAACAGCTCTTGCAGACTCGGAGCAATGATTTCTTTGGTTGAATCAATCAACCATTTGTGCTTTAGGTGGTACCAACTGAAATGGAGGCATTGAATCAACTGGATTCACCTGTGTTTTGCTTCACTATTCAACTATTCGTTGAATGCCGTGACTCCTTAATACATTTCCTCATGTTGTGGTGACCTGCAGCCATAAAATTATTTTCATTGCCACTTTATAACTGTAATTTTGCTACTGTTATGAATTGTAATGTAAATATCTGATATGCAGGATGTATTTTCATTCACTGGACCAAATTTGGCACAATACCCGATATGCCCCAATTTGAATACTGGTGGGTTTGATTTTGTCATTTGGAAGTTGTAGTTGCTGTGATTTAAAGTTAACCTAGAATCAAAGAGCATTCTGAACTCCACCAATGATGGAATTGAATCAAACTTGGCACACAGAACTCCCATGACCAACAGAAAATACTGGAAGGGTTTGGTGGACATTGATGTTGAGTTTTGGAGTTGTAGTTAACCTACATCCAGAGAGTACTGTGGACTCAAATAATGCTGGATCTGGACCAAACTTGGGGTGAATACTCAATAGGCCCAAATGTGGACACTGGTGGAGTTTGGGGAAAATAGACTTGATATTTGGGAGTTGTTGTTGCTGGGATGTATAGTTCAACTACAATCAAAGAGCATTCTGAACTCTACCAACAATAGAATTGGGCCAAACTTCCCACACAGAACCCCCATGAGCAACAGAAAATACTGACACCTCCTTGAGAATCACTGGGCTATAGTTATGTGTTTTGTTTTGGACTGGGATGATCTGTTTTGGAAAACATTTTGAATTACTAATGATGGAGCAACTTGAGAACTAACATTATTGTACTGTGAAGATGTGGTGGCCATCCATAAGACGTTAACTGTCCAGTATGAACAAGAGGATAACAAAAGTACAGAAGAGTTGTTTTTTTAAAAAAAATTCAGGATTGGGGAAACAGAAGACCATCTTGCTCTCTAGACCGATCAACACCTACCAATATGGTTGATGAAGAGACATAATAGAAGGAGTATCGGCATCTGGAGAGACATGCATTCCCCATTCCAGGTGTACCTTTTTCAGGCTAAAATATCTCTGCCAAACACAATAAACATTTTTGTACTGAAAAGATCACATGACAGGCAATAACTGGACTGGTAGATCTGAAACAGTAATCTCAAAATTATGACACTCATCAATGGTTTCCAATCAAGGTGTCCCTTCCACAAAGCTGAATAAAATCCAACATTATCTGCTTTGAACTGTAATATATTGCAGTTTGGAATCAGATAACTCAGTTCAAAATGGATATTCTGGGATTTTCTGCCTTGATATTCTGGGATATAGGGCTGTGTGGAAGGCCCTAGATGTCTATCTGAACTGTCAAGGAGCTTTCCGAGGTGCTGAATCTCCTTAAAGGCTTAGGAATTGCCCTTTAAGAGTTCACTTAATTTTGAAACTACAGTAGAGTCTCGCTTATCCAACCTTTGCTCATCCAATGTTCTGTATTAGCCAGGACAGTTTTCCTTCAGCTCATATACACAGTTGTTTCAATACATTGTAATGTTTTGGTGCTAAATTCGTAAATACAGTAATTACTAGATAATATTACTGTGTATTGGACTGCTTTTTTTTTGTTGATTTGTTGTAAAGCATGATGTTTTGGTGCTTAATTTGTAAAATCATAACGTAATTTGATGTTTAATAGGTTTTTCCTTAATTCCTCCTTATTATCCAACATTTTCACTTATCCAACATTCTGCCAGTCTATTTATGTTGGATAAGCGAGACTCTACTGTAATACCAGGAGTGGATCCAACTCTCCACCACCTTCCGTTTGCATGTATTCAGTGACTAGAGATAGATTCATAGGATTTTCAGTCAACCAGTCATTGATGACTTTCAACCATGGGAAGACTGGAGACTTGAGCTCAGGTGTGATCTTTCCATCTGGATTTCTTTCTTAACTAGTCTGCGTATGGAACATTTATTTATTTATTTATTTGAGTCGTAGGCGTTTGAGTCGTTGTCGCCCGTAGGTGACTCAACGTGGTTCACAACAAGAGCAAAAAGACAATCATAACAATATACAATTTAAAAACCATTAAGAGCATAATATACAAAGTAATGACACATCAATAACAACACATTAACATCTCGTAACTAGAATCATGATCCAATTCGTCGTCTATAATTCCGTTCCTATATTCATCGTATTCATTGCACTGTTTATCCGAATGCCTGTTCAAACAGCCAGGTTTTTAGTTTTCTCCGAAACACCATTAACGTAGGAGCTGATCTAATGTCCAAGGGAAGGGCGTTCCACAGCCGAGGGGCCACCACAGAGAAGGCCCCTCCAACTGTTTCACCCCAGGTTGGTTTCTCTCCTAGATCCACACATATGACATTGATCTTTGCCTTTCCCCCCCAAGTGAGTTTTTATATATTATTATTTATTTTATTTATTTATTTCTTGCATTTATTGACCGCCCCTCTCAGCCCGGAGGCGACTCGGGGCGGTGAACAACAACAACAAGAAGACAATGTACAGTGAATAAAGACAATACAAACCAGGGTTTGCAATCACTTCTATTTAAAAAACCCTGACAGTTTCCTTTCTACAGAGTGCGTTTTCTCACCTGAAAAAAGCAAACGTCTTAGCAACCAAAGGATAATTTACCTTCAAAATGCATAAACAAAACCCAAACTATAATAATAATAATAATAATAATAATAATAATAATAATACACTGCTTTTTCTCTCCACAAAGGAGACTCAAAGTGGCTTCAGAGTAGTGGTTCTCAGCCTTCCTAATGGTGCGACCCCTTAATACATTTCCTCATGATGTGGTGACCACCTACCATAAAATGGTTTTTGTTGCTACTTCATAACTGTAATTTTGCTACTGTTAGGAATCATTATGTAAATATCTGGTATGCAGGATCTTTTTTCAATCACTGGACCAAATTTGGCACAAATACCCAACACACCCAAATTTGAATACTGGTGGGGTTGGGGGAAGATTGCTTTTGTAATTTGAAAGTTGTAATTGCGGGGATTTATAGTTCAGCTACAATCAAAGAGCATTCCGAACTCTACCAGTGATAAAATTGGGCCAAACTTCCCACACAGAACCCCCATGACCAACAGAAAATATTGTAACACCCTCTTGTGACCCCTCCAGGGGCCCTGACCCCCAGGTTGAGAAACGCTGCTTTAAAGTATAATTAAACATTGCAAAGGATGGCTTTGAGGATGAGTCCAAGCTTCTTTGTAGGGTGCAATTTTTGTTTGTTTGTTCTCCCTCTACTTTCTCCACAGCTACATTACAGAAAAAAGTGAAAGAAAGCTCTTTTCCTTCCCCCACTCCTCTCTTTGCGTTTACATTTTTTCTGGTCTGGAAACTGGCCAGGAGGCAGAAATGCTGGTCAAGTCAGTTGATCCCTGGCCAGTTAGTGACCCTGTTTCCAAAGCTCCCAATTGTACACAATAATGAAAAAACTGCATGTCTGCAATCCTGGGAATGTTGTCCCAATATATTCACAGATATGGACTTCTACATAATATTCCATTTGTTGTTGTTATGTGCCTCCAGGTCCTTTCTGAGGCATGGCAACCCAAAAGTGAACCCATCATGGGTTTCTTTTTGGCATGGTTTGTCCAGAAGGGGTTTGCCATTGCCCTCAACTGTGTGATTTGCTCAAAGTCATTCATAGAGTGATGCTTTAGAACATACATAACAAACGTATTTAATACCAGTTGGAGGACAATGTGTGTGTATGTAAAGCTGGAGACCAGCACATTTTAGAGCTGTAGTCTGTCAAGAATATGAATGTGAAAGGCAGAGTGTACGAGGGGCATTCATTAAATATTTTCCCTGACCCACTTCTATTTATCACAGGATGCTGATACTGCACATGTGTAATGATATAAGTCTCTATAAGTTATGTGCCAATTTACAACTCAGAACTGAAAACAGTCTTGATTTTACAGGTGCTGAAGTGGTGTGAGGTTTGAGAATGGACCCAGTGGAATACATAGCAGTCCTCAAGTTCCTTTCCTTGAAAGGCCGCACACCAAAGGATACGTACAATGAGATTAAAGAGGTTTATGGTGATGATTCCCCCTCATATGATGTAGTCAAGGACTGGCATCGTCAATTCAAATATGGTCAGACTTCGGTGGAAACAGCTCCAACTCCAGGGCGACCCCACTCTGCGATTGATGAACACACCATCTGGTGAGTGGAGGTCACCATTTTGGAAACTGACCGCTCGCCACGTCCTCGGCTGCTCACACCTTTGCAGAAGCAGGAATGACTCAAATGCTCCCAGGCTCCATTAACCATTGTTAATGGAGCCTGTTAATTGCAATGGAAACCAGGAGGACTTTTTCAGCAGACCGATCACAGAGGATGAAAGCTGGGTCCATCCTGAGACTAAAGTCCAGTCGATGCAATGGAAGCATAATTCCTTATTGCCTCCAAAGAAGGCATGTGCCCAACTCTCGGCAGGGATTGGGAAAGACCATCAGAAAACACAGTATTTTCTGTTCATCATGTATGGGAAGTTTGGCCTAATTCTTTCGTTGGTGGGGTTCAGAATGCTCTTTGATCGTAGGTGAACTATACATCCCAGCAATGACAACTCCGAAATGTCAAGGTCTATTTCCCCCAAACTCCATCAGTGTTCTCATTTGAGCATATTGAGTATTTGTGCCAAGTTTGGTCCAGATCCATCATTGCTTGAGTCCACAGTGCTCCCGGCATGTAGGTGAACTACAACTCCAAAACTCAAGGTCAATGCCCACCAAATCTTCCAGTATTTTCTCTTGGTCATGGGTTCTGTGTGCCAAGTTTGGTTCAATTCCATCGTTGGTGGAGTTCGGAATGCGGTTTGATTGTAGATGAACTGTAAATCCCAGCAACTACAACTCCCAAATGACAAAATCAACCCCCCACAACCCCACGAGTATTCAAATTGGGCGTATTGTGTATTTGTGCCAAATTTGCGCACCAAAAGTCGCCTCTTCTCCTGACTTTCTCTTCAGCCATTGGGACCAAGAGAGAGAGAGAGAGAGAACCCCTCCAGCTGGAGGTATCTCCCACCTCTGCTCCCTCCTTTGTTTTTGCGCCTACCTTCAGGAAAGGTGGGCATCTCCACCTCTGTCTCTCTCTCTCTCTCTCTCTCTCTCTCTCTCGGTCCCAATGGCTGAGGAGAAAGTCAGGAGAAGAGGTGACTTTTGGTGCACACGCTGGGGTCTTCAGGCCTCTGGACCCAAAGCAGGCCAGGCAAGGGAGCAAGTGCGGCAAGTGTAGTTACTGGGATGTATAGTTCACCTACAATCAAAGAGCATTCTGAACTCCACCAATGATGGAATTGAACCAAATATGGCACACAGAACTCCCACGACAAACAGAAAATATATATCAATGATTGGTTGGGGGTGGGGGTGGGGGCCAAAATACTGTTTGCTTACCGTGGAAAATTACCTAGGGCCACCTCTGGTCACAACATTAGGAAGGTTGAGAAACCCTACACTAAGCAATGACCATGAAAGAGGCACAGAGCCCCTCCTGTTCAGATGTCTTGGTTCCATACTCTCCTAGTGATATATTTTTCTGCAAGAACAGCCTTAGATGCTCCTGGTTTAGTGCTCAAGCACTGAGGCAAAAGTGTCACAAATCCTCTTGCTGCCACAAGCCCACCCTTGCTCTTACCTTCTGCAGCCACTGTGTGTTGTTCTCCATGATGTCTTCCAGCTGCTGAAGCCTCTTTACTGGCCACTTGGCTTCAGAGACAGATGGGGCATCTCTTTGGAGAGAGTTGGAAACCTGGTAATCAGCAGCAGAGGAGTCACAGCTGCCCACCTCTGGCAACAGGAACGTATAGGTGCAGGAACCCTGTTGCACCCGGTGCTGGATCCGTTCTGCAGCATCCTTCCCTTTGGGACCAAGCCCCAAAGCCCCTAGATCGATCCCTGCCCATACAAGGAAGAAGAAAGATCCCGATGACCACCAGCCACCCATATTGCAGTCCTGCCTTAGAAAGAGAGAGAAAAATCTTGTCTGCCAGTTTCAACCCCACACCGTTATCTTCTGGACCAGTTCCTCCAACTAGGGGTGTTCGGACAGCTCTCAGGCTAGGACTGAAGGTTTCAAGAATGCTGTTTATGTGAGAAGGAAAGTCCCTATGACTACTTTCTCAGTTCTCTGGCTCACATTCGCTGGACAGCTGCTGGAAGTTTTAAGATTACGTTTGATAAACCCTCCCACCGTCTCCCTGCTCTCGTCCCATCCCACTCCACGCTGTCTTGGCCTCAGCAGGTTTCTGGAACATGGTCAGGCTTCATTTAAGGATGTTTGCTGAGTCAAGTTCTGCTTCTGATGAGATAATGAGGCCACAAGAATGTACACTCTGAGGTCAGATCTTTCTGCTTTGTTTGCTCCAGCACACTCTCAAGTTCTCCTGGCCAGCTTGGCAGAAACAGTGTTGGTCTTCCCAAAAACCCCAGAGGAGTATTTTGCAGTTTCGCTTCAGTGATAATGTGAGAATATGGAAAGGAATCCCTTTTGGGAATGCAAAAGAACCTAATATTGTACTTAGATTGTTTGTTACTGTGTACCTTCAGGTCATTTCTGACCTATGGTGACCTTAAGTGATCCTACCATGTTTTTTGGAGGCTGAAAGTGTGTCACTTGCTCAAGGTCACTGAGTGGGTTTCTTTAACTGAGCAGGGAACTGAAGTATGTCCCAAATGGACACAACGTGACCCCTGAATGAAGCACAGAGTGTTTGAGGACCGGGACATCCGTAGGGATACCAAGGTGCTTGTTTATAAAGCTATTGTCCTTCCAACCCTGCTATATACCTGCGAGATGTGGATTACCTACAGACGTCACATGCAACTCCTAGAATGATTCCATCAGCGTTGCCTCTGAAAAATCCTGCAAATCTCTTGGGAAGACAGGTGAACAAATGTGAGCATACTGGAAGAAGCAAAGACCACCAGCATTGAAGCGATGGTCCTCCACCATCAACTCTGCTGGACCGGCCACATTGTCTGGATCCCCGACCACCATCTCCCAAAGCAGTTGCTCTACTCCGAACTCAAGAACGGAAAACAAAATGTTGGTGGACAGGAAAAGAGATTTAAAGATGGGCTCAAAGCCAACCTTAAAAACCCTGGCATAGACACTGAGAACTGGGAAGCCCTGGCCCTTGAGCGCTCCAGCTGGAGGTCAGCTGTGACCAGCAGTGCTGCAGAATTTGAAGAGGCATGAATGGAGGGCGAAAGAGAGAAATGTGCCAAGAGGAAGACGCGTCAAGCCAACCCCGACCGGGACCGTCTTCCACCTGGAAACCAATGCCCTCACTGCAGGAGAAGATGAAGATCAACAATAGGGCTCCACAGTCACCTACGTACCCACCGGCAGTACACTGATCTTGGAAGACAATCCTACTCAGATAACAAGGGATCACCTAAGTAAGTAAAGTAAGTAAGTAAAGTAAGTGATGTGCACACACAGAGAGATATACCATTTGATCTCCTTCTACACCAGTGGTTCTCAACCTTCCTAGTGCCGTGACCCCTTCATACATTTCCTCATGTTGTGGTGACTCCCTATCATAAAATTGTTTTTTTTTTTTGCTACTTCATAACTGTAATTTTGCTACTGTTATGAATCGTAATGTAAATGTCTGATATGCAGGATGTATTTTCATTCACTGGGCCAAATTTGGTACAAATACCCGATACACCCAAATTTGAGGGGTTGATTTTGTCATTTGGGAGTTGTAGTTGCTGGGATTTATAGTTCACCTACAATCAAAGAGCATTCTGAACTCCATCAACAATGGGATTGAACTAATCTTGGTACACAGAACTCCCATAACCACCAGAAAATACTGGAAGTGTTTGGTGGCCATTGACCTTGAGCTTTTGGAGTTGTAGTTCAGCTATATCCAAAAAGCACTCTGGATTCAAACAATACTGGATCTGGACCAAACTTGGCATGAATCCTCAATATGCCCAAATGTGGACACCGGTGGAGTTTGGGGGAAATAGACCTTGACATTTGCGAGTTGTCGTTGCTGGGATTTATAGTTCACTTACAATCAAAGAACATTCTGAACCCCACCAACAACAGAATTGGGCCAAACTTCCCACTCAGAACCCCCATGACCAACAGAAAATACTGGAGGGATTTGGGATATTATTTTTTTTGTCGTGTCAGGAGCGACTTGAGAAACGTATTTATTTATTTACTTCATTTATATACCGCTTTTCTCAGCCCTTAGGCAACTGAAAGAACTTCAAGTGTGAGAGAATTGGCCGTCTGCAAGGACATTGCCCAGCGGACGCCCAGATGATTTTATGCTTTTATCATCCTTGTGGGAGGCTTCTCTCATGTCCCTGCATGAGGAGCTGGAGCTGATAGAGGGAGCTCATCCGCTTCTCCCCAGATTTGAACCTGCAACCTGTTGGTCTTCTGTCCTGCCAGCACAGGGGTTTTACCCACTGCGCTACCGGGGGCTCCTGGGATTTGGGATGAATTGACAGTGATTTAGGGTTGATGTAGTTTATCTACATTCGGAGAGAACTGTGAATCCAAATGACTATGCCAAGAGAGGTTCCTAAAATCATCAGAAATATGTGTTTTCTCATAGTCTTTGGCGACCCCTCTGAAACCCCTTTGTGACCCCTCCGTCAGGGGTCCTCGCCCACAGGTTAAGAAAAACGGTTCTACACACAGAGTCACATAAAAAGATCTAAGTGCATGCTTTGGAGATCAGAGCTCTGCAATCTAGGCAGCAGAATATAAATAATTTATGTTCCTTGAAACACTGAATTTCACAAATTCCCTACTTTGCATATTTTGGTTTAGCCAGTCTGACACAAGACACGACACTGATATCTGTAGACAGTCATATTCCAGATGCTCTCTGGAATATCAGCTAGTGAAATGGGCTAGATCTGCCATGCCTCATGTTGCCCAACTCTCTGTTTTAAGCTTTTCCTGAGACCCATGAATAGCTGAGAGTACCTAAACCTTCATAACACAGAGCTCACATGCAACAGTCTTTGCAGCCTGGTGCCTATAACACATACTTTTTCTATGTAAGTTCTTAACTTTAGCTGGTTAACTTTCTACGAGAGTTATCCAGAAATAACTCTCAAGGTTACATGGGGTTTTTTTTAATACAAAGAATGATTGTATTTTAATAAAACTTACATGGAGAGTAGCATAGGTATTACATTGTGGTATTTTTCCATATAATCATCATCAAGTTCAATATGTTTTGTCATCCGTGGGACGGGTTTTTGATGCTGGTGTCATAGAAGTTTCCCTCCACCTTTTTCAGCCAGTTTGTCACTTCGAGTTTCACCTCGTTGTCGTCGTCAGAAAAGTGTTTTCCACCCAAATGTTCCTTCAATTAAGTGACCAGATGATAGTCACTGGGTGTGAGATCGGGGCTGTGAGAGGGGTGGTTTAAAACATCCCAACAACTCTTGTGTTGCATGAGTGGTGTGCGGACGCACATTGTCATGAAGGAGACAGACTCCCGCCGTCAGCATCCCAGCATCCCCTTTTTTTCCCAGCTCCAGCAGACCTCACCTCTGAGGAAGCTTGCCAGATGCAGGCGAAATGTCCGGAGAAATGCCTCTAGAACATGGCCATATAGCCCGAAAAAACCCACAAGAACTGAGTGATTCCGGCCATGAAAGCCTTCGACAATACATTGAGCATCCCACAATGTTTGTTTTGGATGGCTCTGCCAAGTTTCTTCTTCTCTCACAATATATTCCATACTCATTTTGTCACATGCTGTCTTGACATTATATCCTCTCCATAAACTAAATTGATTTTGTGATTCATGTCCTTAGCATTTAGGTAGTGGGAAATGGAATGAAGACGCTCATCTTTAACCTTCACCACAATGCCAGTCGATGAGCTACTGACGACTGGCACTGCTCATTCGCTTCCGCTGGCTTCCCACTACACGGCAGTGATACCAACTTCCCCCGTGAAAATTCCCTATGAGAGCTACGTGCCTTGTAACCTTACTTTCTAAATAACTTTCGTTTTTTCTGAAATGACTGGAAACCAGTTCTCCAAAGTACCCTGCTTGACAGTAACACTCCCCTCCCCAAACAAACAAACAAGTCCCCAAATATAATTGTATTTTAGCATGCTGCATGCCTCTTTCCTGCAAGGGTCATTCAGTGCACATTTATTCCAGTAAATATTTACCACTGCATTCCGTGAAATCCCAAGCTGATTGGAATTTTCCTCCCTCTCCATTTTTTTTTATTTTCTTACACAACAACCTCCTGTTTTCCTGTAATTTTCCATTTTTTCCGGCTATATTAGGATTTGTTATTTTGCAATGGAAATATTAAATTAACAGTTATGCTTTTGCTCTTACTCCCACCAATCTTCACATATCCCAAAACCTTCAGTTAAAAGGAAACATGGAAGTTATTCCGAATGGAAGGTCTAGCTTTGGGGTATCAGAAGATGCAACCCAATGCAACTCAACAGACACTCCAAATCCAGACCTTCAAAAGCTGCTTTTGGAAATTATAGCTCCAACTATACCACACAACCAGCATGCTGAACTCTGGCCAGTGGACAGTAGTGTTTCTAAGGATGGCAACTGCAGACAGAATGGGACTTGCAGGTCATTGTTTATCTGTTCAGTCGCTTCCAACTCTTTGTGATCTCCTGGACCAGCCCACGCCAGAGCTCCCTATTGGCCAGCACCACCCCCAGCTCCTTCAAGGTCAAGCTAGTCACCTCAAGGATACCATCCATCCATCTTGCCCTTGGTCGGCCCCTCTTCCTTTTTCCTTCCATTTTCCCCAGCATCATTATCTTTTCCAAGCTTTCCTATCTTATTATGTGGCCAAAATACTTCATCTTTGCCTCTAATCTCCTTCCCTCTAGTGACCAGCCGGGCAATATTTCCTGGGGTATGGACTGGTTTGATCTTTTTGCGGTCCAAGGCAGAATTTTCATCCAACATCACAGCTCAAAAGAGTCTATCTTCCTTTGCTCAGCCTTCCTTATGGTCCAGCTCTCACATCCATAGGTTACTACAGGGAATACCATTGCTTTAACTATGAGGAGTATAAAGAGCAACGATGTAGTAAAGATTTTAAATTTATTTCTTGATGGGGAAAATATATAAAATAAATCCCAACTCTGTTCAGCCAAAATTATAATGCTCACAAAAGGAAGAGGGAGTATGGTTGCTGAACCAACTGTATATTTAAAAGTTAGGAACTGGGAACCACTGGAACTGAGAGATTTAAAATGATTCTTCAAATGAATTCCGCTGCCACCATTTTCTTAATAATAATCAGGCTGAAGTAGTATTTGAGAGTTTGTTCTGTAACACACACTGTGTCAGTATAGTTTTCTTAGAGGCTGTTGTGAAGCTGGCTTTAGTAATACTTTGACCACAAAGGTATTCACAGTGAGGCTGGTATAAGTTGAATAAAAGAACTAGAACGTTTATTAAACAGGCTTGAAATATTCAGGTACAAATGCTTAATGGTTTTAGTAAAATACTCACATAAAAAGCTTGTGATTGCGTTAGAGTCAAAAACTTAAAAAATTCTGGGTTACCAATCTTCAAAGTTCCACCACAGAAAATTACTTTAGGAAATGAATCTCTGAAAATAACTCCCAAAAATGCCCCTTAGGAATCTAGCCAAAAACCCTGAACTAGACTTCCTTAGGGATTGAACAGACCACTAACGGGGCACTGCTCCTTCACAGTATTCTAGCTATTTACTCAATAGCTACTCTGAATACTTCAAAAAGACTAACCCAATCTTCTTCTCTAAACCCAAAATTGTTCTCACTAACAGTTCCAAACTCCAACTGACTAAACTGGGACTTCAAACCTCTGTTTAAAAGACACTTTTTTCCTCTAGATCACTTAGGCTCTGCCCCCTTCTTTCTAGCCAATCCTAGCCTTCCTATTTTCCCTCTAAGACTTGAATGCGCCACCTCAAGGCAAACCTAACTAAGATGGCTTCTCCCTGTCTCCCTCTTCTAAAATGGATGCCATGGCTTTGCCAGGCCCACTTCCTTAGGACTCAGGCAGCCAGCTAAGGTAAGGGATTCATTACAAGGAGCTTCGTTGCAAGCGTGATGTCTCTCCTCTTCACTATTTTATCGAGATTGGTCACTGCTCTCCCCCATGAAGGAAATGTCTTCTGATTTCCTGACTGCAGTCTGCGTCTGCAGTCAGCTTCGCGCCTAGAAATACAAAGTCTGTTGCTGCCTGCATGTTTTCTCCTTCTATTTGCCAGTTATCAATCATTCTTGTTGCCATCATCTTGGTTTTTTATGTTTAACTTCAACCCAGCTTTTGCACTTTCTTCTTTCACCTTGGTTAGAAGGCTCCTCAGCTCCTCCTCACTTTCAGCCATCAAAGTGGTATCATCTGCATATCTAAGGTTGTTAATGTTTTGTCCAGCAATTTTAACTCCAGCCATGGATTCATCAAGCCCTGCATGTTGCATGATGTGTTCTGCATACAAGTTGAATAGGTCGGGTGAGAGTAGACAGCCCTGCCGTACTCCTGAAATACAATTCTATTTGGGGATATGCTGTGTGTTTGTTCATGGAAAACATGATACTTCAGAGAGCTGGTTGCGAATTATTTCAGCAAATTGACTTAAATATTTATTTATTTACTGCATTTTTATACCGCTCTTCTCAGCCCTTCAGGGCGACTCATAACGGTTCACAACAACAATACAATACATAAAACATGATAAAAACAGTGAAAACAGTTTAAGAATAGCAGTTATAATACTCAATAATCATCAACATCTCATATCTTCTCATAGTTGAAATCAAGATCCTGTCTCATCATCCAATTGTTCCATATTTTTATATTAGTTACACTGCCTATTCAAACGCCTGCTCAAACAGCCAGGTCTTCAATTTCCTCTGAAATGCTAACAGGGAGGGGGGTGATCTAATTTCTGTAGGAAGGGCGTTCCACAGCTGAGGGGCCACCACAGAGAAGGCCCTGTCTCTCGTCCCCGCCAACCATACTTGTGATGCAGGCGGGACCAAGAGCAGGGCCTCCTCAGATGATCTTGACATCCTAGCTGGTTCATAGGAGGAGATCCGTTTGGACAGGTAAGTTGGGCCAGAACCATTTAGGGCTTTATAGGCTAAAGCCAGCACTTTGCATTGTGCCTGGTAGCAAACTGGCAGCCAGTGGAGCTGGAGCAACAGAGGGGTTGTATGCTCCCTGAGTGCCGCTCCTGTTAATAACCTGGCTGCCGAGCATTGGACCATTTGAAGTTTCCGGACAGTCTTCAAAGGCAACCCCACGTAGAGAGCTTTGCAGTAGTCTATACGGGATGTAACCAGAGCATGGACTACCATGGCCAAATCAGACTTCCCAAGGTACGGGCACAGCTGGCTCACAAGTTTTAACTGTGCAAATGCTCCCCTGGTCACCACCGAGACCTGGGGTTCCAGGCTCACGATGAGTCCAAGATCACACCCAAGCTGCGAACCTGCGTCTTCAGTGGGAGTGTGACCCCATCCAACACAGGCTGTAACCCTATACCCTTTTCGACCTTGCGACTAACCAGGAGTACCTCTGTCTTGTCTGGATTCAATTTCAATTTGTTCGCCCTCATCCAGACTGTCACAGCAGCCAAGCACCGGTTCAGGACCTGAACAGCCTCCTTATTAGCAGGTGGAAAGGAGTGACAGAGTTGGACATCATCCGTGTACAGATGGCATCGTACCCCGAATCTCCGGATGATCTCCCCCAATGACTTCATGTAGATGTTAAACAACATAGGAGACAGTATTGAACCCTGAGGAACCCCACAAGACAAAGGTTGTGAGGTTGAGCAGGTGTCTCCCAATAACACCTTCTGAGATCGGCCCTCTAGAAAGGACCGGAGCCACTGCAGAACAGTACCTCCAAGGCCCATTCCCATGAGGCGTCCCAGAAGGATACCCTGGTCGACGGTATCGAAGGTCACTGAGAGGTCCAGCAGAACTAACAGGGACACACTCCCCCTGTCCAGCTCCCAGTGTAGATCATCTACAAAGGCGACCAAGGCTGTCTCGGTTCCATGTCCCGGTCTAAAGCCAGACTGTGCCGGATTCAGATAATCCGTGTCTTCAAAGAATACCTGGAGTTGTGAAGCCACCACACATTGCAGGACTTTGCCCAAAAAGGGGAGATTGGAAACAGGCCGATAGTTGTCGCATTGAGTGGGGTCCAGTGATTTTTTTTTCAACAGCCGTAAGTTAAAGTCAACTTGCTGCAAATAACAACAATAAAAAGGTACAGGCAACATTACCAGGAAATGGAAATGCAGAAAATATAGGAGTTTTAGGTGCTAACGATTTTCAGTACCTAATTCTCTGCAATACCAGAAATTTGGGGAATGAAGGAAAATGTTATTAAAGGGGTTGTATTCTTATTTGGAAGAGGAAATTGTTTCACTTTACATGTACACCACTGTTGAGTCCACTAATAAAAACAGTATCTATCTGGTCATCTTCTGAACCATTACGTTCTTCACTTTATTTATGCTCTATCTCTCTTGGCCCCAGGAGGAAGAAGCTAGTGAGTATGGCACATCATCAATAGGGGGAAAGGGCTGTTTTGTTTTCCACTTCTCTGCATTTTGCCTTGGTTTTCAGGCCAGGTGAGATCATGCGCTGTGACAGCAGATCCTTCTTTCCCTTGGAAAGCCTCCCTTTATATCACTTCATCTCAAGACAAAGCCAGGAAAATGTTGTAGGCACCATAAAACGCAAAGATCTTTTCACTTTGGTGAAAGCTAATGAGAGTAAGGATGGAAGTGGAATTTGAAATGAAACATAAGTCCTTGCTCCGAATGGACCAATTGACTGTGCTTATACAATCGCCAGATTTTCCCATCCCCAAATTTAAAGAAGATAGGCAGCCTTTTATAGATTTCTTAAAAGAGAAAAATAAAACATTGGATTTTTTAATACTATTAAGTCAGTACAAAAGACACACTCCTAACCTTGCTATACGCCTGCAAAACGTGGACTGTCTACAGACATCACACTCAACTCCTGTTGTTGTTCATTCGTTCAGTCGTCTCCGACACTTCGTGACCTCATGGACCAGCCCACACCAGAGCTCCCTGTCAGCCATCACCACCCCCAGCTCCTTCAAGGTCAGTCCAGTCACTTCAAGGATGCCATCCATCAACTCCTGGAATGAGTCCATTAGTGTTGCCTCTGAAAAATCCTGCAAATCTCTTGGGAAGACAGGTGGACAAATGTCAGTGTGCTGGAAGAAGCAAAGACCACCAGTATTGAAGCGATGCGCCTACGTCATCAACTCCGCTGGAATAACCATGTTGCCCGAATGCCTGATCACCATCTCCCAAAGCAGTTACTATACTCCCAACTCAAGAATGGAAAATGCAATGCTGGTGGACAGGAAAAGAATTTTAAAGATGGACTTAAAGCCAACCTTAACAACTGTGGCATAAACACCAAGAACTGGGAATCCCTGGCCCATGAGTGCTCTAACTGGAGGTCAGCTGTAACCAGCAGTGCTGTAGAATTTGAGGAGGCACAAATGGAGGGCGAAAGGGAGAAACATGCCAAGAGGAAGACGCATCAAGCCAACCCTGACCAGGACTGCTTTCCACCTGAAAACTGATGTCCTCACTGCGAGAGAACATGTAGATCGGACCCATTGCCAAGACACTACACTTGGAGGACCATCATCCTCAGGCTACAATGGATCACCTAACAACACCACAGAGATGTGGGAACAACAAGAAAAAAAGAGAGTTCGTGGCAAGAATAACATGATCCCCAATGATATTCAAGGGATCCTGAAATTTTAATTTACTATAAATAAGATTAACAATAAGAATGATCAATTTTTGATTATGAAGAAGACAGCAGTAAGAGGGTAGGAAGTACTAGATAGGCCTTTCTCTCTTTCTGTTCTTAATGTTTCTATATTCTCTGATTTAATTCAATCTAAGCCCACTTTTCTCATTTTCTATTTTAGTTCAGACAAGAAATCATAGAGACCTTTTTTGATAATTAGATAACTACTGAAGGTAATAATAAAGGATGTTTAATTCACCCCTACTTCATATCCATTATTTCTAAAAGTCCTTGTTTTGAAAAGATTCAGTCCACGAGGAGAGAAAAAAGAGCTAGGGTTGGGGTTGTTTTGAAGTGCCATGGATATGGGTTTCTGGTTGCTGTGGAAAACAGAAGCAGCCAATATCCCTTCATAAAGAGCTGGTATGACCTAGAGCAGTGGATCTCAACCTTTGTAATGCTGCGACCCCTTAATACAGTTCCTCGTGTTGTGGTGACCCCCAACCATAAAATTATGGTTTTGCTACTTCATAACTGTAATTTTGCGACTGTTATGAATTGTAATCTAAATAACTGATATGCAGAATGTATTCTCATTCACTGGATCAAATTTGGCACAAACCCCCAATACTGGTAGGGTTGGGGGGGGGGGGTGTTATAGAGCTGGAAGAGTTTGTTAACCTGGCGAGACAGAGAGAAGCACCCAATCCCTGATTTTTCCCAATAAAAGGTCTCACCAAGTGGAAGGAAGTGCCACCGAGATGTTTATTAGCAATTCAGCTGAAAAGGATGCAATGCCGCAATCATTCGCCAAGCAGAGCATGTGGTTACAGAAGTAAAGGCCATTTTTATAGAAAATACAGAGTTGTGAGTTTCAAAATTCCCACTCCCCTCTCCCACCCAGCTCGAAGGGGATTGGCTGATGCGCAAACAGCTCGGAGGAGGCTTGGCCGTCCCCCATGCATTAGGGCCAATCACAGGGCTTTCGCGGAGCACTGTAAACATATGAAAATAGGGCATAAAGCCTTGATTAAATGATACACACCAAACTGACCAAGGCTTAACTCTTATTATCCAGCCTGGCGTCCTTGCCCTTAGCAAAACTATAAGTTACTATCTCTTATGGGGGGTGGTCATGTTCGACTTCAAGGGGGGGGGGTTGATTTTGTCATTTGGGAGTTGTGCTTGTTGGGATTTATAGCTAACCTACAATCAAAGAGCATTCTGAACTCCACCAATGATGGAATTGAACCAAACATGGCACACAGAACTCCCATGACCAACAGAAAATACATTGGTGGGCATTGACCTTGAGTTTGGGAGTTGTAGTTCACCTACATTGAGAGAGCACTGTGGACTCAAACAAATATGGATCTGGACCAGACTTGGCACAAATACTCAATATGCCCAGATGTGAATACCGATGTAGTTTGGGGAAATAGACCATGCCATTTGGGAGTTGTAGTTTGTGCCATTGCGCCTGGGGGCTATAGCTCTTAGTGAAAGAGGCATGGACGTGACATCTATCTCCAGGGGATTGCTTCTTGCCCTCCTTTAAGAAACTGGAACTCTCAAACCCAAAACACTGTAGATAACTCAAAATAAGTTTTATTGTTCACAAAGAGTTATTTCTTTAAAGCAATGAGCTGGAAACTTCAGAGGGGTGAAGGAAAATATACGTCACAGTCTCAGTTAGTCCTAGGTCCAAGGAGTTTGAAGCTGAGAAGCTTTTCCAAGTTTCCTCTTTCCTCAATGGCTGTGAATGCCGGAGCAATCCACAACCCCAATTCAAATGGCCTATGTTTGAAGACTCAGGATCTTCCTTTGGTGCCAAAAGAACCGGTTTGAAGGCTCTTGAGACTTCCAATGTCGTTCAGGTTGGTCTGAACATGAAGCATAAGTCTCAAGGGTAAAAAACCTCAGAATTGGTGCTGAGAGGTAATTTAATCAGGGGCTTTTAGAGCCAAGTCTCTTACTCATGTCCATCTGATAGAAACTCTGATGGCAGAATGAAAAAGGAAAGCACTCCCCTCCTCCAGGAAGAGGTGGAGCCAAACAATACTGATTGACAGCTATAAATAACCAATCAATCCAAACTATACATAAGCAGGGTAAAAAGGCAGAATTAAGCATGATACAACAGTTTAAATCTTGCAGCTAACAGTTCTACAATAGGTGGCACCACTCGCGCCGTCGCATTGTTGCTGGGATATATAGTTCACCTACAATCAAAGAGCATTCTGAACCTCAGCAATGATAGAATTGGGCCAAACTTCCCACACAGAATCCCCATGACCAACAAAAAATATTGTATTTTCTGATAGTCCTTGGTGGCCCCTCTGTCACCCCCTCACAACCCCCCCCCCTCCCCAGGGTTCCCAGCCCCCAGGTAGAGAAACGCTGTTCTTGTTGATTGTGCAGCATTTCCAATAAATAAAACTCTGGTTTGATAATGTATCTGATAAAGTCCAAATATCTTAGAACTGGACCTCTGAAGCTCTAGTCCAACATTCTAAAACCACACACCAAACAAGCTATTGGTTTTATATTTTACTAGCTGCCCCCCTGCCACGCGTTGTTGTGGCCCAGTCTGGTGATCTGGAATATAAAGTAATGAGAAAGTGTTGGTTTCTAATATATGTAATTTCTTTATGGTTGTGGGTAAACAGTATTTCTTGCTGGTTTTTTTGTCAGTGTTGATGTTTGCCTACTCTGGAACACGCAACACATAATTGTCCTTCTTTAGGGGTCCCTTTCAAATCTATGATACTATATCTCTCTGTGTGTGAATCCTATCTATCTATCTATCTCTCTCTCTCTCTCTCTCTCTATCTATCTATCTATCTATCTATATCTATGGCTGGATGGCTCTTTGTCAGGAGGGTTTGGATTACGTTTTCTTGCCCTGGTGAAGGGAGTTGGACTGGATGGCCTTAAGTATTTTCTGATGGTCATGGGAGTTCTGTGTGGGAAGTTTGCCCCAATTCTGTTGTTGGTGGGGTTCAGAATGCTCTGATTGTAGGTGAACTATAAATCCCAGTAACTACAACTCCCAAATGTCAAGATCTATTTCCCCCAAACTCCATCTGCGTTCACATTTGGGCATATTGAGTATCCGTGCCAAGTTTGGTCCAGATCTATCATTGTTTGAGTCCACAGTGCTCTCTGGATGTAGAACTACAACTCCCAAACACAAGGTCAATGCCCACCAAACCCTTCTAGTGTTTTCTGTTGGTCAGGGGAGTCCTGTGTGCCAAGTTTGGTCCAATTCCATTGTTGGTGGAGTTCAGAATGCTCTAATGGTAGGTGAACTATAAATCCCAGTAACTACAACTCCCAAATTTCAAGGTCTATTTCCCCCAAACTCCATCTGCGTTCACATTTGGGCATATTGAGTATTTGTGCCAAGTTTGGTCCAGATCCATCATTGTTTGAGTCCACAGTGCTCTCTGGATGTAGGTGAACTACAACTCCCAAACACAAGGTCAATGCCCACCAAACCCTTCTAGTGTTTTCTGTTGGTCAAGGGAGTCCTGTGTGTCAAGTTTGGTCCAATTCCATCGTTGGTGGAGTTCAGAATGCTCTTTGAGTATAGGTGAACTATAAATCCCAACAACTACAACTCCCAAATGACAAAATCAATCCCCCCCAACCCTACCAGTATTCAAATTAGACAAAATCATAATTTTTTGAGTGATGGTCACTCCTTGTGATGTGTGACATTTTGTTGCGAAATTTGGTGTGATTTCGTTCATTGGTTCTTTTGTTTTTAAGGTACGCATTACGCACAGAGCATTTATATATATAGATAGATATAGCAATTTATATTTTCTTTTTGTTGTGTTCTCCTGTGTTTTCAAGCTAATTCAAACTTATGGAAGTGTTTTTGTGAGGTTTTCTTGGGAAGATTGATTTCTTTAAGCATGACCCAGTGGTCCCCCAGTAGGTTTCCATAGCAAGTGGGGATCTGAACCTTGGTCTCCGTGAGTCCTAACTCAATTCTCAAAACCACAGCACTAAGCTGTTTTTGTAATATTGATTTTCTCTGTGTGTGAAGTCCTTGTCCTCTATTGCTTGGTTTTAAGACCCAATTAATCTTCACATTAACACATTTTCTTCACTATCTCAGTATAGGCATTAACACTGGCAGTACGAACATTTAGTTATATGAGGCGGGACAACTAAAATTCATTTGGCTAATAAGCCAAGAATTGTTTAAGTGGCTAACAGCTCTTGTTTAAACAACCCGTCTTACTTTTCTGTCTAGTGATACATCTTGTAGAACAGCTCAGCTCATCCAGACCATTGACGCCTGCATATTTTACATTGTGAGATGCTTGCCTGTGGTTAGGCTCATTAATATCCTTCAAATGCAAATATTTTGGCTAACTTAATCGTTTTGATGTCAAAGTCACTGGACTAATATTTCTTACCAGCTCAAGAGTATTTTAAAGCTAAAAGCCGTCTTGTCTGGATTTCATTTATAGTTTGTGAACATTGAGAAGCAAATTCTCTTTTTTTGACAAAAAAATAGGGTTCAAAACAAAGGAGAAATTATGGGATAAGATGCTAAGTACAGAGAAGAAAGTGATCAAAGGGTTATACCAACAACTCCTAACATGGGCATCGGAAGAGGAACAAGTCAAGGAGGTTATGATCAAATGGGCCAGAATGATTGGACGCACAATAACAATGTCGGAATGGGAGGAGGTCTGGAGAAGAAAACTAAAATACGCATGTGCTTCGGAGATCAAAGAAAACTGGGTTAAAATGTTTTATTTATGGTACCAGACACCGGAAAAAATAGCGAAATATAGTAAGGGGAGGGTCGACAGGAAGTGTTGGAGATGCGGAAAAAAATTGGGAACTTTCAGGCATATGTGGTGGGACTGTGAGATCGTTAAAAAGTTTTGGAAAGAGGTGCACCACAAGACAAAAGAGACACTACAAATTAACCTGGAATTTAGACCAGAACACTTCCTGCTGGGAATGAATAATCCGACTCTGGACAAAAACTACGAAAAAATTCTTTTCTACCTCACCACGGCAGCACGAATAAGCGTGGCCCGATTATGGAAAAATAAGGAAACAGCGGACTTCAACTAGTGGATGAGTAAGGCCATGGATATCATGAACATGGACTTACTAACACAGAGACTAAGGAAAAGTGAACGGACAAAAGAAAACACTGATTGGAGTAAACTCGTAACCTTCCTAAAGAAGAATAACATAAAATATTGATAGACCATGGAAGAAATAATAATCCTAAGAATGGATTTTAAGTAGGAGAGTAACCGACTTGCAAGACATTAACTAACTATCAAAGAAATTAGAAAGAGTACACTTAAAGACCCTGGGAGTCAAGATGAATGTAAATGTGTTATATGTATGTAGTAGGCCTGGGCAACCACGGAAAAATTTGTTTCTAAAATCGATTCGTTTTTTGGGGGTTTTGCGTTTTGATTTTTAAAAGAATTCCGAAATTTTTCTTTTAAAAAGTTCGATATTTACGAAATTTCGTAAATGTAAAAAAAAATTACGAAACATTAACGAAACAAATACGAAACAATTACGAATCGATTCGTTAATGGCAGACGCGACTGCGCAATACGCTAAAAAACCTCCATATGGGACAGGGGGAACTTCTGAAGCTTCCCTCTCCCTCTGTTGTTGACTGTTGGTGTGATATTTATAATTTTTTTTCACTAATTAAACAAACAACAACTATAAAACTTGTCCCAGACATGCGGAAATAATAACAAAACGATTTCGAAACGATAACGAAACAAATACATAACGAATCCGAAGCAATTACGAAACGAATTTAAAAATTCGTTTCGTTTTTAAGTTGCTCCAGAATGGTTCGTTATCGCTTCGTTATAAAAAAAATAACGAATTTTTAACGAATTACGAATTTACGAAACGAAACCGCCCAGCCCTAGTATGTAGGTTTTCGTATGTCTTTGTAAATAGGTAAAGGCACAAGCTTCAATCGATATGCCAAAACAGATATGTCAGGGAGGGAGGGAACAGGAAGATTAGGGTCTAACGAAACACTGGTTCCTGCAACAAGGTAGACTATAAGACCCAAGAGAAAATGCAGTAACCAGGCAATACAGCAGGGGAATAACAAGAATATCGGACGAACCGTAGTTCAATGTGGGTATTTATTGCATTAAGTGTATGTTTCGTACGTTCTGTATGTATGTGTGTCGGGGCAAATGCCGCCCCTTTTATACTAGAAATCAATAAAAAATATTTTTCAAAAAAGAGAAGCAAATTCTCAATATTTAAATGTGGGGTCTACCAACAAATTTTATCTTCATTTAATCCAGTTCCATGCAGCCTGAGCCCATTCTTTTGTGCATTCATTGTGGGAAGAATCCTTTTGGTAGACGCATGGAATCAGATTTTAAAGAGTGAATCAAGATTTGTGCAAATTCCATTAATTTGACGGGCTTACTCTATTTAGGGGACTAGAAGTAGGATAACATGGCCTTCAACATATATGGCCAGACAACATGAAAGTGAGTGTTGGGGTTTGGCCTGAGTTTGAACTTGAACCTGATTCTCTGTTTGTACCTCTTGATGCCAATGCTCCTGAAATTAGTGAGGAAGAAACTTCTGTAGATTTGAGAATGTTCATGAGAATGTTTCAGAGGGAAGCCATGACCTTTCACTCTCTTCTGCACCTGGTAACTTTAATGAGAACAGAAGGGGCCAGATCTGGCAAGACAGAAGTAAATCACTCAGCTTGCGAAGGTCTTCCCGATTAAAAGAAATACAAACAACGGCTTCAAAGCAGAGAGGCGGTTCACGGAACCAATTCTTCGGCTTTAAGTGCCTTCCGCCGGGCTGACTTTCTCAGTTCAGGCATCATTTCAGATTGATGAAGACCTTGGCAGTTCTCCCGGTTTTCCTGGCCATTGTCTTGAAAGATTTCTAGGATATCAAGTACGGTTAGTGGATTGCTAACAGGTTCCTGTATTTTACAGTGTGGCTTTGGGTTTTGTTTTTGTCCATTTAAATTCATGTTTGCTGATTTTGCTGTGGCTTTTGACTTGCATTTTTCCTTTATTCTGTAACCATTTTTCTTCAATAAAAAAGGATTGTTTTTCACAGACAAGTGTGGTGGATAGTTATCTTAGGGCCTCGTTTCCTGCTCTGGATTGCAACAGTGAGATCTAGTTCACAAATGTAACTAATGAAGAACACATGAGGAAGAGGAGGCTGCAGCAGGTCACTTTTGCCTGAGCCTCCTAAGATTATGTCTCCGTTGAAGCAGCTCTATCTATATAAATAAAAATGTAATGTTCATTTGTGGTATTCACAGAACTCAAAAACCCCTGGATGAATTGGCATCAAATTTGGACACGATACACCTATCAACCCAATGTATGTTCTCCACTCAAAAAACCCCACAAAAACAAAAAGCAGAAAGGACTTCTGAACTGCATGTCTACAAAGAGACCCATGGCCACGCCCCCTCCTCCTCGCAGGGAAACAGCCGGCCGTTAAAGCATGAGGAGCCAGGCGCGCGTGCACGGCCACACACACAAGCGAGAGTGGGCACCATGGGAGTGAGGAAGAAGAGGAGGAGGACGGTGGATGGGCTCCTCAAGTCCCTCCTTCGCCAGCAGAAGCAGCAGCCTTTTTCCTCTTGCCTGTCCCCCCTCCTTTTCGTCGCCTCCTCTTTCTCCAAGATGCCCCGGTAGAAGCAGCAGGCAGGAGGGAGGGAGGAGGGGAGAGAGACTGTTCCCTTCTTCGCCAACTCTTTCTTGCCTCCCTCCGTAATCTGCTCGGCTGTCTCCAGCAACACGAGCACACATTTAACACTCTCTCTCTCTCCCTCTCCCCCCCCCCATTAACATCCAGACACACACACTCTCTCTCCTATTAACATCCAGACCATTAGGTAGCTGCCTCTGCCACACTCCACTCCTTCTCTCCCTCACTCCCTTCCCTTCTTTCCTCCCTTTCTTTCCTTTTCTTCCTTCCTTCCCCTTCCTTTCCCCCCTCCTTCCCTCCCTTCCTTCTCCTTCCTTTCCTTCTTTCCCTCCTTCCCTTCCTTCCTGTCCCTTCTTCCTTTCCTTCCTCCCTCCTTTCCTCCTTCTTTCCCTTTCTTCATTTCCTTCCCCTTACTTTCCTTCCCTCCCTCCTTTCTTCATCCCCCCTCCTTCCTTTCCCTCTTCCTTCCTCCTTCCTTCCTTTCCTTCCTTTCCTTCCTTCCTTCCTTTCTCCTTCCTTCCTGTCGCTCCTTCTTTCCTTTCTTTCCTTCCCTTTGTTGTCTCCTCCCGTCCCTCCCTTCCTTTTTCCTTCCTTCCTTCTTTCTTTCCTTCTTTCTATGTAAGATATAAATACAATATTTATATATTGTTATATAGATTACTATATAATATGTTACTATTATATATTACTACATAATACAAATTAAATATACTTACAGAATAGAGTTGGAAGGGACCGTCAAGAAGTAACGAGAGGAGGGAAAGAGGGAAGGAATGAAGGCGGGAAAGGGGGAAAGAGAGAAGGAGGGAGGGAAAGAAGGAAGGAAAGAAAAAAAGAAAGGCAGAGAAGCAAGAAAGGAGAGAAGGAAATACAGGGAGGGAAGGATGTAACCAAAGAGCAAACAAAGGGAGGAAAGAAACAGGTAGAGATGGAAGAAAGAAGATAAATAGGAAGGGAAAGAAAAAGAGGAAAGGAAGGAGAGAAAGAGGGAGGGAAGGTTGGCCACAGCAACGCGTGGCGGGTACAGCTAGTTGGTATAATAATAATAATAATAATAATAATAATAATAATAATAATAGTTTTGTGGTTTTCTGGGATTGTATATTTCTGCCGCTTCTCTTACTGTTCATTTGTATTTTGATTCTGTAGCCCACTTGTTGATGGATGTCCAGAATCAGCAGCATCCACCATGGTCCTTTTTATCCTGGCTGACTGAGCCAGTATAGACTTTGTTTTAGTTTGTTTCTCCATAGTGCTAATGGGTTGAGTGCTCTTAGTTTCACTCCTCAGCTGATACCTCTCTGACTTGGTTGGACCTGCTGGTAGTTACACTACTGCCAGCACAGCTCCCAGCATCCTTGGAGCAATTAAGCCCCTTACCATGACAAGGTGGCACCCATCGTGGAGAAGGTGAAGACCTGGTTATGGCTCACTAATGGAACCCTGAAGAAGGAGACAGAAGGCCTGATTCTTGCAGCCCAGGAGGAAGCCATCAGAACAAATGCCATTAAGGCCAGGATTGAAAAATCAGCAGATGACCCAAAATACAAACTATACAAGGAAGCTGATGAAACCATGGATCATATCCTCAGCTGCTGCAAGAAAATCGCACAGACAGACTACAAACAGAAGCACAACTCTGTGGCCCAAATGATTCACCTGCCAGTAGTAAAGAACTGGTGGGATCACAAACCTGCAAATGTAGTGGAAAATGAACACGCAAAAATACTGTGGGACTTTCAAATCCAGACTGACAAAGTTTTGGAACACAATACACCAGACATCACGATTGTGGAAAAGAAAAAACTTTGGATTATTGATATCGCCATACCAGGTGACAGTCGAATTGATGAAAAACAACATTGAAAACAATAGTAAAGGTAAAGGTAAAGGTAGTCCCCTGACATTAAGTCCAGTCATGTCTGACTCTGGGGTGTGGTGCTCATCTCCATTTCTAAGCCGAAGAGCCAGCGTTGTCCGTAGACACCTCCAAGGTCATGTGGCCAGCATGACTGCATGGAGCGCCGTTACCTTCACATTTGCATGTTTTCGAACTGCTAGGTTGGCAGAAGCTAGGGCTGACAGCGGAAGCTCACGCCGCTCCCCGGAATCGAACCTGCGACCTTTCGATCAACAAGCTCAGCAGCTCAGTGCTTTAACCCACTGCGCCGCCGGGGGCTCGGAAAACAATAAACATTGTCAAATTCACAATCTGTCAACTACAAAAGGCCACCTTACTTGGATCTGTGCACATCATTTGAAAATACATCACACAGTTCTAAATGGATTGCACCATCATGGATTGGCATTGCTGTCTGACCTAGGTGGCGCAGTGATCCGGTGGCGCAGTGGGTTAAAGCACTGTGCCGGCAGGACTGAAGACCGACAGGTCGCAGGTTCGAATCCGGGGAGAGGTGGATGAGCTCCCTCTATTAGCTCCAGCTCCTCATGCGGGGACATGAGAGAAGCCTCCCACAAGGATGATAAAACATCAAAAAAAAATCATCCAGGCGTCCCCTGGGCAACGTCCTTGCAGACGGCCAATTCTCTCACAACAGGAGCGGTTGCTCCTGACACGGCAAAAAAACAAAAACAAAAAAAAAACAACAGTTCTAAATGCTTGGAAAGTGTTCGACTTGTGATTTTGTGATACGAAATCCAGCATATATATCTCATTTGCTGTGTCATACTGTGTTTTTGTGTCAGAATAATAATAATAATTTATTTATTTATTTATTTACTATTCTTGTATCTCAAGCCCGAGGGCGACTCACAGCGGTTTCCAAACAGCAAAGACAATAAAAACAGCAGTAATCAATATACAAAACAGTTAAACTACACAGTTCCATTAATAACCAATACGCAATCAACAATACACAATTATCACAAATCCCATCCCCCCCGAACGCCTCATCATCCAAACGTGATCCAAATTCGTCGTCATTGTTCCGTTCGTAAGTTCACATTACCACACTTGCACTGAATTACTCAAACTCCTGCACAAACATCCAGGTCTTGAGCTTTCTACGGAATGTCATGAGCGATGGTGCCAGCCTAACGTCTACAGGAAGGGCGTTCCACAGCCGAGGAGCCACCACCGAGAAGGCCCTGTCCCTCGTCCCCGCCAGCCGTGCTTGAGAGGCCGGCGGGATCGAGAGCAGGGCCTCCCCGGAAGATCTCAAAGTCCGGGTGGGTTCATAGGCCGAGATGCGGTCAGATAGGTATCTTGGGCCGGAACCGTTTAGGGCTTTATAGGCCAGTACCAACACCCTGAATTGGGCCCGGTAGCAAATCGGCAGCCAGTGGAGCTGGTGCAACAGGGGGGTTGTGTGCTCCCTGCGCTCCACTCCTGTTAGAATCATGGCTGCCGCGCGTTGGACTAGTTGCAATTTCCGGGCCGTCTTCAAGGGCAGCCCCACGTAGAGAGCGTTGCAGTAGTCTAGGCGGGATGTGACAAGAGCGTGGACTACCGTGGCCAAGTCAGACTTCCCAAGGCATATTTATTTATATGCCACCACCATCTCCCAGAAGGACTCACAAAACACTCAAGGTGTGACATGCAAAATACAACAAGTGCAACCGTGGACAACCGTGGCCAGATCAGACTTCCCAAGGTATGGGCGCAGCTGGTACACAAGTTTTAACTATGCAAAAGCTCCCCTGGCCACCACCAAAACCTGGGGTTTCAGGCTCAGTGATGAATCCAGGATCACTCCCAAGCTGCGAACCTGCGTCTTCAGGGGGAGTGTAACACCATCCAACACAATTCAGTGTTGATTCAGTTATTCCCAATGCCAATCATGCACTCGGAGTATTTCCCAGACAACTACAAACATTGCACATACTCAGAGCTTAAAAAAGTTTTTTTTTAAATAACTGTAAAGTTGCAAAAGTGCTAATTTATTAAGTTCCCATTGAGTGAATGCGTCTACCCTCATAAACTAACAGATGGAATCTGCTTACAGATTATCATCTAGGTCAGACAGCAATGCCAATCCATGATCCATTAAAAGAATGACTCAAGGATAATCTTTACTTGAGTAGGATAAAATCCAAGTCCTCACTAGAAACTGAATCTTCGATTGTCAACTTGGGGATTATGTCATGTGCATTAAGCATATATAATTTCTATACGTTCTGGTTTCCCGTCATAGTTTGGAAAGTGATCCCTGTCATGATGAATTGACTTTGGCTGAAAGGCGTGACTGAATTTGGCCACATTCTCTGGAGCGACTGGCTGGTTTTACAAAAGATGCTATGATCATAATCGCACGCCATTGTTCTGTTGATTCCATTTCCACACATGCATGAAACTGGAGCGTGATGGTGGCCAAATGTAAGAGTCAGCTTGAGTTTAGTGGTCAGAGTAATGGAACAGGACTGGGAAACCAGACTCAAAATCTCCTCTTAGCCTTGACATTCACTAGCTGAAACTGGACCGATTGTTATTTTGCTCACTTTCCCTATCTGTTGTAAGAATGAAAGGACACAAGGGACCAAAACCACTGAGGAACTCAAATCAACATTCTGGTTACATCCCATATAGACTACTGCAATGCGCTCTATGTGGAGTTGCCTTTGAAGACTGTTCAGAAACTTCAAATGGTCCAACGGGCGGCAGACAGGTTAACAGGAGCGGCACTCAGGGAGCACACAACTCCTTTGTTGCGCCAGCTCCACTGGCTGCCAATCTGCTACCGGGCACAATTCAAAGTCCTGGCTTAGCCTATAAAGCCCTAGATCAGGGGTCCTCAAACTATGGCCCACGGGCCACTTCCAGCCCCCCAAGAGCACTTATCCGGCCTGCGGAGGAGGAGTGCCCCCCCACACAGTGCCCCTCCCTTGGCCGGCTCACACTATCCGTCAGGCCCGATGGGCAGCGTGAGCCAGCCAAGGGCAGCTGCTCTGCATGGCCTACTCATGTGTAAAGCACCTCGCGAGGTGCTTTACGCGTGAGTAGGCCGCGCGGGGCTGCTCCTCCCTTGGCAGGCTCACGCTGCCCATCGGACCCGAAGGGCAGCGTGAGCCAGCCAAGGGCAGCTGTTCCGCGTGGCCTACTCATGTGTAAAGCACCTTGCGAGGTGTTTTACGGGCGAGTAAGCCGCGCGAAGCTGCTCCTCCCTTGGCAGGCTCACGCTGCCCATTGGGCCCGATGGGCAGCGTGAGCCAGCCAAGGGAGGCTGCCCCGGCGCTCCATGCAGTCATACCGGCCACATGACCTTGGAGGTGTTTACGGACAACGCCGGCTCTTCAACTTAGAAATGCAGATGAGCACCACACCCCAGAGTCAGACACGACTGGGCTTCATGTCAGAGGAAAACCTCTAACTAGGAAAATCGTGGAAGATGCAGGGTGGAAGAAAGAACTCTTGTCTGTTGGAGGTAGGTATGAATGTTTCAATTGGCCACCTTGGTTACCATTTCATAGCCTGACAGTTTTTAGGGAGAATCCTTTGTTGAGAGGTGATTAGCTGGCCCTGATTGTTTCTTGTCTGGAGTTCCCCTGTGTTTGAGTGTTGTTCCTTATTTACAGTTATAATTTTAGAGTTTTTTTTAATAATGGTAGCCAGATTTTGTTCAGACTAGAAATAGGAAGATTTCTCATTCTCTTCTCCTGGATTTACTGCTTAAAGAGGGCTAGAAAGAACCCCCTCTAAGGGCCCTTCCACACAGCAAAATAAGATATGTGCAATGTGCCCCACAACTATACTTTAGGATGATACATCCAGCCCCCTCAGTAGTAGAACTATGAATTGGAACAGAACCCAAAGAGCTACGTGCCAGTACTTGTTGCAACATGGGTGCTGTTTCGAAGATGCTGGGCATGTAAACACATGGTTACAATCTACAACACCCAGCATAGTAAGCAGAAAAGAACTTTATCCTTTGAAACAGGTCCAAAAAATAACATTGACACTGAAATACAACACCGCCTGAGCTCTGCAAGTGCAGCATTTTTCTGAATGAAGCAGAGGAGAGTATTTGAGGACTGGGACATCCATAGGGAAACCAAGGTGCTTGTTTATAAAACTATTGTCCGCCCAACCCTGCTATACGTCTGTGAAACATGGGCTATCTACAGACGTCACACTCAACTCTTGGAATGATTCCATCAGCGTTGCCTCAGGAAAAAATCCTGCAAATCTCTTGGGAAGACAGGTGGACAAATGTCAGTGTGCTGGAAGAAGCAAAGACCACCAACATTGAAGCGATGCTCTTACACCATCAACTCGTTGTCTGAATGCCCGATCACCATCTCCCAAAGCAGTTACTATACTCCCAACTCAAGAATGGGAAATGGAATGTTGATGGACAGGAAAAAGAGATTTGAAGTTGGTCTTAAAGCCAACCTTAAAAGTTTGGCATAGACGCGGTGAATTGGAAAGCTCGGGCCCTTGAATGCTCTAACTGGAGGTCAACTGTGACTAGCAGTGCTGCAGAATTTGGAGAGACACGAATGGAAACGTGCCAGGAGGAAGGTGCGTCAAGCCAACACTGACCAGGAGCACCTTTCACCTGTAATCCGATGTCCTCACAGCGGGAGAACATGAACATACATACAGCCACATACAGACCCAACACCAAGACACTACACTTGGGGGACCAACATCCTTGGGCTAGGAGGGATCGCCTAAGTATCATGCAAGGGCAACAGAAGCATAATATTGCTTCTCTCTTGAAGCTCTCCCAGGACAATATAGCTTGAAAAACATTTCTTTTACAATTTTTTTGGGTAAAAGAAACATATTCCACCAGAAGAGGAATGATACCATGTGATGAGTCCCACTGTTGTCCTGCTGTTATTGTGATCCACCTGCTTCATGTGATAATACTCCAAGATTGCAGTAGGTGATAGAACAGGTTTTATTTATGTATTTACAACATTTATATGCCGCCCTTCTCACCCCAAAAGGGACTCAGAGCGGCTTACAAGATATATTATTTATTTAAAACTTTTATATCCCAATCTTCTCTACCTCCGTAGAGGTACTCAGGCCGGCTATATATATACTAGGCCTGGGTAACAACAGAAAAATTTGTTTCTAAAATCGATTCGTTTTTTGGGGGTTTTTGCGTTTCGATATTTAAAAGAATTCCGAAATTTTTCTTTTAAAAAGTTCGATATTTATGAAATTTCGTAAATGTTAAAAAAATTACGAAACATTAACGAAACAAATACGAAACAATAACGAATCGATTCGTTAATGGCGGACGCGACCGCGCAATACGCTAAAAAACCTCCAAATGGGACAGGGGGAACTTCTGAAGCTTCCCTCTCCCTCTGTTGTTGACTGTTGGTGTGATATTATAATTTTTTTCACTAATTAAACAAAAAACAACTATAAAACCTGCCCCAGACATGCGGAAATAATAACGAAACGACCTCAAACCGATAACGAAACGAATACATAACGAATCCGAAGCATTTACGAAACGAATTTAAAAATTCGTTTCCTTTTTAAGTTGCTCCAGAATGGTTCGTTATCGCTTCGTTATAAAAAAAAACGAATTTTTAACGAATTACGAATTAACGAAACGAAACCGCCCAGCCCTAATATATACATACAATATATTATATTATTAGCATAGTACAATATCAGTATTATCTATTACTGTATTGTACTATACCATTATATTGTAATATTATTAGTAATATTACATGTAATATAAAATATATTATTATAATATATTATTATATTAGTATTATAATGTATTGCATTATAATATTATAAATATTATATGTATATACAATATAGTATATTATATTTGTTCTGGCACGACTGTGCCAGGGGTTTGAATTCCCTTTTTCTTTCTTTGCTTGTTTGCATGAATTCCTGAAGGCTATGCACTTTGCAATTTGGTAGCTTCTTTCAGATTGCAGTTATAGAGCCAGCAACCTGTCAATCATGATTGCATCCTTTAGATCCACCCCTTTCCCCAGGGTTTTAAAGGGACAAGGGACCTTTAGCTCAGTTATCACGGAGAAGCCTTTCCAACAGGACGTGTGAGATTCTCCCACCTGTAGAAAGCTTCGTTTCTCACAAACTTCAGGGGAAAGCAGTTCCACAGCTTTACTCAGAAATACAGCTAGCTTTGCTGGAAGGTAAAGGACACCAGCTGGAAAATCTACAAAGTCTTGGCCGGTAAGGTCTACTCGGGTTATCCATAAAGCAAATTGGAACCTGGAGTAGGGCCCCATGCCAGCCTAAGAACAGATTGCCCAGGGAAGGCTCAAGGATTTCCTTTATAGAAGAAAGAAACAGTTCTTGAAGCAAGTTGCCTGTCCCTTGTGGGCAGATTAAGAAAGCTACCAGTTTTCCAGAGTTTTAAAGTATTTGATTGATTTGTTAATTAATAAAGAACCTTGTTAAACCTTCTAAGCTTCTAAAGAGTTTGTATAGGAAAATCCATAGGGCCTCTCAGCCGAGGCATCCCGGGTGTCCCGCTGGGCATATAGAGACCACATCCTGTTAATAGATAATTGCTAAGGTCCAGCGTGTGCCTGCACAATATTATTAGCATAGCACAGGAGACAAGATGGAACTGTCCCCTGGCCCAGAGCGGCAGTTGGTGATAATATATCTCAATATATTTTGGACTTCAGCTCCCAGAAGCACCTACCAACATCACCAATAGTTAACATTTATTGCAATTGAAGTACAAAAACATCTGGAGGATAAAGGTTGAGGATATTTCAGACTTCCTGTCCAAACTTTGTTCAAATCACATGTCTGGGCCTTAATGTTTATTTATTTAATTATTTATTTATTTACTATTCTTGTATACCGCTGCATCTCAAGCCCGAGGGCGACTCACAGCGGTTTCCAGACAGCAAACAACGAAGACAATAAAAACAGCAATAATTAATAAACCATAACAGTTAACTTACACATTTCCAGTTACTAGCTAATACAAACATCAATACACAGTTCTTCCAACCCCCCCCCCCCCCCCCGATCGCCTCATCATCCAAGCGTGATCCAAATTCGACGTCCATTGTTCCGTTCCTATGTTCAAATTACCAGAATTGCACTGAATTACTCAGATTACTCAAATGCCTGCACAAACATCCAGGTCTTCAACTTTCTACGGAATGTCATGAGAGATGGTGCCAGCCTAACATCTACAGGAAGGGCGTTCCACAGCCGAGGAGCCACCACCGAGAAGGCCCTATCCCTCGTCCCCGCCAACCGTGCTTGAGAGGCTGGCGGGATCGAGAGCAGGGCCTCCCCGGAAGATCTCAAAGTCCGGGTGGGTACATAGGCCGAGATGCGGTTGGCTAGGTATCTTGGGCCGGAACCGTTTAGGGCTTTATAGGCCAGTACCAACACCTTGAATTGGGCCCGGTAGCAAATCGGCAGCCAATGGAGCTGGTGCAACAGGGGGGTTGTGTGCTCCCTGCGCTCCGCTCCTGTTAGAATCATGGCTGCCGCGCGTTGGACTAGTTGCAGCTTCCGGGCCGTCTTCAGGGGCAGTCCCACGTAGAGAGCGTTGCAGTAGTCTAGGCGGGATGTGACAAGAGCGTGTACCACCGTGGCCAAGTCAGACTTCCCAAGATACGGGCGCAGCTGGCGCACGAGCCTGAGCTGTGCAAATGCTCCCCTGGTCACCGCCGAGACCTGGGGCTCCAGGCTCAGCGACGAATCCAGGGTCACACCCAAGCTGCGAACCTGAGTCTTCAGAGGGAGTGCGACCCCATCCAACACAGGCTGTAACCCTATACCCTGTTCGGCCTTGCGACTGACCAGGAGTACCTCTGTCTTGTCTGGATTCAACTTCAATTTGTTCGCCCTCATCCAGACCGTCACAGCAGCCAGGCACCGGTTCAGGACCTCGACAGCCTCCTTAGTAGCAGGTGGGAAGGAGTGACAGAGTTGGACATCATCTGCGTACAGATGACACCGTACCCCGAAACTCCGGATGATCTCACCCAGCGGCTTCATGTAGAATGTTGAATGACAACCCATGCAAAACGAGATTTTGTCTTCTTTATGAGTTAAAAGTCCTGATCCAAAGAAGAATCATGAGGATCCTGGATAGAGAAGAAGATAATTCAGGTTAAGGTGGATTGGACTCCTTGTCTTTAAGGTTCTGATTTGTGTGAGAATCCTGCACAAAGAGGAGTTGGGAACGGCTTAGCAGATGGGTCAAGGTGCTTCAGTTTGGGATGAAATCCAGATCTCTCTCACATACATGCAAAGTCATACATCCCTGTCTGAGTCAAAAAGCCAGCTGGGCTGGATCGAGTTTGACAGCACTAGAGTTCTTTGCCTCCTGCTTTCTCTCTGTGCCAGACAGCAGGAATTAAGATGAGGTAATGGACGAGCAAGAAAGCAACGAATTGTAATCTCCTGAGGCCCCCTAAAGAATAACTGGACCCTTCAAGGGCCTTCATCCTCCCTCCCACCCCCTGGGGAAGTTTGAATAAGACACCAGAAGGCCAACAAGCAGATCTACCATTTGACAAGGTCTTGAGTAGCCCAGCTTAGCCAAGAGCAACTGGAGTGAGTTGGCTTGGACCCATTCTTCCCACTGTGATGGGAGCTGGACTTTACTGTCAGCACTATCTCTATGCTTGAAAAGAGGCCCTCCATGAGGATCAAGGGGGAGCGGGGAGGCACCTGTCAGGTTGATGGGTTGCGTCTTGAGTTCCAAATGGAGAATAAGAAAAGAAGGGTGACGACAGCTGGAAAGGAGAGCCTTGACTGTAAGGTGAGCTCGGCTGTGGAAGGAAAAGGACAAGATGTGAAAAACAGCTGCTGGTTCAGCCATCTGTCTCTTGAGTTGAAGAGTGGGCTTTATTTCTAAATCATTGTTGTTGTATGCTGGGGGTGGACCAACTTTGGAGTTCTAGGGATATTTATTTGTCGTGTCAGAACAACCAGTCTAACAGAACAAAGCAAACAAACAGAAAAATACACAACTTGTGACTTTGGTAGCTGGTTAAATGTCCTTTGACCAGTATCTGGCCACTTGGAGTGCTTCCGGTGTTGCTGCAAGAAGGTCCTCCATTGTGCATGTGGCAGGTCTCAGGTTGCATTGCAGCAGGTGGTCAGTGGTTTGCTCTTCTCCACACTCGCATGTCGAGGATTCTACTTTGTAGCCCCATTTCTAAAGGTTGGCTCTGCATCTCGTGGTGCCAGAGCGCAGTCTGTTCAATGCCTTCCAAGTCGCCCAGTCTTCTGTGTGCCCAGGAGGGAGTCTCTCATTTGGTATCAGCCATTGGTTGAGGTGCTGGATTTGAGCCTGCCACTTTTGGACTCTCGCTTGCTGAGGTGTTCCAGCGAGTGTCTCTGTAGATCTTAGAAAGCTATGTCTAGATTTAAGTCGTTGGCGTGCTGGCTGATACCCAAACAGGGGATGAGCTGGAGATGTCTCTGCCTTGGTCCTTTCACTATTGGCTGCTACTTCCCGGTGGATGCCAGGTGGTGCAATACCGGCTAAGCAGTGTAATTTCTCCAGTGGTGTAGGGCGCAGACACCCCGTGATAATGCAGCATGTCTCATTAAGAGCCACATCCACTGTTTTAGTGTGGTGAGATGTGTTCTACACTGGGCATGCATACTCAGCAGCAGAGTAGCACAGCACAAGGGCAGATGTCTTCACTGTATCTGGTTGTGATCCCCAGGTTGTTCTAGTTCTAGGGATGAATTTTGCACATATCGCCAAGATCCACAAAGGTCTAACTCCCCATGTATTGTTTCCATTTCTCCCTAGAAACCAGAAGTCATTGGGATTTCTCTTCCAAAGTTGAAGTGGTGTGTGTACATTCTCCTACAAAAAAGCACAGCTCCTGACTATTCCTTTTTGGCCAAACTACAACAATAATAATGGGGGCAGCAGAAAGGGACCATGACTTTCAGGGGCACATGCAACCTGCTGATGACTATAATTTCACTGTTAGGACCAGCCTCATCAAGAGGTCCCTTTTCTCTAGGACAGTGTTTCTCAACTTGGGCGTCAGGACCACTGGGATGGAGTCACGAGGGGCTTTCAGAGGGGTCGCCAAAGACCACCAGAAAACACATATTTTTGATGGCCTTAGGAACCTCTTTGGCAGAGAAGGCTGAAGATCTCTCTGCCTGTCCTTCTCTTCCTTTTTGGTAACAGACGATGAATCCTCCCACCAAAAGCCTTCCTACGCTGTGATTGGCTGGCCCCTCAGCCAAGGGAAGGGCTGTTTCTGAGACTCCAAGCAGAGGAGGGGAGAGCAGGCATGCTCTGCGCATAGCAGCATGGTGCACATGTATGGGCGAGTGTTCCGTCTCCCAGGAGACTGGTTTGCATTGCTTTTTTAGTTGCTTGGAGTGGTTGCCCCTTGCCTTTCTCTCAGGAGGTGCTGCAGCCTTGCAAAGCCTGGAGTTTAATGGGAAAAGCCAGTCTGCAAACTCTTTGCAATGATTGGTCTAGAGAGCAACTCTTTGAGCCCGCCCTTGCTCCCGGGGAAAGACTTCCATTTTGTAGTCCTCCCTGTCTGTTCAGTTCTGAAGAAGGAATCTGATGTGCTGGTGGCCAGAAAGGTAGCTCCGACAAACCACTGTAAAAACAATTGAGTTATAGACAGGAATTGAGAACAATTGAGAATTGAAAAATTAAGATAGACAGAGAAGTTTATTGAGAAGAATTGAGCTATAGTTAGATAGATTATAAGAGAGTTATAGAATCAGGCATGTAGCCGGGGGGGGGGGGGGGGCTTGGGGGGCTTCAGCCCCCCCCCCCCCCGAAATTCTCATGGTGGTTCGCGAAAAGGCCTTACTGGTGCATTATTTAAACTGTTATGTTTATTCATATCATGATCTGATCACCATACTCAATGTATCCCATATGCATGGGGGGTATTGGGGTAATGATACAAAAGGTTTGCTAGGCTAGACCCTCTTTCACTCAGACTCAGCCCCCCCCCCGAAACTCAGCCCCCCCCAAAACCCCTCCTGAAAAAAAATCAGCCCCCCCCCCCCCCCGAAATGAAATCCTGGCTACGGGCCTGTATAGAGTATAAAGAAAAATAGATATTGAGCTTTGAGAATTGAGTCTTATAGAGTCTTATAGAGAGAGAGACTGCATTGCCTTATCTCCAAGGCTAATCTGGAGCTTAGATAGATAGGGAAAGATTTGTTCTTTCTAAAAGACAACAGCTCTGGATTAGGGTGAAACATCCCTGGATCCCTTTGCCACTTGGGGAAAGGCTGACTCAGTAACTGGTGGAGAAGAGAAAGAAGAAATATCTATTTGGTTTATCAATTGACTGTTCTGTTTGCAACTTTGAGAAATAAATATCCTTTTTTGATGTTCAGAACTTGTAATAGACTCAGTTGCTGAGAATCTCAATCTTCTCAAGAAAGCACCGGCAGTTCGCCCAGACATAGGGAACAGCACATCATAGCTTTGTTTTTAAAAGCGCCTGGATGTAACGGCACAGCAAGGGAGAGCATTTGAGGAGGAGGAAGAAGTAGAAGAAGAACTTTATTTTTCTACCCCACCTCCACCTCCCTGAAGGGACTCAGGACGGCTTACATAGGGCCAAGCCCAAGGCAACATACAATTAAAAACAGAACAGTAACATATCAAAACGGCATAAAAACAGCACAAACAATAGTAAACAAGCATCAAAAGCAACAACAAACTCGTTTTTGGAGGAGAGGGAGGGGGCCAAAATGCAAAACTAGTTAAAGGATAGGGTCAATAAGGTGGATAGAAACGTATACTGGCATAGGAATAATAGCATAGAAATAGAGCAATTAAACAGGGTCAATTCAGCTTAACTTTAAAATGTAATAAAATATAGGAATTTGGTTACAGGTCATGATTCAGATCATCTGTCACAAGACTCATCAGTTGAATGCAAACATCTTTAGTTCCTTACGCAATGTAGATAGGGAGGGTGCTAGCCTAATCTCCCTGGGAATGGAGTTCCAGAGATGAGGGGCCACCACTGAGAATGCCCTTTCTCTCGTTCCCACCAGCTGTGCCTGACATGGGGGCGGGAGTGAGAAAAGAGCATCCACGGAAGATCTTAAGGGCCACGTGGGCTCATAGAGGAGGATGCGGTCACGAACTGTTTAGAGTTTTATAGGTAATAACCTGCACCTTGAATTGAGGGAGACATGGGAGCTCCTTTCAAGGTATGGAGATTCTGTGTGGAAGTTTGGCCCAATTCTATAATTGGTGGGGTCGGAATGGTCTTTGATTGTAGGTGAACTATAAATCTCAACAACCACAACTCCCAAATGACATGGTCTATTTTCCCCAAACTCCACCAGTATTCACATTTGGACATTTATTTATTTATTTATTTATTTATTATTTCGCGCATTTCTACCCCGCCCTTCTCAACCCCCAAGGGGGGACTCAGGGCGGCTTACAAAAGGCACAATTCGATGCCAACACAAACAATAAGATAAAAACATATATAAACAGCAATTAAAAACAATTAAAACAATCAATCAATTATACATCATAATCAATAAAACCAATCTAATGCTCAATGTTTGCCAGCTCAGAGTCTCTAAATTCATTCCACATTGTCAAATCCTATCAATTCTAATCATCAATTGTCCTTTGTCTATCTGCCAGATTACCCAAAAGCCTGGTCCCATATCCATGTTTTTAATTTCCTTCTGAAAGAGAGGAGGGATGTCGATGACCTAATTTCCCCGGGGTGTGAATTTCACAGGTGAGGGGCTACCACCGAGAAGGCCCTGCTCCTCGTCCCCACCAACCTCACTTGTGATAGAGGTGGGGCCGAGAGCAGGGCCTCCCCAGAAGATCTTAAACTCCAAGGCAGGACGTAGAGGGAGATGTGTTCGGACAGATACGCTAGGCCGGAACCGTATAGGGTTTTGTAGGTCAAAACCAGCACTTTGAATTGTGCTCGGAACTGGATCGGCAGCCAGTGGAGCTGACATAACAGAGGGGTAGTATGCTCCCTGTGAGTAATCTGGCTGCCGCCTGCTGGACATATTGAGTATTCATGCCAAGTTTGATCCAGATCCATCATTGTTTGAGTCCACAGTGCTCTCTGGATGTAGGTGAACTACAACTCCCAAACCCAAGGTCAATACCCACCGAACCCTTCCAGTATTTCCTGTTGGTCAAGGGAGTTCTGTGTGCCAAGTTTGGTTCAATTCCATCGTTGATGGAGTTCAGAATGCTCTTTGATTGTAGGTTAGCTATAAATCCCAGCAACTACAACTCCCAAATGACAAAATTAAGCGTCCCCCCCCAACCCCACCAGTATTCAAATTTGGGCATATCGGGGTTTTGTGCCAAATTTGGTCCAGTGAATGAAAATACATCCTGCATATCAGATATTTACATTACAATTCATAACGGTGCCAGAAAAGCAAGAAAAATAGTGTTATGATTGGGGGTCACCTCAACATGAGGAACTGTATTAAGGGTTGCGGCATTAGGAAGGTTGAAAACCATTTCCCTACATAAAAGCACAGCTCCTGACCATTCCTTTTTGGCCAAACTGCAACAGTAATAATGGAGGCAGCAGGAAGGACTGTGACTTTCAGGGCCACACACAACCTGCAAATGACTGTATTTTCACAGTTAGGGCCAGCCTCATCAAGAGGCCCCTTTTCTCTAGGACTCAAGCTATCCAGTCCAACTTGCAATTGGCTTCCATATCCACCTTGTCAAATGGAAGTGTTTTTCCCTCCTCCAAGCTGAAGCCTGAACATGACTAATGCTTTTAAACAGAGCAAAGGTGCATCCAAATCCCAGGCTACACGCATGCTTTGTCTCCTTTTGGCTAACAATTTAAAAATATTACCAAAAGATGTCAATGCTAGGCAATGCTGGGATTTCTTGCTCTGATTTATAGATACTGAAACTGTATAAACAAAGTCACCCCACAATCCATTTAATCTGATCTGTATTCTTAATGCTACTTGCTGCCTCAGCACAAATCAGATTGTATCTGGGTTTTCTCTGAAGTGTTTTATGTTCCCTTTCCGCATTATGCCATTATCCCCTTATACAGAGGGAACGGTTTGTGGGATGGGGGCAACACACCCGCCTTTGTTTCTGGAAGATGTCATTAGAGCTTAAATTCCACACAAATATTGTGGAGGATGGGTATGCGCTTGCCCAGGTTCACCAGTCCTTTCTATTTACTCTGTTTACCTCACACGCAAAAAGGATTGTTCCCAAAGTAAAAACCTCCATAAATTATAAGAAAGCTCCCCCTCCCATGTATCTGGAAGGAATTTTAGCTATATTAATGGTGGTATTAGGGTCTTTAAGAATTGAAAAAGCAAGAGGCTTTGTTGATTTTGGATGCCTTGAAGCATTTTGGGTTAAGACAAGCAATAAACAAAGGGTTCAGGTTCATTCCCGCTTCTATTATACTCCAACACATGATTTCCTTCTCTCATCTTAGAAAAGTACCAGACTAGCTTAGTATGAGGTTATCACAGGCTTCGGATGAATTTGCCACTTCTCGCTTTATTAATAGAGCCAGCTTCACCTCCTATATCTTTGGGAGTCAGCGAGGTTCCTGTTATGCCAAAGGGCTGTCACGGAAAGAAATGGCATGTGTCACCCATCAAGTGCTTTGAGATAGCTTTCCTTGAAAGCAGCAAAGCTTCGGCAATATGCCAAGAAGCCCAATACACCCATCTACCTCTCTCATTTTGGATAGCTTTCCATGGTCCACACACTTTGAGAACTGCTAACTATATGGAGTTATTGCAATGTACCTCAAATCACAGTGGAACTTAGGTATCCACTGGGGTTTAGGTTCCAGGAGTCCCACGGATATCAGCATCTGTGGATGTTCTATTTCTCCCAAACTCCACCTGTGTTCATATTTGGGCGTATTAAGTGCTTGTGCCAAGTTTGATCCAGATCCATCATTGTTTGAGTCCACAGTGCTCTCTGGATGTAGGTGAACTACAACTCCCAAACTCAAGGTCAATGCCTACCAAACCCTTCCAATATTTTCTGTTGGTCAAGGGAGTTCTGTGTGCCAAGTTTCCATCATTGATGGAGTTCAGAATGCTCTTTGATTGTAGGTGAACCATAAATCCCAGCAACTACAACTCCCAAATGACAAAATCATAATTTTTTGAGTGATGGTCACTCGTGTTGTGAGACATTTTGTTGCCAAATTTGGTATGATTTCGTTCATTGGTTCTTTTGCTTTTAAGGTACTCATTCCACACAGAGCATTTTATATATATAGATTTTATGTAAGCTGGAACACACTTTTAAAAACATAACTCCAGCTATACACACAAACTCACACACATATATGCATGCATGCTTTGGATAGCATATGAAAGGGTTAACATCCGTGTAGTTTGTTTTGCTATCTGTGCCCTTTTCAGAAGATTCTGCCTCACTTTCCGTCTTTGTGATATTTGAATTTTGAAAAAATTGGCTTGTTGTGGAAACAAGGATTGGTGCTAAACCTTTGGTGTACACCTTTCCCCCATGATAGATTTCTCTCACTTACTTCCTGTTGTTTCAGCCCTTTTCTTCACTATGAGTAATTTCGAAACTGAATTCTCACTCAAGTACTGCCTGTATTGAGAGTTTCCATTTCTCTTTGCATTTCTCATATTCCCAAGTTTGAATGTAAACCCTTTCTTCAGCATTCCTTCACTCCCTCAACCATGTGTCCTTCTCCAAAAATGCAGAATATGTGGATACAGAACATAGATCAACATGAATAACACATTAATTAATTAATGGGTTACTTTTTTGTGGTACTCCACAAAATTGTAACTGCAGCACCCAAAATTGGCAAGAATAAACTCTTGTATTGTCGAAGGCTTTCATGGCTAGAATTGTAGGTTTTCATGGGTTGTTGTAGGTTTTTTCGGGCTATATGGCCATGGTCTAGAGGCATTCTCTCCTGACGTTTCGCCTGCATCTATGGCAAGCATCCGCAGAGGTAGTGAGGTCTTTTGGAACTAGGAAAAAGAGGTTTATATATCTGTGGAATGACCAGGGTGAGACAAAGGACTCTTGTTTGCTGGAGCTAGGTGTGAATGTTTCAGCTGATTAGCATATAATGGCCTGACGGTGCCTGGAGCAAACTTTTGTTGATTAGATGTCCTTGTTTGTTTCCTCTCTGCTGTTGTGCTGTTGTAATTTTAGAGTTTTTTTTTAAATACTGGTAGCCAGATTTTGTTCATTTTCATGGTTTCCTCCTTTCTGTTGAAATTGTCCACGTGCTTGTGGATTTCAGTGGCTTCTCTGTGTAGTCTGACATGGTGGTTGTGAGAGTGGTCCAGCATTTCTGTGTTCTCAAATAATATGCTGTGTCCAGGTTGGTTCATCAGGTGCTCTGCTATGGCTGACTTCTCTGGTTGAAGTAGTCTGCAGTGCCTTTCATGTTCCTTGATTCGTGTTTGGGCAATGCTGCGTTTGGTGGTCCCTATGTAGACTTGTCCACAGCTGCATGGTATACGGTAGACTCCTGCAGAGGTGAGAGGATCCCTCTTGTCCTTTGCTGAACGTAGCATTTGTTGGATTTTCTTGGTGGGTCTGTAGATAGTTTGTATGTTGTGTTTCCTCATCAGCTTCCCTATGTGGTCAGTGGTTCCCTTGATGTATGGCAAGAACACTTTTCCTCTCTGTGGATCTTCGTCTTTATTTTTGTGGCTTGTTCTCGGTCTTGCAGCTCTTCTGATGTCTGAGGTGGAGTATCCATTGGCCTGTAGAGCCCAGTTGAGGTGGTTCAGTTCATCTTGGAGGAGGTAGGGTTCGGAGATTCTTTTTGCACGGTCTGACAAGGCTTTAATGGTGCTTCTTTTTTGACTTGAGTGATGGTTGGAGTTTTTCCGTAGATATCTATCTGTGTGTGTGGGTTATCTGAAAACGGTGTGACCCAATTGTTGATCTGGTTTGCGGACGACATCTAGAAAAGGCAGTCTTCCTTCATTTTCTTTTTTCATGGTGAACTGGATGTTTGGGTGGATGCTGTTAAGATGGTCCAGGAACCTGTTGAGTTCTTCTTCTCCATGGCTCCAAATGGTGAAAGTGTCATCCACATATCTGAACCATATAGTGGGCTTTATTGTTGCTGTTTCCAGGGCTTGTTTTTCAAAGTGTTCCATGTAGAAATTAGCTATGACCGGGCTGAGAGGGCTCCATCTTTCTGTTTGTAGAACTCATTGTCCCACTGAAAGTAGAATCATAGAATCAAAGAGTTGGAAGAGACCTCATGGGCCATCCAGTCCAAAGTAGCTCTTGTATTTTTCTCCTTATGTAAACCATGCTTTCCTATTTTAGACATTTTGAGGTATCCGACTCTTTGGGTTTTTCCGGTCATTGGGATAAAGCAAGTGGCAATAAGCTTGTGTTTTAGCTCACTGTATGGATTCTTTCTCTCCTGAACTGGCTCCTTGATATTCTGAAGTACATGAGATCCTGTTATTCTTGGTATGACGTGAAAGCCCTTACATCCTTTTCGTTTCCATTGACTCAAACCACAGCTGAGACAACGAAAACCGTCGGGGTAGCAATAGCCCTTCAGAAATCCAGGCAGCACAAGGTATATAATAATAGTAATAATAATAACACTACGTAACATGATTTTTGTTTCCAGGTTATAAATATCATTCCCTTATTGGATCTATCATAAAAGCATGTAAAAGATTTATTAAACTGCAAACAGTTTGTTTTTGCAGTTGTCACAAAAAGTTAAAAATGGCAGATGAAAGGTTAAAAATGGCAGCCACAAAAACGAAGTTTCTGGAGTACAACTATTTTCAAAGTAAGAACTGCACATTTAAACAGGAAATAACACTTTCAAACCACGAACAGATTTTTTCAAATTTTATTACATCTTTATAAATAAAAATGTAATGTTCGTTTGTGGGATTAACAGAACTCAAAAACCAGTGGGCCAATTGACACCAAATTTGGACAGCATACACCTAACAACCCAATGTATGTCCTTCACTCTAAATGTTTTGATTTTGTCATTTGGGAGTTGTAACTGCTGGGATTTATAGTTCACCTACAATCAAAGAGCATTCTGAACACTACCAATTATGGCATTGAACCAAACGTGGCACACAGGACTCCCGTGACCAACAGGTTTGTATTTTTGTATATGATCACATGTTGTGAACCGGATCTGAGTCCCTCTTGTAGGTGAGAAGATCGGTATAGAAAACTTTTAAATAAATAAATAAATAAATAGAATACTGAAAGGGTTTGGTGGGCATTGATCTTGAGTTTGGGAGTTGTAGTTCACCTACATCCAGAGAGCACTGTGGACTCCCAACAATGATGGATCTGGACCAAACTTGGCACAAATATTCCATATGCCCAAATATGAACACAGATGGAGTTTGGGGGAAATAGACGTTGACATTTGGGAGTTACTGGGATTTATAGTTCACCTACAATCAAAGAGCATTCTGAATCCCACAAACGACAGAATTGGGGCAAATTTCCCACACAGAACCCTCATGACCAACAGAAAATACTTAAGGTCATCCAGTCCAACTCTGTTCACCAGGGCAAGAAAATGTAATCAGAGCCCTCCAGACAAAGAGCCATCCAGTCATAGATATAGATAGATTGTTATGATTCACACACAGAGAGAGATATAGTATCATAGATTTGAAAGGGACCCTTAAAGAAGGACAATATTATATGTTGCATATTCCAGAGTAGGCAAACCAGACACTCTCCACATCAACGCTGACAAAGAAACAACAAGAAATACTGTTTACCCACAAGCATAAAGAAATTATATATATTAGAAACCAAAACTTTCTCATTACTTTATTTTCCAGATCACCAGACTGGGCGACAGCAATGCGTGGCAGGGGACAGCTAGTAGTGTCATAAATATACTATATGTTACATATATGGTGGGGAGGATATACTCAGTAATGCCTGATTACGTATTTTCTTTGTGACTTTCTTTCCTTCCTCAGTTTCCTTGCACTACAAATAAGATATGTGCAGCGTGCATAGGAATTCCATTTTTTTTTCAAATTATAATCCGGCCCCTCCAACAGTTTGAGGGACTGTGACCTGGCCCTCTGTTTAAAAAGTTTGTGGACCCCTGCTGTGAATGGGGGAAAGCAAGGGAAGAAAAAATGAAGGGGAGAAGATTTAAACTACTGTAAACCACCGCCTCCTCCTGAGAAAAATGCATAATATCACAAAGGACTACCACCTCACCCACCTCATAGGAAACTTGCTACAAAACAGGAGCTTTTTGTTGAGTTCCAGGGTCAGAGAAGCAGATGGCAGAAACAGAAGAACGGCCTACCTCAGGGGAGTGTGCTTGCTCCATCCATGTTCAACATCTACACAAATGACCAGCCACTGCCAGAAAGGACAGAGAGCTTCATCTATGCTGATGATCGTGCCATTACTGCTCAAGCAGGGAGCTTTGAGATGGCTGAACAGAAGCTCTCCGAAGCTCTAGGTGCTCTTACTGCCTATTACAGGGAAAACCAGCGGATCCCCAACCCATCTAAAACACAGACATGTGCCTTTCACCTTAAGAACAGACAAGCATCCCGAGCTCTGAGGATTACCTGGGAAGGAATCCCACTGTAACATTGCAACGCACCCAAATACCTGGGAGTCACTCTGGACCGTGCGCTGACCTACAAAAAGCACTGCCTGAATATCAAGCAAAAAGTGGGTGCTAGAAACAATATCATACGAAAGCTGACTGGCACAACCTGGGGATCACAATCATACACAGTGAAGACATCCGCCCTTGCGCTATGCTACTCTGCTGCTGAGTACGCATGCCCAGTGTGGAACACATCTCACCACACTAAAACAGTGGATGCGGCTCTTAATGAGACATGCCGCATTATCACGGGGTGTGTGCGCCCTACACCACTGGAGAAATTACACTGTTTAGCCGGTATTGCACCACCTGACACGCACCGGGAAGTAGTAGCCAATAGTGAAAGGACCAAGGCAGTGACATCTCCAGCTCATCCCTTGTTTGGGTATCAGCCAGCACGTCAATGACTTAAATCAAGAAATAGTTTTCTAAGATCTACACTACAGAGACACTTGCTGGAACACCTCAGCAAGCGAGAGTCCAAAAGTGGCAGGCTCAAACCCAGAGCCGCAATCAATGGCTGATACCAAATGAGAGACTCCCCTCTGGGCACACAGAAAACTGGGCGACATGGAAGGCGCTGAACAGACTGCGCTCTGGCACCATGAGATCATCATCATAATCATCATAATCATCATTTAATTACTTATTAATCGCCTTCCATCCAAGATGCTCTAGGCGATTTACAAGCTAAAATTGTAAAGGATAGAAATACATACATATAGATATTGATAAAATTAACAAAGATCAAAAGCTCTTGTAAAAAGCCAGTTCTTAAGTGCTAGGGTAAAAGGCTCTAACTCACGAATGGCTCTCATATAGGGCGGCAAGGAATTCCAAAAGGCAGGGGTAGAAATAGAAAAAGCTCTGCGTCTGGTCCTTTCCAGATGCACTTCTCTAGGACCCGGTATATAAAGTAAGTCACGGTGGGATGGTCGTTGCGACCTCCGATGATGGGAGAATGAGAGATGGTCCTTAAGATACGATGCAGAGCCAACCTTCAGAGATGGGGCTACAACAGTGTTTCTCAACCTTTCTAATGCCGCAACCCCTTAATACAGTTCCTTCTGTTCTGTTGACCCCCAACCATAACATTATTTTCATTGCTACTTCACAACTGTAATTTCGCTACTGTTATGAATTGTAATGTAAATATCTGATATGCAGGATGTATCTTCATTTACTGGACCAAATTTGGCACAAATACCCAAAACACCCAACTTTGAATACTACTGGGATTGGGCGAGGGATTGATTATGTCATTTGGGAATTGTAATTGATTTTATTTATATGTCACCTACAATCAAAGAGCTTCACCAATGATATAATTGAACCAAACTTGAACCAGAAAATACTCAAAGGATTTGATGGGCATTGACCTTGAGTTTTGGAGTGGTAGTTTACCTACATCCAGAGAGCACTGGGGACTCAAACAATGATGGAACTGGACCAAACTGGGCAAGAATACTCAATATATCCAAATGTGAACACTGGTGGCATTTGGGGTATATAGACATTGACAGTGGGAGTTGTAGTTGCTGGGTTTTATAGTTCACCTACAATCAAAGAGCATTCTGAACCCCACCAATGATAGAATTGGCCCAAACTTCCCATGCAGAACCCCCATGACAATCAGAAAATACTGTGTTTTCTGATGGTCCTTGGTGACCCCTCATGACCCCCCCTCATGACCCCCCTAGGGGTCCCGACCCCCAGGTTGAGAACCACTGGGCTACAAAGTGGATTCCACGACATGAGAGTGTGGAGAAGAGCAGACTACAGACCACCTGCTTTTTTGTTTTTTGTTTTGGTCGTGTCAGGAGCAACTTGAGAAACTGCAAGTCGCTTCTGGTGTGAGAGAATTGGCCGTCTGCAAGGACGTTGCCCAGGGGACGCCCAGATGATTTGATGTTTTTATCATCCTTGTGGGAGGCTTCTCTTATGTCCCCGCACGAGGAGCTGGAGCTGTTAGAGGGAGCTCATCCGCCTCTCCCCGGATTCGAACCTGCGATGTGTCGGTCTTCAGTCCTGCCGGCACAGGGGTTTAACCCACTGCGCCACCGGGGGCTCCAGACCACCTGCTGCAATGCAACCTGAGCCCTGCCACATGCACAATGGAGGACCTTCTTGCAGCAACATCAGAGGCACTCCAAGTGGCCAGATACTGGTCAAAGGACGTTTTATCAACTACCACCAAGCTTGCAAATTTTGTGTTTTGTCTATTTGTTTGTTTTGTTCTGTTAGAAATGTAATACAATTGTCTGGTTGCCCCTGACACGATAAACATATAAATAAGGGGTAGTTTGAATGCAATATTCCTGCTTTTTGGCAGGGGGTTGGACTGGATGGCCCATGAGGTCTCTTCCAGCTCTAGGATTCTAGGAAGCACTTGAGCTACGTCATGACGTCATCGCGGCTGCACGCCGGGAAGCTTAGCGCGGCGTCGTGACGCTCGAGAGTCGGGAAGGATGCTTCCCTAACGTCCAATGAAGCTCCCGGCATGCCGCGGGGCGGGGCTTGTCGTTCTCTCCTGAGGGAGGCATGAAAGCGGCGCATGCTCCGTAAGCGAAGAGGGGCGGCTCCTTCCTCTTCCTTTTGACTCCAAGGCTTCTGGTTCCAGCCGACGGCGCTTGGTTCTTCTCAACCATCGAGATGGCGCGGCAGGGGAGTCGAGGCGGTGCCGAGAGCAAGAAAATGGTAATGGCGGCCGAAAGAGGGTGAAGGAAAAGGCCTGCTGTGAGGGAAGGGGCTGAGGGGGCGGGGCCTTTGCGTGACGTCGTTTCGAACTGTCATGGCAGACTGCTCTGTTTTCATTGCAAGACAAACTCAAAGTTGGAGCTGTCTTTCTAATTATCCCATAGGCCCTGAGAGCCTAAGAGTTAGCAGCAGCTCCCAGGGTAGTGGGCCACATGCAGAGTTGCTCCGAGTGGTGCCCATTTACCAAAACCTGCAGTCCTGTACACATTTTGCCTCTCCAAATGCATTATAAGCAGATGCACAGCATGTATTCGAGCTGCAATATCTGATTGCTGGAAGCTGCACTGGAAATTTTTAGAACTGCATCGAAGTATTCTATGCCCACATTTCAATGCTGGCTTTGCTTGTTGTTGTTCATTCGTTCAGTCATCTCCGACTCTTCGTGACCTCATGGACCAGCCCACACCAGAGCTCCCTGTCGGACGTCACCACCCCCAGCTCCTTCAAGGTCAGTCCAGTCACTTCAAGCAGAGTGAGAGAGATCCTCATCATGACCCCAGGGAGTCTCACAGGGCTAAAGTAGCACTACAGCCTCAGCAACTTTAACACCAGGGTTCAAGCCGGTTATTATCCAGGGAATGCCTCCACTATATATACTTTGGGTTTGGGCACTCGCCTAAGGAACAAGAATATAAGTACCTGCCTCATTCATCAGCTGCACAGAAGTTGGAGCTGTTTTTCTAATTATCCCATAGGCCCTGAGAGCCTAAGAGTTAGCAGCAGCTCCCAGGGTAGTGGGCCACATGCAGAATTGCTCCGAGTGGTGCCCATTTACCAAAACCTGCAGTCCTGTACACATTTTGCCTCTCAAAATGCATTATAAGCAGATGCACAGCATGTATGTATTCCAGCTGCAATATCTGATTGTTGGAAGCTGCACTGGAATTTTTTAGAACTGCATCGAAGTATTCTATGCCCACATTTCAATGTTGGCTTTGCTTGTTATTTATTTATTTATTTATTTATTTATTTACTGCGCTTATATACCGCAATTCTCAGCCCTAGGGCGACTCATTGCGGTGTACAACATAGAGAAACAGGTGCAAAATACAAAACATAGTGTAAAATAATCCACAATTCAACATTATCAGAAAACATCTCATCAAAACATCAACATTACTACAAAACCATTCCGAGTCGTCTCATCGTCAAACCCACAATCCGATATCATTTCCATTGTTCCATTCCTATGGTCAAATTACCAGTCATTGCACTTCTTGATCAAATGCCTTCTTAAATAGCCAGGTCTTTAACTTCCTGCGGAATATTAACAGGGAGGGAGCTAGCCTGATGTCCACGGGAAGGGTGTTCCACAGCCGAGGAGCCACCACCGAGAAGGCCCTATCTCTCGTCCCCGCCAGACGTGCCTGTGACGCAGGCGGGATCGAGAGCAGGGCCTCCCCGGAAGATCTCAAAGCTCTCGTGGGCTCATAGGCCGAGAGGCGGTCAGTTAGGTATCTTGGGCCGGAACCGTTGTTGTTGTTCATTCGTTCAGTCGTCTCCGACTCTTCGTGGCCTCATGGACCAGCCCACGCCAGAGCTCCCTGTCGGCCGTCTCCACCCCCAGCTCCTTCAAGGTCAGTCCAGTCACTCCAAGGATGCCATCCATCCATCTTGCCCTTGGTCGGCCCCTCTTCCTTTTGCCTTCCACTTTCCCCAGCATCATTGTCTTCTCTAGGCTTTGCTGTCTCCTCATGATGTGGCTAAAGTACTTCAACTTTGTCTCTAGTATCCTTCCCTCCAATGAGCAGTCGGGCTTTATTTCCTGGAGGATGGACTGGTTGGATCTTCTCGCAGTCCAAGGCACTCTCAGAACTTTCCTCCAACACCACAGCTCAAAAGCATCGATCTTCCTTCACTCAGCCTTCCCTAAAGTCCAGCTCTCACATCAGTAGGTTACTACAGGGAATACCATGGCTTTGACTAGGCGGATCTTTGTTGCCAGTCTGATGTCTCTACTCTTTACTATTTTATCGAGACTGGACATTGCTCTCCTCCCAAGAAGTAAGCGTCTTCTGATTTCCTGGCCACAGTCTGCATCTGCAGTAATCTTTGCGCCTAGAAATACAAAGTCTGTCACGGCCTCCATGTTTTCTCCCTCTATTTCCCAGTTGTCAATCATTCTTGTTGCCATAATCTTGGTTTTTTTTTATGTTTGGCTGCAACCCAGCTTTTGCGCTTTCTTCTTTCACCTTGATTAGAAGGCTCCTCAGCTCCTCCTCGCTTTCGGCCATCAGAGTGGTGTCATCTGCATATCTGAGGTTGTTAATGTTTCTTCCAGCAATTTTCACCCCAGCTTTGCATTCCTCAAGCCCCGCACATCGCATGATGTTTGCATACAAGTTAAAAAGGTTGGGTGAGAGTATGCAGCCTTGCCGTATGCCTTTCCCAATCTTGAAGCAGTTGGCTTTGCATCGTGCCTTAAACTCATCTTTTAAGTGTAGATGCAAATTCTAGAAAGGAAGCACCCATTACATTGACTTCCATCTCTGATGCAATTATATGATTCATCAGCCAAGTGGATATTGTTCACTAAGTCAATCATAATAAAAAAAAAATCAAAAGACAAGCATAGAAAAACACTACAAAAGTTCATAGTCTTTGATCTCTCCCAGGAGCTGCTCCAGATAAGTGCAAAGAGTGCTCTTTCTCATAATATAAATCCTGAGTTGTTGTGGGTTTATCTCTTTTAAGTTTCAAGTTTGAATGACAATCTTTGATATTTTTATCTTGTACATTTTTAGTAGGTGGTATGATTCTGCACCTTAACCTTTATTGCAGTGTTTCTCAACCTGGGGGTCGGGACCCCTGGGGGGGTCATGAGGGGGAGTCAGAGGGGTCCCCAAAGACCATCGGAAAACACAGTATATTCTGTAGGTCATGAGGGTTCTGTGTGGGAGTTTGGCCAAATTGTATCATTGGTGGGCTTCAGAATGCTCTTTGATTGCAGGTGAGCTATAAATTCCAGCAACTACAACTCCCAAATGTCAAGGTCTCTTTTCCCCAAACTCCACCAGTGTTCACATTTGAGCATATGGAGTATTCATGCCAAGTTTGGTTCAGATTTATCACTGTTTGAGTCCACAGTGTGCTCTGGATGTAGGTGAACTACAGTCCCCAAACTCAAGGTCAATGCTCACCAAACCCTTCCAGTATTTTCTGTTGGTCATGGGAGTAATGTGTGCCAAATCTGGTTCAATTGCATCGTCAGTGGAGTTCAGAATGCTCTTTTAATTCAAATGAACCATAAATCCCAGCAACTATAACTCCCAAATGACAAAATCAACCCCCCAACCCCACCAGTATTCAAATTTGGGCATATCGGGTATTTGTGCCAAATTTGGTCCAGTGAATGAAAATACATCCTGCATATCAGATATTTACATTATGATTCATAACATTAGCAAAATTACAGTTATGAAGTAGCAATGAAAATAATGTTGTGTTTGGGGGGGGGGGGGGTCACCACAACATGAGGAACTGCATTAAGGGGTCGGGGCATTAGGAAGGTTGAGAACCACTGCTTTATTGGGTTGTTGTGAGTTTTCCGGGCTGTATGGCCATGTTCCAGAAGCATTCTTTCTTAATGTTTCGCCTACATCTATGGCAGGCATCCTCAGAGGTTGTGAGGTCTGTTGGGATATATCTATGGAATGTCCAGGGTGAGAGATAGAACTGTCGTCTATTTGAGGTAGGTGTGAATGTTGCTGTTGGCCACCTTGATTAGCATTTAATGACTTTGCAGTTTCAAGGTCTGGCTTCTTATTGAATAAGAAGAATAAAAAGAAACCAATAATGATAACAACAAGAAGAATAACAATTCAGCTAGATGACTGGGAGAAAACATGGAAAATAAAACTGAATTATTATTATTATTAACTTTATTTATACCCCGCAAAATCTCCCGAAGGTCTCGATGTGGCTTACAAAGGCCAAGGCCGCCAACAACAATAACATACACATACACAATAAAGTCATAAGCAAATAAAAACATCAAGCAAATCATTAGGAACAATAAAAACAATGACACAGTGACGCATTTAAAACTAAGGGCTGGGCCGAGTGTAATAGACAAAATTTAAAAGTGCTGGACTTAACAAGTGATATGTAGAGGTATTTGGGGGTAGGTGCAATGTGCAAATAATCCTGAATCTCTAACAAAGTGCATTTGGGACTTGATGCCAGGAGTTTCCTATTCTGGAAAGGCACACTGGAACAGCCAGGTCTTCAGACTCTTCCTAAAGACAGCCAGCATTGGGACTTGTTTGATGTCCTCGAGATCGATGAACATAACAAAAAACTTGTTGTTTTTGTTGTTGTTCATTTGTTAAGTTGTTTCCGACTCTTCGTGACTTCATCGACCAGCCCACGCCAGAGCTCCCTGTTGGTCGTCACCACCCCCAGCTCCTTCAAGGTCAATCCAGTCACTTCAAAGATACCATCCATCCATCTTGCCCTTCCTTTTTCCTTCCATTTTCCCCAGCATAATTGTCTTCTCTAAGCTTTCCTTTCTTCTCATTATGTGGCCAAAGTACTTCATCTTGGCCTCTACTATTCTTCCCTCCAATGAGCAGTCAGGCTTTATTTCTTGAAGGACGGACTGGTTGGATCTTCTCGCTGTCCAAGGCACTCTCAGAACTTTCCTCCAAAAGCATCTCTCATCCTTCGCTCAGCCTTCCCTATGGTCCAGCTCTCACATCCGTAGGTGACTGTGGGGAATACCATTGCTTTAACTATGCGGATCTTTGTTGCCAGTGTGATGTCTCTAGTCTTCACTATTTTATCAAGATTGGTCATTGCTCTCCTCCCAAGAAGTAAGCGTCTCCTGATTTCCTGGCTGCAGTCTGCATCTGCAGTAATCTTTGCACCTAGAAATACAAAGTCTGTCACTGCCTCCATGTTTTCTCCCTCTATTTTCAAGTTGTCAATCATTTTTGTTGCCATAATTTTGGTTTTTTGATGTTTAACTGCAACCCAGCTTTTGCGCTTTCCTCTTTCACCTTGATTAGAAGGCTCCTCAGCTCCTCTTCGCTTTCGGCCATCAAAGTGGTGTCATCTGCATATCTAAGGTTGTTAATGTTTCTTCCAGCAATTTTCACCCCAGCCTTGCAGAAAATTGGTACAAGCTATTCTTTCACTAGTACTTAACACCCAAGATATTAGCGAGGTATTACAAGAACCACAACAATAAATGTTGGAAATGCAGGAAGGAACCGGGACTTTCTTCCATTCCTGGTGGTGCTATAAGAATATTTTTAAAATTCTGGAAAAAAAATACATGAGCACGTGCAAAAATTACTAAAAATCAGATTTGAATTGAGGCCAGAATACTATCTATTAAACCTGCTAGACTTTGAAATAGATAAAAATAAAGATTTTTTTTACCTAACTATTATTTATTTATTGTATTTGTTTCCCGCCTTTCTCAGCCCGTAGGCGACTGGTTAACAGGGTAAATTCAATGTTTACAATAGCATAAATATAATCAAAAACATAACACACAATAAAAACCAAACAAATCAATAAAATAACTACTCCAACAAGAACAGTTATAGCCCAGAAATGGCGCCTGAGAGAAATTCCAACCTTAGAATCATAAATTATAAAAGTAATGGATAATAAAGACATGGACTCCCTGACTTTTTTATTACAAGAGCCAGGAAATAGATCTAAAACTGACTGGACACCAGTTATAGACTATCTCCAGGAAGACGTCATTTAAGTGCTACACGCAAGCAGATTATTAGGAAAAAGAAGTGAAATCATATGACAAGGTAAAACAAGAATTTAGACAAAATATTTAAAATTCAGGAAAGCAGCGAGAACTTGGAAGAAGGTGAGAAAAAATATATTATAAGAAAGCAAATTTCCTGTGGAATGGACTGGAAGCCAAACCTCCCCCTCCTCTTCTGTTCCCATGCCCCAGCCCATGCCCCCCCTTACCTTTTTTTCTTTTCTCCCTTTCCTTCCCCTCACCCCATATCGTTCCCATATCCCATATCCCCCTTTTTATGTATAATTGTAAAATACTTGGGGGAAAAAAAGAGAATAATAACAATAATAAGAATAATAACTCAAGACCTCAAAATTGAACTGCAAAAGCTCTGGCATAAACCAGTACAGGTAATCCCAGTCATAATCAGCACACTGGATGCTGTGCCAAAAGATCTCAGCTGACATTTGGAAACAATAAACATTGACAAAATCATGATCTGTCAACTGCAAAAGGCCACCTTACTTGGATCAGCACACATCATTTGAAAATATATCACATAGTCCTAAATGCTTGAGAAGTGTTCGACTTGTGATTTTGTGATACGAAAAGCAGCATATATATCTCATTTGTTGTGTCAAAAAAAAAAAAGAATAATAATAAGAATAATAAGTTAGCCCTTGAAACTACAAGGCCATTAAATGCTATTCAAGGTGGCCAATTGCAACATTCATACCTTCCTCAAACAGACAGTTCTTTCTCCCACAGTGGACATTCCATAGATATATAAATCCCATTTTCCTAGTTTCCAACAGACCTCCCAACCTCTGAGGATGCCTGCCATAGATGCAAGCGAAACGTCGGGAGAGATTGCTCCGGAACATGGGCATACATCCCGGGAAACTCAGAACAGCCCAGTTATTCTGGCCACGAAAGCCTTCAACAAAAGTCTTCTCTTCTGGCCTTCCTACATTTTATTATTTACTAGCTTGGGTAACCGGCGTTGCCCAGGTTATTTGAAAAAGTCATTTTTTTAATAGTACAAAATGCCTAAGTTTGTGTGTGAACTACAACTTCCATCATGCCATGCTAACTCCGAGTAACTCCATCAGTACTTAAAGTGTGTTATGTTGGCCAAGTTTGCTCAAGATGCATCATTGGTGGAGTTGTAGGATAAACTACAACTCCCACTATGGTGAAACAGTCCCCTCAACCCCCTCCACCCAAGTAGGTTGAATACTAATGACTACATGGGGGGTTCTGTGCGCCAAGTTTGGTCCAGGTACACCATTGGTGGAGGTCACTGTTTCTCTGGTTGTGGGTGACCTATAACTCTCAGAAAGGAAGGTAAATTCCCCCCAAACCCCTCCAGTAATCAACTTTTGGCATATCAGGTATGTGTGCCACGTTTGGTCCAGTTCCATAGGTGTTTGGGTTCACCATTCTTTCTGGATGTAGGTGAACTACAACTCCTCCAAATCAAGGTGAATTTTCCCCAAAGGCCTCCAATATGTTTTGCTGGTCATGGGGGCCAAGTTTGGCCCAATTTCATCTTTGATTACCCATTGATTGCAGGTGAACTATAGATTGCAGGTGAACTATAAATCCCAGTACCTACAACTCCAAAATGTCCATGTCAATTTCCCTCAAAACCCACATTGTATTCAAATTTGGGCATATCGGGTATGCATGCCAAGTTTGATCCAGATCCAGGATTCATAATGCACTCTGGATGTTGGTGAACTACAACTCCTATAAATCCCTCAAAAGACATCCAGTATTTTTTCTTGGTCATGGGGGTTCTGGGTGCCAAGTTAGTTCCAGGTCCATTGTTGGTGACATTCAGAGTGCTTTTTGATTGCAGGTGAACTATACATCCCAGTCCCTACAACTCCTATAAATCATGGTGAATTCTCCCCCAACCTCTTTAGTATGTTCAATTGCTGATCAATTATTCTTTTTGGTGTGTGCCATAAAAAAGAATAGAAAAGGTTTAAGGGAAAAGCAGTGGGGGGGGGGGGGGGTGGTCATGCAAATTCCTCACCAATGGAGAGAGTCAGAAACACTGAGATGTCTGGGATGGAGGAAACACATAAAATCTAGGATGAAATTTGTCCATGCCTGGTGTAGATGCACTCTCAGTTTTATTTTTCACTTTATACTTTGAATTTTTTTCTGGCTTTTGAACATTAGAATAAAGGCAGGTGTATTGAACGTATCAACAATAAGACAAACATCGGAAACATTTTAAATGTTTCCTATGAAGGAGTGTTTTGATTATTTCAAAACTATTAAGTTTTGATTGGACACAAGCTTTCATAAACTGCAGCACATTAGTTTTAGAAGCTGCAGGGCTTTTCTTATTTTTTGCTGCAACCATCTAACAATTCTACTTTAACAATGAGAAACAAAGGAAGAACAACGGAAATAATTGAGTAGAAGGGTACTTAAGACAGATCCGTATACGAAGTTTCAACAAGTGTCTAAAAAGGAAATGCATATTGCCACTGTTGTTATGATTCCCCTGATCACAAGAAAAAGGCACAGAACTGGATGTCATTTGATTTGTGTTAATTTTTATTTTACTGAATGCCTTTTTTTGTGCATGATCCTTTTTGAAAAGTAGAAAAACAAGTCCTTAGGCCAATGTTTCCCAACCTTTGGTCCTCCAGATGTTTTGAACTTCAACTTCCAGAAATCCAAGCCATCTTACCAACTGTTAGCAACTATGTGAGCTGAAGCCTCAGACACCTGGCGGACCAAAGGTTGGGAACCACTGCAAAGGAGCTTGCAATCTAGTTTGGTGCTCCACAACCTGATGGTCTTCAGGTACGGTATATTGGACTGTACCTCCTGCCATCCTTGCCTGGAGTTCATGGAACAGAGGTTAATATAGAAAAAAAGGCACCAAACAAAGCCTGGGTATAAGCTATACTCTATCCTAGGCATGGGCAAACTTCAACCCTCTAGGTGTTTTGGACTTCCACAATTCCTAACAGCCAGTAAGCTGTGAGAAATTGTCGGAGTTGAAGTCCAAAACACCTGGAGGGCCGAAGTTTGCCCATTACTGCTAAATCCTCATATATAAGTCTAAAATTTTTAGTCAGGAAATCAATGCCGTGGGTCAGTGCAAGTATTTTACGTTAACTTTTTTTAAAAAAGGAACAATCCCTTTCTCTGGATAGAATGGTACAAAGGAAGAGCTTAGTTAGCCATGGGAGACTAACAGAAGTACTGACCCCTCTACTCTCGATCATCGTGCCATATCTGGTCTTTTTGAATGCCTAGGTAGGGAAATAGCAACACCGACCAGGGACAGCAGACCCCCTTCATCAGTATTGGTGCCTTGCCCTCTCCACAGAATGACTCTCAGTTTATCATGGGTCATATCAAAATTCATAATTCTGGCCTGAAAACATGAAGTTGCCTTATACATGAATATATGGTAATTGCTGTTTTTTGAGCAATGCCATCAGTACTGCTATATATAGATTTTACCAGCATCATCTTCCTACAGGGCTCTTGCAACGATATTGAAGGAGCTGCAGTGCTCATAACAATCCCATCTTGATATATTAGATTTGTCTTTCAAGATGGCTATTGCATTTCGTGTCTACCTGATACTGAGCAAATGTTAATATACTGTTACTGTCTTGCATATCTTATCCTGAATGAACAGAAGTTATTTGAGTGTGATCCCAAGGACTATGTGTATGGGGGTATACAGAGACTCCAACATGCAGGGAAGGGATACTTAGTAAGGTGGTTCATGGCTTCAACACAGTGACAGTTCATGGCTTCAATGAAGTGACAAGTCTCAAATTTGGCATATTTATGAGGTCTGCGTTATTATAGCCAGACCATTGCTTGGTGAAGTTTGGGCTTACTTTGTTCTTACTCTGGAGGTAAGACACTCCCCAGAGTCTGATGAATCTGAATGGGGGTTTGAATGCCAGTGTTTACACCCAGCCTAACTGCTATTTTATTGAATGTTGGCATTCTTGCGTGGTTGACATATTTATTTCTAAGTGTAGTAATACCGTAAACAGATTTACTACCTGATAGTAAGTAGTAGTTACAGAAATTGTATAGAAACATAGCTTTGGCCAGAGAGGGCAAGTGCCACAAGCTGAAGACTGCAGTTGTCCTCCCCCTGCAGTACTCGGAGGTCCTTCAAATCTTCATCTCCCAGGTAGATTTCCCCCACCTTCTTGGAGACACAATCAACAAGTAAAAACCCTCCACTCACATCTTGGGAGATATTGTTGTCTGTTTTGCATTTGGATATTTGTGCACCTCACTTTTCAGAGCTGGGCGTGACTTCTTTCCAGTTACTTGCAGTTGTGAATAGCCTAATCTGGGCCTAATTTTTTAGGGACTACAAAAAAGGGCCCCAAATGCAATCAAGTTATTAGTTCTTCACAGTACCTAGACTCTTTATTTGGTTATTGTTGTACTCCAAAAGTAGAGTAAAAAATATCTATGGGCACCTCTGATTTAAGCTTATAGGAATGATGTTATGCTGTTTGCTGTATTTTCTCCTTTAGAATCTGCTTTTGTCACATTCTTTAGGTTGTAGTTTTCTTTCATCAGTCCAGATACAGTGAATATGTGGAGGAGAGTTCTACAAACTTCTAAATTGTGATATTTTGAAAAATAAAAATAAAACATCACTAGAGCATGCTTAACTTAATTTTTTGTTCAATGTATTTTTTCAACATTGTCTAATCATACAAAAAACAAAAAGAATACTGAACTCAACCACTTTAGTTTTAAAGTCGGAAAAGAAGAGATTAGTTACTGTTTACTCAAAGTGAGCTTCTCTTAGCCCAGTCAACTGTTGTTGGTTCAAAATAGGAGCAAAAGTATAGTACATCATTTGTAAGAGGCATGTTTAACATTCTAGACTTCCACCGAGGTGCCTTTTGCCCTTTGATGTTTATATATTCATCTGTTGACAAATCCTATGCATATTTAAGAAGTGTCTGAGTGTTTTATTTTCTGCAATAGTAATATGATTATGGTACTATGAGAATGACACTAGTCTCTGAAGCATGCGTAAATGGCTATTTTTGTTGTGTTTTCCTATTGTTTGCAGTATCTTGATAGTCTGATACCATTTCAGCATTAGGCAATCTGATATTTTATCAAGTACATCTGATTTAAAATTAAAGTTAATTTAATTATCTTCCATCACTTTTTATAATAGGATTAAAAATATTCAAAGACAGTGAACTGGTATGTGCATACATTCAATCTGCCTCTCTGATATCTAATGATAGGTGAATTGGACTTAAAAGCAATTTACAATTGTATCTTGCCCTAGAAGCAGATGGGAATTCTCTGTTCTATCTATTGTCAGAGAATTTACTCAGATTATATAATTATTTCCTAACCTGTTAATTCTGTTTAACTATTACGCTCTTTCTATATTTGCATACTAGTGCAGATTTTTAAAATATCAAGTGACTCTGTAGCACAGACTGATCTAATTTCTGAATGGAGTGCGTAATTGGAAGACAGTTGGTTTCTTCAAGTTATTTTAAAAGTAGCAAAACCAGCACTTCTTTAGTATTTTTGAGATACGGTACATGTCGGAAGTGTAATCCTCACTGGCTGCCACTGGATAGAAATGGCATGCTGTAATGCATTTAATAAATGTAATTCCAAATATAACTTGACTCTCCCTTCTGCACTTTGGCTTTGTGTGAGCTTGTGAGAACTTCATGTAATCTGTCTTGTCTCACTAAACTCTGATGTCTTTTTTTCTCCCCCTTTCTGCTTGCCTGCTGCTTTCATTCTGTAGTATTGGTATTTGCCATTCATTTCACCTTCTGCATCCATGCATCTCATGGTAGGTGATAGGCTTCTTAATCCAAGACTAGACATTTCTGCTATTTAAAATGAAACTTTAATAAAAGCTTGAGCAAGGCATATTCAGTTTATGTGGCTGGCATTATTCTCATAGAAAAACCTTTTAAAATCATGTTAGGTTTCACCTTTTAACAGGATAATATTTGTATAACTACAGTTCTGATAGCCAATGGAGAATGTGATGAAGACAGACAGTTCATTCTATCTTTTATTTAATTAATGCTACATACATTTCTACTAATGCAAAGAAAGATTTGGCATGTCTCTTCCTTTTGTGCTCTTAAACATAACATTATGCTGAATGAGGAAGGTGGAAAAACCTTTCTTGATGAGAAGTTAGAGACTGTGAAACTTACATTCTTATCAGTAGGCATTTTAAGAACATAGTGTGCTATGCAAAGCACACTGTATTCTTATTATACCTAAATAAAATGAAAGGTTAAATTTAAAGATTTTGAAGATGGAAGATTTTATTTACTCATTGAAAAGAATGAAATAAATGAAGTCCAAAGGATGTATGAAACTTTGATGTTGGATTGTGTGCTATGCTGATCAAACAAAATTTCCTAGTGATTTGGAGTACATTTGCCTTTGAATATTGAGATCTATTCAGAAAGATTAATGCGTGTGTCTGTGGGTCAATACCACCATATCTAGTAATGTGAGAAAAATCTGCTGTTTATGGCATAGAAGCCATAAACATCAGGTTGCACACCTGAAGTAAGGACATCGCTTTCCTTTCTAGACAGTATGGTAAGTGATTGATTTGTGTATTTGATAGCTTTTCAGTTTGTAATTGTGAGGATGGATGTGGAGGTGGCAAACATCCCCTTGAGTGCGGGGTTAAAATAAGGACATAGGAAATAAGAACCTAATACAAATTAGAGTTACTTGGTTACTCCCAAAAAGGCTGAAAAAAATCCAGTTAATTATTCTAAGAAACCTGAGCATTTCAAAAGGTGGATTTCACCAATGCATGGTGAGCCTTAATGAGAATCAGAGGAACCAGAGGCTATCTGACCATAATGCAGGAATACCACATTTTCTCCCTGAAAAACATCTCTAAATATTTGCAAACCATCCTGTTTTGCTTTTACTAAATGTGTTTTGAATTTGTCTAGAGCTCGGAGCTCTTCACTTTGACCTATGGTGCCCTGGTCACTCAGCTGTGTAAAGACTATGAGAATGATGAAGATGTCAATAAACAGCTTGACAAAATGTAAGTATAGAGGTGGGGGTGGCGTGGGGGGCTTCCTTAACATCACTAGCAGTAGAATGCTCAGGTTTTTTCTTTCTTTTGTGAAGAAACCTGAATTTTGTAGAGGTGTTTTTAAAAGAGGGGAATAGGGTTTTTAGCCCATATAATATTTTCCTCATGTAGGAGGGTCTCTTTTGAGATGCCATAGTTTTATAGTATATTGCTGTTTGTCTGCCTTGACAGGGGCTACAACATAGGCGTTCGACTTGTTGAAGACTTCCTGGCCCGATCCAACGTAGGAAGATGTCACGACTTTCGAGAAACTGCAGATGTCATTGCAAAGGTGACATTTGGCTTTGATTATATATGTGGTCCCACTGTGCTTCCAGTATATTATCACCACCAATATCACTTATTCTTATTACAATTATGACTATTTTCCCATATATGATTACCTCCACTACGACTATTGCTATCCATGTCAGCTTCATATTATAGGGATAAAACTGCTTTTGAAGATAAGTTTTTGTTTTGTGTGAGTCATTTCATTGCAAGGTCACGATTGGTGCAAGCCAACATAACAATGTGAAAATTTGGTAAAGAAATGTGACAGATAACTGTATTTTTCTTCTCAGAGTAAAAACTCTTGAAAAATTGCATTATGAAATATTAAATTCTAAATTCTAAAATGATTGAATAGAAATTTTAAGGCAAAGTATTGCAGACTGCTCTTTTGCCTTCTCTACTGAGACTTAAATACACTTAGATCTAGAAGTTAGAAGATAACTTTAAAATATTCCAGATTTTACCATCTTAAATGTGAAAAGTCCTCTTCCTAATGTCTACCTTGCCCGTTTCCGGTAGAATATAAGGATTAGCAGATGGTAGGGTGAAGAAACCTGATCATTGTAACTGTTGTAGTAAACCTGACCTCAGAGGCAAAGCTAATATTGGAATCAATTATGCATTGTATGATTTAGACCTGAAACTAGCAGGAACATGATTGCTTATTATAATACTAATGTGTGAATGTTACTTCTGGTCTGTCAATAACAAAGCAGGATCAGGGAGAGAAGGCTAAAATTACAATCAAAACTGAAAAGCAAGACACCAACTTGGGTGTTTTCTAGGGGAGAAGGCATTGTATTTTGCATAGTGAATTGCTTCCTGCCTCTTGAGGTCTGTCTAGTTAATGACTAGAGAAGAGTTTGCTTCAGTAGCTTTTCATTTTGGCCAGCTGCCTAGTGATCCATAGGACATAATAGCTTGCTAAATGTTGTACTGTTGGAACCGAGCCCTTGAATTCTGTTTATCTCGCGTGGCAGGTGGCATTTAAAATGTACTTGGGTATCACACCAAGCATCACAAACTGGAGTCCGGCAGGCGACGAATTCTCCCTCATCCTAGAAAACAACCCACTGGTGGACTTTGTGGAGCTGCCTGACAGTCATTCATCTCTTATTTATTCTAACCTCTTGTGTGGTGTGCTACGGGGAGCCTTGGAAATGGTGAGAAGAATGACATTCCAGTTAAATCATGTCTTTTCTCTGAAATGTCTGAAAAAATGGTTGAAATGTAAAGCTGTATAAATTGTAGATCAGACCTTTGTAAACAGTTTTTGATTTGAAGACTACAGCTCTCAGTTCTCATGTCTATAAAACACTAGGAATTGCTCTTCCCCCTTTCCCTGTCATGCCCTCTGGGTTGCCATATTCTACTACTACAAATCAAGGCAGCCCCATTTACATATTATTTGCTAAATATACAGTCATATGGTGAGTCATAAAAGGGTACAAAGCTTGTTACTGTCACTTTTTTTGCATATCAAGTCTACCACACGGAGTTGTTGAGGTAGAAAAAACAATGGGAAGGAATAACTCATTAGAGTAGGGGTTCTCAAACTTTTGGAGCCGCGGAGCCCTTTTAAAAGGAAAAGTTTCTTGTGGAGCCCCAACAAGAAACCTTTGGACACAGGGGCCACATTGCATTTTAAAATTTGACAGATGGGCCAGGCCAGTGGCAGATGAATGGAGAATGTTTGTGGGAACTATTTGAAAAAAAAGGAATGAATTCCTATGCACACTGTACGTATTTGTTTGTAGTGCAAAAAGAAAGAAAGAAAGAAAGAAAGAAAGAAAGAACAATACAATATTTAAAATGAAGAACAATTTTAACCAACATAAACTTAACCGTATTTCAGTGGAAGACACTGCACAGTCAAAGCACCCCAAACAAATGGCAATTCATCCTTTACTTAATGATAAATAATAATAATAATAATAATAATAATGCCAAAAGATCTCAGCTGGCATTTGGAAACAATAAACATTGACAAAATCACGATCTGTCAACTGCAAAAGGCCACCTTACTTGGATCTGCACGTATCATTCGAAAATACATCACATAGTCCTAGACACTTGGGAAGTGTTTGACTTGTGATTTTGTGATACGAAATCCAGTCTATAGATCTCATTTGCCATGACATACTGTGTTTTTGTGTCAGATAATAATAATAATAATAATAATAATAATAATAATAGCAAGCCCAGAGGCCATCTAGTCTTACCCCATTCTGCCATGCAGGAAAAGCACAATCAAAGCACTCCTAGCAGATGACCATCCAGCCTCTGCTTAATGATAAGTAGTAGTAGTAATAAGGAGCGACTCCAGAGGCCATCCAATCCTACCCCATTCTGCCATGCAAGGGAGGACTTACAGGCCATAGTGGCAGCAGTAGTGGGGCTCCTAAGACCACGCACTACATAGGCAGGGCGGAGTGGGGCCCCCTGCAGAGTCCCTGACTGTGCTTAACTGAATGCTAAGGGCTCTGCAGAGCATCATTTGAGCAAAGGAGGGCTATTAATGTAATACCATGTTTTCTTCTCGCTAATAATTGTCGGATATGTTGGAAATAAGGCCTTTGTAGGTAGGTCAGCATTTTCTGAGTTAAGGAAGTTGATTGCATGCTAAGTTTCTGCTGTATTGAACCAGAAGAGAAAGGTTGTGAGGAAGACATTCAGTTCACTCTGTAGTAATATCATCCATTTGGAGAGCTGCCAGTGGTCTGCTATTTTCCTGAAAGGTAATATATGGTTCTGGCATTGTAAAAATATTGTTCTACAGATTGAGTATCCCTTATTCCAAATTGATTTTTTTAATAAGGCCAGATGTACTTTGGATTTCAATTTTTGGATTTCAATACCCGAATTTGCATATATATGAGATATCTTAGAGATGGAGCTCCCAGTGATAACACCAGCTCTTTGGCTTAAAAATGGAGATGAGCATTTGGACAATTCCATATTTTGTCATATTTGTTCTGAAATTCCCAATAAGGAATGATCAACCTGTATCAATCTAGTTCAAAATATGGCAGCCAGATTGGTTACAAGAATATCCAGGAGTGAGAATATTACACACATGCTAAAGTCACTCCACTGGCAAAGTACAAAATGACAAGTACAAAACATTGGGTTTGACCTTTAAAGCCTTACATGGTTTTGGTCCAGGTTATCTACAGGATCACCTTCTCCCATACAATCTCCCCCATACACTGAGGTCCTCTGGGGGGCGGCTACTCCCAACCTGCCAGAACCCAATTGGCAACTGTCACCCAGGGGACCTTTTCATCGGCTGTCCCAAGACTGGAACAGCTTGCCAGAAGAAATCCGACAGCTAAACGAGGTGTTGGAATTTAAAACACATCTGAAGGCCTATCTCTTCCGGCAGGCCTACTGTCAGTTGTTAATCATGGATTTTAAATTTGCGTGTTGTGTTTTAATTTTTGTTCTGTGTATTTTAATGTGTATTTTGTAGAAATCCATTTTAATATGTGTAGTTTATAGGATGTTTAGAATGATCAATGGAATTTTAGCCTGTATAAATAGGGGTATAGTGTCTAGATCCAGGGAAGTCATGCTACCCCTCTAGTCTGCCTTGGTCAGACCACACCTGGAATACTGTGTCCAATTCTTGGCACCGCAATCTAGGGGAAATGGTGACAAGCTGGAATGGGTCTAGGGGAGGGTAACTAAAATGATCAAGGGTCTGGAGAACAGGACCTATGAGGAGCAGCTTAAAGAGCTGGGCATGTATAGCCTGCAGAAGAGAAGGCTGAGAGGAGACATGACGAGGTCCATGTATCAAGATGAAGGGGAAGTCATAGGGAGGAGGGAGCAACCTTGTTTTCTGCTGCCCTGGAGACTAGGACGTGGAACAATGGCTTCGGACTACATGAAAGATTCCCCCTGAACATTAGGAAGAACTTCCTAACTGTGAGAGCTGTTTAGCAGAGGCTCCTTCTTTGGAGGCTTTTAAACAGAGGCTAGATGGCCATCTTTTGGGAGTGCTTTGAATGCGATTTTCCTGCTTCTTGGTAGGGAGTTGGACTGGATGGCCAATGAGGTCTTTTTTAACTATATGATTCTATGATTGTGTTTTTAGCTATGTTGTAACTTGCCTCGATCCATAAAAAGGGGTGAGTAAGAAATAAAATTATTATTTCTTAGGTGAGGCTAGGGAAAAAGTATAGAATAAGGGAAATAACAAGTGATCTTTGACGGAATACTTGGAGGAGAAAATGTTTTGTTCTCTTTCCTTGTCAGCAAGATAGACCTAAAGCAGTGGTTCTCAACCTGTGGGTCCCCAGGTGTTTTGGCCTACAACTCCCAGAAATCTCAGCCATTTTACCAGCTATTAGGATTTCTGGGAGTTGAAGACCAAAACATCTGGGGACCCACAGGTTGAGAACCACTGACGTAAAGTGATTTGGGGGATTGTCTTAAATAACTCAAGAAAACACAAGTGCGCCTTTTCTCCCATTTTAGGTTCAGATGGCTGTGGATGTCAAATTTGTCCAGGACACACTGAAAGGAGACGGAGTGACAGAAATAAGAATGAAATTTATAAGGCGGATTGAAGACAATCTCCCTGTAGGAGAAGAGTGAGTCCCGGAGTCGTCCTCAATCTCCTGAACTGGAAGGAATTGAGCCAATGCCATTTGGCTGGTTCAGATGCTTTATTTCCCTAGGAACCATTTGAATTCTCCCTGTTAATTCCACAGATTTGTATTAAAGACCTTTGTAAGATGTAGGACACTTTTCATACTCATCAGAGACACTCATTTCTATTTTCCACATTTGGCTCCATGCAAATGTACAGAATACGTCTTGCAGTTTTGAAAGTGAGTAATCAGAATTGGTTCCCACCCAGAGATGCTCCTCTTGTCTTGCAACATCTGAAAAGCATCAACATTGCTTCCTGCTTTTTCCTGCTCATAGAAGTGAGGTCCAGAATCGAAATATATATGTATATTGGTGGTAGATATCTATTCCTTTATTGTGGAAAAAGTCCTGCTAATATAATTTTTAAAAAGTTTGGGTTATCACTGGTTCTCAGGTTCTCTTTTGCTCTGAAGGAAATCATATGGTTTTACAAGGTTTAATGTCTCTCACAAAATAAGGGTGCTTCCAATTAGGCTGTCATGTTGGTGCCCTTGATATAAATAATTTTCTCTGGTTGTATCTCACTGTTAGATAGCTGAATTTGTACTTTTGATGGTACTTTTGTACTGTTTAAATAAGTATCAAAGAAAATTTCCCAGCCATCATAATCTGAGGATATTTTGCTTGGAGTTGGCCTGATTTATATAACTTATTGATACGTACTTGAATACAAGCAAGTTTTTGGAAAGATTCAGGTACCCAAGACTTCTGGGGTATTGCAACTGGCTGACATGATAAGAGGATACCACTAAGTTAGGTCAGTAGCTGTATGTTATCATGGGACGCAAGGTTATGGGTAGAAAACATTGTTAGTTAGGCTTGTGTGAATGCATCCATGAGCGAAGGCTTTGTGAACTGAATCACTTAAGAGGGACATTGGAGAACACTGTAGACTTTTCAAACAGGGAAAGTGAATGATAGAATGCACTCAGGAATTAAGTATGTGGCTCCAATTTCATTCCACCTGGCTGAGTATAGATAGAAGATCCCATCTGTGTATATCATAAAACCTAGACCTCTCACCAGGTAACATAATTACTACTAAACCTAGCAGATATTTCCCCATGAAAACTGTAGAGATTCTATTCAGCGCATGTATGCTGAATTCATTTATTAGAAAATTCCTGCTTTCCTTCAAGTGGCACGATTAGTAATGCCTGTACTATGTTGGAATGATGGAATATGTTGGGCCAAAGCTGAGAATGCTGAGTTGAGAAGCATCAGAAATTGAGGACATGTGAACAATAGATTTTATGATCTGTGTACACACCGTTGCAAGAGCTGTAGGCCACTGCCACAAGAAAACTGAAGAATATGTGGCTCTGTATGCATTGGGCATTATTGAGTAGCTTACTTGACATACGGGAGAATGGAACTTGAATTGCTACATGTCCCAGACCTTTTCTCAATAACATGTTAATGACATTTTTTCTAGTTCTCTTTATGGGTCTTCCTACCTGAAATTGGCTCTGAAGGTCTTATTTTGCCCTGAATCTGACTTTCACCATGTCTATGGAGTTAGTAGCGGAAAGAACAGAGGATGGTAATTGCTCTGCATTGCAAGAGTTGCTTATTGCAGGATGACCCATCTAATGTCTCAGTTGTGTAACTACTTCTGTTCAAATTAATCATTCCTGTTCTTAAAGATTTCATTCCTATGTTTGGAGGAAGGCTCCACTGCCTCCAAAAGATCTCCCCCCTCCCATTATTTCTTCTGTGGTATTTCAGTGGAGTGATAGTTGATGGGCGAATGGGTGTAATCTAAATGTTTTTGTCATTCATGCATATTCCATTTGTAAAGCTTTTGAAGGTAACATTTTGAAACTAACATTAAAGATATTGTAACTGACTATCTTATAGTTTTGCTAACAGGTTGACTGATAAAATGGGAGATTCATCGTTTTCTTATATTCATTATTTTTATGTATTTATTGAATGTATTATCTCACTCTTGGAAGATCATTCCCACTCCCAGTACCCTCCAAGTATAACCTCACAACAGCCCACTTGGCTTTCACTACAGCCTAGTCAATGTACAGTAATGTCACTTAAAGTGGTGTTTCATGGATTTCAGCCAGTCCCTGAACCACTGGCTGGCACGTTTCCAGGAAGGAAATAGTTGTATCCAATGGACATAAATATAATTCTGTTCTCTGACATACCAGGAAATAAATTACTGAGAAGCAGTCAAGTAGATTGTATTTGAAAGCTTGGGAAAGTAAAATTTTGGAGATTTGTTGAGTCGCTTCCGACTCTTTGTGGCTTCGTGGACCAACCCACATCAGAGCTCCCTCTCGGCTGTGGCTGCCACCAGCTCCCTCAAGGTCAAGCCAGTCACTTCAAGGATACCATCCATCCATCTTGCCCTTGGTCGGCCCCTCTTCCTTTTTCCTTCTATTTTCCCCATCATCCCCAAGCTTTCCTATCTTCTCCAAGTTTTCCTGTCTTCTCATTATGTGACCAAAGGACTTCGTCTTTGCCTCTAATATCCTTCCCTCCACTGAGCGGTCGAGCATTATTTCCGGGACTGGTGTGATCTTCTTGCGGTCCAAGGCACTCTCCTCCAACACCACAGTCCAGAAGCGTCTCTCCTCCTTCGCTCAGCCTTCCTTATGGTGAGCTGTCATATCCATAGGTTACTGTGGGGAATACCATCACTTTAACTATGCAAACCTTCATTGTCAGTGTGACGTCTCTACTCTTCACTATTTTATCAAGATTGGTCATCGCTCTCCTCTCAAAAAGGAAACATCCTCTGATTTCCTGGCAGCAGTCTGCGTCTACAGTGATCTTCGTGCCTAAAAATACAAAGTCTGTTTCTGTGTCCACATTTCTCCCTCTGTTTGCAAGTTATCCATCTGTCCGGTTGCCATAATCTTGGTTTGTTTGATGTTTAACTGCAGCCCAGCTTTTGTCCTTTCTTCTTTCACCTTGGTTAGAAGGCTCCTCGGCTCCTCGCTTTCAGCCATCAAAGTGGGATCATCTGCATATCTAAGGTTTTGTCCAGCAGTTTTAACGTCAGCCTTGGATTCATCAAGCCCCGCACGTTGCATGGTGTTCTGCATACAAGTTGAATAGGTAGGGTGAGAGTATACTGCCCTGTTGTACTCTTTTCCCAATCTTGAACCAGTTGTTCTGTGGAGCCAGGATTTCCTTAATCCCTCATCCATTCTGGCCAGTAGAAACCTAAGTGTTTTAGTAAAAAAAAAACCAAAAAAACTTCGAACTCACTCATGATTGACAAGTGGGTTGTGATTTCTTACATAGTGTTACTTCATGACAATTTCCATGTCCTTGGTATTGCAATAAGAATGCCTTTCTTAAAGAACAGTTCTTACATATTTGGGGAATACAGTTCTTTTAACTCTGTCTTTCTACCACTAGATGTTTCCAGTTACATAAAGGAATTGCCGTTTCAAAGAACCAGAATGATATGGTATGACTGATGGATTACGACTCTAGAAACCAGGGTTCAAATTCTCACTCAGCCATAGAAACCCATTGCTGACCTCAGGCAAATCACATTCTCTCAACCTCAAAAGATAAAGGTCAGTCACCCCTGAACAATTCTTGCCGAGGAAACTCTATAATAGAGTCACCATAAGTTGGAAATGGGACAAAGGAATATAATAACAACAACAACGCTGTCCCCAAAAATACTCATTTTTAAATAGCTATCCAGAAGTTATTTTGCAGTAAATCCCCAAAGTTAGAAACATAATTTACATGTGTGAAATCTCCATATAAAATAACTATTTCATGTCAAGTAATAAAAAGCTCTTGAGTGGATGCTAAGTTTCTGCTGCATTGTGTTGCTAAGTTTCTGATTAGGATGATGTCTGATTTCAGAAGCTAAGCAGATTTGGGCTTGGTTGTACTTGCATGTAGAGTAAGGATCTCTAGGTAGGACTAGGAAAGAATCATCCTGGAAATTTGAGAGCCATTGCTGCCAGTCAGTGTGGCCCAGCCTCCTTGCTCTTACTCAGTATAAGACTTCCTGTGTTTCTATCCCAGTTTCTGAAGCCAGCTTTGATGGCTTCCCTGCATCAAAGAGAAATGGAAAGAGAGCCCTTGCTGGGTACTGCTTCTGTGAACTGAAGGTTTAGAGGTAAGATCAATTTCTTGTTTTTTTTCCTGCCAAGTCTGAATTCATCTTTCTAATAAGGCTAACATCAGTCAATTGTTAACATCTGAGTAATGCATTGCTCATCCTGCACTACCAACAGTAACATGGAGTAGGCTGTTCCTATATCATTTTCACAGGTAAAGCTGCAAGAAAGTGATTTGTTTCCTGTCGTAGTCAACTGTGAATCGCACATTTGGTATCTCTGCGCCTGCACAGTACAGCTTTCGGAACCTTCTGGAAGATAAAAAATAGACATTTTACCCCTGCCTAGCCCCGCCCCCTCCCCGAGTATATATAGCCCATGGGCATGGCTAGCCACTAGTTCTTTTTTTTCCGCCGCTTAGCAAGCAGCTGGAGAACCTTTCTGTCACTTTGTGAGCTCACGAACTGCTTTGGACTTGACTGGAGTGTGTTATCGACTTGAGGTACTATATAAAGTTGACTGGACTGACCTTTGACTACTCTTTTGCTTCCCCCTTCAAACATGGCGACCACAGCTTTTAAAAAATGCAGCAATTGCCCCAACACATTGCCCGACATGGATGGGCATTCTTTATGTTTGGCTTGCTTGGGGGAAGGACATCTCACCCAATCCTGTGTTGTTTGTATGTCCTTTACCCCTCAGATGAGGAAAAATAGAGAGTCTTGGCTTAAAGCGGCTCTTCTGCCCGCAATCACCCAAGGGCAGGCTCCCTCCTCTGACGGGCTAACCTTACCTGGCTTCGCCTCCTCTGAGGCCCTTCTGGAAGATAAAAAATAGACATTTTACCCCTGCCTAGCCCCGTCCCCTCCCCGAGTATATATAGCCCATGGGCGGGGCTAGCCACCAGTTCTCTTCCGCCGCAAAGCAGCCAGAAGGCGGGGCATGACACTCGAGGGGAGAACGGGCAGGGATGTGCAAATTCACAGGTGACTACTCAGGAAACTACAGTTACAGGTGTTACAGGTAAGCAACTTATAAATTCCTGTCGTAGTCAACTGTGAATCGCACATTTGGTAGATTAGCGAGCTACTAACCGTGGATGGTGGGCGTCACGGAGCAGGTTGTTCCTATATCATTTTCACAGGTAAAGCTGCAAGAAAGTGATTTGTTCTGGCTATGCATGTATATGTTTACCCATCAATTTTTATTTATTTATTTGCCCTATTTATACCCTGCCTTTCTCTACTCCAAGAGGGACTCAAGGCGGCTTGCAATTATTCAGTGACTTAAACACATACAAGCATTACGCTTAAAATCAATTGAATTAAAATTAATACATACTAAACATTTTAAAATTACATTAAATATTAAAATCATGCCATCCAAAAATCATAGTCTAAGGCTGTTCTTTAGTCATTGCACATATTCCAATTATATTACTGCACTGCATTATTCTCCAAAAGCCTGATCCCAGAGTAAGGTTTTTACTCTCCTTCTGAAAGCTAGGAGGGAGGGGACTGATCTAATGTTCCACAGCCGAGGGGGCACCATTGAGAAGGACCTGCCTCTTGTCTCCACCAATTGTGCTTGCAAAGAAGGTGGGACTGAGAGTAGAGCCTCCCCAGACGATCTTAATCTCCGAGGTAGTTCATAACAGAAGATACGTTCAGATGGGTAAACTGGGCCGGAACCATTTAGGGCTTTATAGGCTAAAGCCAGCACTTTGAATTGTGCTCGGTAGCAGGCTGGCAGCCAGTGGAGCTGACGTAACGGGGAGGTATACTCCCTGTACGCCGCTTTGGTGAGCAACCTGAGTAGGACCAGATACTACAAAGTTCCACCAAGCAGGATGGTGGTACTTGTCTTTTCTTGTCTTCCAAACTAGAACGATCAGCCATTGTTGTCCCCTTCCAACATTGCTACAGCCTAGGGATAGATTGTGAGAGACAAGAATGGTGCCGGGTGCTCCTAGAAACCCCTTTCACCAGGGAAGAAATGCCCATGTTGGGAAGAGACAACTGTGGTTGAAATTTAGAGGGCCCCCATTCTGTATCAAACCAGGCAAACCTATATCTAGGCATGCTGTCTTCTGGAAAATTGGACACCCTATTAAAAATTCTTAAGGTCTAATAGCAGTGGCTCAGTGGGTTAAACCCTTGTGCCAGCAGGACTTCTGACTGAAAGGTCGGCGGTTCAAATCCAGGGAGTGGGGTGAACTCCCGTCTGTCAGCTCCAACTTCTTATGTAGAGATATGAGAGAAGCCTCCCACAGAATGGTAAAACATCCAGGCATCTTGGGCAAGGTTAGATGTTGTTATCACATCATCCAAAGAAAGTGAAGAGGAGTAACCTACCTGTTTCTTCTTTATTCTGGAAGCAATGATTTCTGTCTTAATTTCAAGAATAGAAAAATAGGTTGCATCTGTGTGTGTTTTAATGACAAACTGTGAGCAATTGGTCCTTCACGCATAACACGAGGCCTGGAACAATCCTGAACTAGCAACCCTCAAATTGAGAGTATTCAGGAGCATATTATAAGCTCAGGGAAACTTGGACGGAAGAACTTCCCAACAGATGACCCCCCCCCCCTCCCAGATTACTTGAGGTTGGGTGTTGTTTGGTCTTTACACCCCAAGCATCAGGAAGTCTTGAGTCACACTTTGACGACAACATAATATCAGAAAGACACTTAAGATTTGGAATCAAGCACAGAGCGGATTGTCCAACCATCTGGTACAGCTTTCCTTCCAGTCGCTGTCATTTGCAGAGCACATTTGTAAACCAAAGCAAATCTGAAAGTGAAATGGAATTTACTCCTCTCTTAACCCAACTCAGTAATTAATATTAAATATAAATTGGGATGTGTTTCTAATTAGAAGTATTTTTGGCTTGAACCTCTGACGGTTGTTTTTTGTTTAGCTTGGTAACATAGATGGTTTACTATAGTTACACTGTTCTTGTTTTTCACATCTAAGAATTTAATTTTGGCTTTGAGGATTTCAACAACAAAATCTGATATATATTAGCCACACTTATTTCTCCCACGCCACTATAAGAAGAATAGCATGCAGTTCACCATATTGTATACAATATTGTTGAATGTATACTTTACAATAGTGTAAATTGAATGTTGGCTTTATTGGAACGAAAAGGCCTGTTTTCAAATGACACTTCTCTAGACTTTAGTTGAGCTAATAGCTGGAGATATTTCCTCTATAAACTTGGGTAATTAAAAACATTGATGCATTGTCGAAGGCTTTCATGGCTGGAATCACTAGGTTCTTGTGGGTTTTTTCGGGCTATAGGGCCATGTTGTAGAGGCATTTCTCCTGACGTTTCGCCTGCATCTATGGCAAGCATCCTCAGAGGTAGTGAGGTCTGTTGGAATTAGGACAATGGGTTTATATATCTGTGGAATGGCTGGGGTGTGGCAAGGAGCTCTTCCCTGCTGGAGCTAGGTGTGAATGTTTCAACTGACCAGCTTCATTAGCATTTGAAGGCCTGGCTGAGCCTGGGAAAATCCCCTGTTGAGAGGTGCTGCACGCCAGATGATGCAAGGGAACTTCCTGTGGAAACCCCGCCCCCAACCAGGGTAAAAGTGTCACCAGGAGCTTCATGGCAACATGAGAGGTATGTGATGGGGAAAGCTTCACTGAGAGGGAGCTGCACGCAGGGTGACAGATTCATCCTGCTGCTGTTCCTCCCCAGAAGCCCAGCGAGGTGGGACGCTTTAACAGGGCTTTATGATGAGGTTGTAGGAAGAGCTCCTTGCCACACCCCAGCCATTCCATAGATATATAAACCCATTGTCCTAATTCCAACAGACCTCACTACCTCTGAGGATGCTTGCCATAGATGCAGGTGAAACGTCAGGAGAAATGCCTCTACAACATGGCCCTATAGCCCGAAAAAATCCACAAGAACCTAAAAACATTGATGGTTGGGGCCACACAGAAGGATGAAAGGCAATTAAAACTGTGTTTCTGACCTTCTTTGGCAAGGTTGATTCTGCGGCAGTTTGCCTTTCTCTTCCTCTGAGGCTGAGAAAGTGTGATTTACCCAAGGTGGGTTTCCACCCTTAGAGGGATTCAAACTCTGGTCTCAAGAGTTGTAACCCAGTGCACAAACTCTCAGGGCATTCTCTACTAGAGAAATTATGAGGGGCATTCAATAAAGATTTCTTCTGACCCACTTCTATTTATCACAGGATGCTGAAACTGCACATGTGTAATGATACACGTTTCTATAGGCTACGTGCCAATTTACAACTCAGAATTGATAACAGTCTTGATTTTATAGGTGTTGAAGTGGTGTGAGTTTTGATAATGGACCCAGTGGAATACATAGCAGTCCTCAAGTTCCTTTCCTTGAAAGGCCGCACACCAAAGGAGACATTTGATGAGATTAAAGAGGTTTATGGTGATGATTCCCCATCATATGATGTAGTCAAGGACTGGCATTGTCAATTCAAATGTGGTCGGACTTCGGTGCAAACAGCTCCAATTCCAGAGCAACCCCACTCAGCTATTGATGAACACACCATCCAGCAAGTGGAGGTCGCCATTTTGGAAAATTGCCATATAACCATTTGCCACCTAGCCCAAAATGTCAAAATTAGAGTGAGGTCAGTGGAAAATATCATCCAAGACCATCTTCACATGCATAAGGTATCTGCTCGCTGGGTCCCCAGGCTGCTTACACCTGTCTAGAAGCAGAAACAAGTCAAATGCTCTCAGGCTCTATTGACAATGATGTGCCATGGAAACCAGGATGACTTTTTCAATAGACTGATCACACAGGATGAAAGCTGGGTCTATCACTATGATCCTGAGACTGAAGTCCAGTCGATGCAATGGAAGCATCCTGGCTCACCACCTCCAAAGAAGGCACATGCCCAACTCTCGGCAGGCAATTTCATGCTCACAATATTTTGGGACCAGCACGGAGTAGTACTAATGGATTTCCTAGCAAATGGGTACCATGATTACTGGGGCATACTATGCTTCACTGCTGCGGAAATTGCGGGAGGCCATCAAAACCAAGAGATCATGTGGCATGCTCACCAATGGTGTCCATTTTCTGCAAGACAATGCACCAGTTCACAACTCACATATTGCCCAAGTGGAAGCATGCTCCTGTGGCTTTGAAATTCTACCGCATCCCCCTTATTCACCCATCTCTCAAATCATCTTTGAGAGTACTTGGAGAACGGGAGAAGTTCCAGCAGATTGGAGGAGGGCCAATGTGGTCCCAATCTTCAAGAAGGGAAAAAAGAATGACCCAAACAATTACCGTCTGGTCAGCCTCACATCGATACCAGGCAAGATTCTGGAAGAGATTGTTAAGGAAGTGGTCTGCAAATACTTAGAAGCAAATGCGGTCATCGCTAATAGTCAACATGGATTTATCAAAAACAAGTCATGCCAGACTAATCTGATCTCTTTTTTCGATAGAGTTACAAGCTGGGTAGATGCGGGGAATGCCGTGGATGTAGCGTACCTGGATTTCAGTAAGGCCTTCGACAAGGTCCCCCATGACCTTCTGGCAAACAAACTAGTCCAATATGGGCTAGGCAAAACTACGGTGAGGTGGATCTGTAATTGGTTAAATGGACGAACCCAGAGGGTGCTCACCAATGCTTCCTCTTCATCCTGGAAAGAAGTGACAAGTGAAGTGCCGCAGGGTTCCGTCCTGGGCCCGGTCCTGTTCAACATCTTTATTAATGACTTAGACGAAGGGCTGGAAGGCATGATCATCAAGTTTGCAGACGGCACCAAATTGGGAGGGATAGCCAGTACTCCAGAGGACAGGAGCAGGATTCAAAACGATCTTGACAGGTTAGAGAGATGATTGGCCAAAACTAACAAAATGAAGTTCAACAGTGACAAATGCAAGATACTCCACTTAGGCAGAAAAAACAAAGTGCAAAGATACAGAATGGGGGACGCCTGTCTCAAGAGCAGTACATGTGAAAAAGATCTTGGACAGTAAGTTAAACATGAGCCAACAATGTCATGTGGCGGCAAAAAAAGCCAATGGGATTTTGGCCTGCATCAATAGGAGCTTAGTGTCTAGATCTAGGGAAGTAATGCTACCCCTCTATTCCACCTTGGTTAGACCACACCTTGAATATTGTGTCCAATTCTGGGCACCACAACTGAAGAGACATATTGACAAGCTGGAATGTGTCCAGAAGAGGGCGACTAAAATGATCAAGGGTCTGGAGAACAAGCCCTATGAGGAGCGGCTTAAGGAGCTGGGCATGTTTAGCCTGAAGAAGAGAAGGCTGAGAGGAGATATGATAGCCATGTATAAATATGTGAGAGGAAGCCACAGGGAGGAGGGAGCAAGCTTGTTTTCTGCTTCCCTGGAGACGAGAAACAATGGCTTCAAACTACAAGAGAGGAGATTCCATCTGAACATGAGGAAGAACTTCCTGACTGTGAGAGCCGTTCAGCAGTGGAACTCTCTGCCCCGGAGTGTGGTGGAGGCTCCTTCTTTGGAAGCTTTTAAACAGAGGCCATCTGTCAGGGGTGATTTGAATGCAATATTCCTGCATCTTGGCAGGGGGTTGTACTGGATGGCCCATGAGGTCTCTTCCAACTCTTTGATTCTATGATTCTATGATTTCAGAAATGTCAGTTGCTATATATAATTGCTGCCGCAAGAGGGTACCCTAAGAACATCACTCTGTTTAGCAAAAAATGCAGCTAAGTGAAGACCTGTAGGTTGGAGCATATTGTGCCTGTTTGGGTTCCCTAACTGGTTTTTCGGATTAGTCTGAGCACTACAAATCCTTTAGGGCCAGATAGTTTAAAAAATGCATACACACCCCAACCAAGAGGCTGTCCTTATAAACCAGATGCCTGCAGACTAACCTGCTGTGTTTTGCCATTAAAATGAAAGTCTGATTAATATACTTTTCTCAAAAGTGCCTGAACACGGGGTAGAAGCCTCCGCCAGCAATTCTGTGCTGAGTTACTTGGATGTGAAGTCTATTCAAACCAAGCAAGAGTGTTTCAAGTTATACACCAGAGACAAGTGTGGCAACAAATATGCAAGAAGTGTCTGCTGTATTTGCTTCCCATGCTTATTTCTGCGCTGAACACACCATTTTCTTTTTGCTCATTTGGTTTCTCTTTTTCAGATTTTAATAGGTTTTTTTTAGAATTAAAGGTGATTTAATTTCATTCAAATCTCATGAGAGAATCTTATAGGTTGCCTTTGTTTTTAGGAAGAACAAGATGATTCTAATAATGTATTGTCGAAGGCTTTCGTGGCTGGAATCACTGGGTTGTTGTAGGTTTTTCCGGGCTATATGGCCATGTTCTAGAGGCATTTTCTCCTGACGTTTCGCCTGCATCTATGGCAAGCATCCTCAGAGGTAGTGAGGTCCTACCTCTGAGGATGCTTGCCATAGATGCAGGCGAAACGTCAGGAGAAAATGCCTCTAGAATATGGCCATATAGCCCGGAAAAACCTACAACAACCCAGATTCTAATAATGTTTAAAATATAGTAGAACCAGGGCCCCAGTTGTTTGGCTGTGTCTGTTTTGTACAACTAACCATTTCAAACTACTTTAACTTCATGGCTGTATTCTATGAAACCCTGGAATTTGCAAGGTTGATTTTTAGGTACTTAGAATGATTTTGTCCAGTCTTCAGAAATAGAGCATTTGAGGCCTCTGCACACTTAAAGAACTTAAAATGCCTTTTAAAACTATGGGTCCATTCCACACTGTCGAATTAATGCAGTTTGACACCACGTTTAATTGCCATGGCTTGATGCTATAGAGGCCCCACCCGGTGAAGCAGCCAGTTTACCAGCTGTTAGGATTTCTGGGAGTTGAAGGCAAAAAACATCTGGGGACCCCAGGTTGAGAACCACTGCTATAGAGGCCCTTCCCTCTGAGCTGCTGAACTTGTTGACCGAAAGGTTGGTGATTCGAATCCAGAGAACGGGGTGAGTTCTCGCTGTTAGGCCCAGCTTCTGCCAACCTATCTGTTTGAAAACATGCAAATGTGAGTAGATCAATAGGTACCGCCTTGGTAAGAAGGTAACGGTGCTCCATGCAGTCATGCTGGCCACATGACTTTGCAGGTGTCTACGGACAATGCCAGCTCTTCAGCTTAGAAATGGAGATGAGCACTAGTAGTTCTCAACCTGTGAGTTCCCAGGTGTTTTGGCTGTTACCAGCTGTTAGGATTTCTGGGAGTTGAAGGCCAAAACATCTGGGGACCCCCAAGTTGAGAACCACTGATCTACGCCGTCAAATTAATGCAGTTTGACACCACTTTTAATTGCCATGGCTTGATGCTATAGAGCAGTGGTTCTCAACCTGGGGTCCCAAGATGTTTTTAGCCTACAACTCCCAGAAATCCCAGCCAGTTTACCAGCTGTTAGGATTTCTGGGAGTTGAAGGCAAAAAAACCCAGGTTGAGAACCACTGCTATAAAGGCCCTTCCCTCCGGTGGCACAGCGGATAAAACCGCTGAGCTGCTGAACTCATTGACCGAAAGGTTGGTGGTTCGAATCTGAGAAGTGAGGTGAGTTCCCACTGTTAGGCCCAGCTTCTGCCAACCTAGCAGTTTGAAAACATGCAAATGTGAGTAGATCAATAGGTACCGTTTTGGCAGGAAGGTAACGGTGCTCCATGCAGTCATGCTGGCCACATGACCTTGGAGGTGTCTCTGGACAACACCAACTCTTTGGCTTAGAAATGGAGATGAGCACCAACCCCCAGAGTCGGACACAACTAGACTTAATGTCAGAGGAAACCTTTACCTTTACTTTTTGATGCTATCGAATTCTTGGAATCCTAATTTGGTTAGGAACCAACACTCTGGCATGGAAGCCAAAGATCTTACAAAACAACAACAACCATCATTCCATAGCATTTAGCCATGGGAGTTAAAATTTTGTTGAACTGCTTTAACTCAACAGTGTAGTTGCACCTTGGAACTCTCACGATAACTACTGTGTGTAGCAATTGGAATTAAAATGCTCTAATTGTATTGTGTGAATATAGCCTTTTAAAGACAATGTAGTGCAGCGGTTTGAATGTTGGACTAAGAATATTGGAGGCCAGGGTTCAAATCCCTGCTCAGCCATGCATCCTCCCTGAGTGACTTTAGGTTAGTCACATTTTCTCAGCCTCAGAGGGGTACGAAGGCAAATTCCTTCCGAACAAACTTTGCTAGGAAAACCCCATGATAGGATTGCCGAAGTTAGACACAACTAATAATAATAATAATAATAATAATAATAATAATAGTAATAGTAATAATAATCTTTATACCCTGCCACCATCTCCCCAGTGGGGACTCGGAGCGGCTTACATGGGGCCAAGTCCAGACAACATATAGCAATAAAATCAAAGCATAAACAAAAACACAACAATATCATCAAAATACATTTTTTAAAAGGCAGTCATAAAATAACATTCTAAACATAATCACAATAACGATAACAATGGGCGGGCCACATATACAGGATAAAACAATTAAAAGGCTGTAATGAGATAAAAAGGACATTTACGGGGAACTCAAAAAACACAGAGTTGTGAGGCTAAACTTCCCATTTAGAGGGCGCGAGCTTCAATAGCAAAAAGCACGTTGAGGGGTGCAAAATGTCATGGTGTGCACCTACTCACCAAAGGCACAGCGGAAGAGCCAGGTTTTAAGGTTCTTTTTGAACATTTCTAGTGAAGGGGCTTTCCTGATCTCTCCAGGCAAGGTGTGCTGGTACGGCTGTACCAGGAGCTCCAATTTCTTTTTCTTCCTTTGAGTGTTTGCATGTATTCCAGTGTTCCATGCATTTTGCAATAAGGTGGCTTCCCTTGATTTGCAGTCATGGGGCTAGCCACCTGTCTATCATCGTTGGGTTTTTTAGTTCCGCCCCTTTCCCCAGGGTTCAGGAGGGAAAGGGAGCCATTTTGGTTCAGTCTTACAGTTGAACGCTTAGCTACAGGATGTGAATCAGCTCCACCTGTAGAGAAGCTTTGTTTCTTACGAAATTCCGGGGGGAAACAGTCCCAAAGCTCTGGCTGGGGAATTTACAGCCTCACAGCTTTAAGGAAAAGCCTTTAAAAGAAACAGTTTCACAGCGCAACCCTTGTTGGGGTTAAAGAAACAAACCCACAACATCCGTGAAGAAAATCCAAAGGACTCCAGCTGGAGAATCTATAAAGCCTTGGCTGGTAGGTCTACTCGGGACCCAAGAAGCAGTTTGGAGCCGGGAGTAGGGCCCACACCAGCAAAGTTTAGAGAGTAGATTGCTCAAGGAGGGGTTAAAAAGGGTTTTCCTCTTAAAGAAAAGAAACAGTTCACGAAGCCAGTTGCCTGTCCCTTGAGGACAAGATTAAGAAAGCCACCAGTTGATTCAAAGCCTTGAAGCATTGGTTTGATTTGTTGAAGATCTGAGAAGTATTTGATTGTTTTGTTGAAGACCTAAGCAATAATAAAGGACCTTGTTAAACTTTTCAAGCTTCTAAAGACTTTGTATAGGAAAATCCTTAGGGCATCTCAGCTGAGGCACCCCGGCTTCCTGCTGGGCACAAAGAGCACATCCTGTTCAAAAGCCAATTGCTATAGGCCCACCGCGTGACAGCACACAAGGAGTTCCAAAGTCGGGGAGCCACAGAGGAGAAGGCTCTCTTCCTTGTACCCACAAGACGAGCTTGTGAGATTGGTAGGGGTGAGAGACGAACCTCCCTGGAAGATCGAAGGGCCCGGGTTGGTACATGGAGAGAAATACGGTCACAAAGATAGGCAGGATTGACAAAACCCAAACAGTCAAAAGTGTGTCCCTCTAAATTCCAGATGTGCATGATAAAGATCCATCATTCCTAGCTAGCAAAGAGACTGGGGATAGTGGGGCCTGCTGTCCAGCACAGAGTGCTTGTTTGGGGAATGCTATTGATTTCCATCTCTTTCCCAAAACAGCTGCTTTTGGGGTTTCCATTTGCTGAGCCCCCCGAACTGTGGATGAAACCGCCTCCATAACTACCTGAGTTAGGAGAAGCTCTTTCAAGGGCCTCTGGCAAATCTACTCCACGATGCCTGCGGGGATGGAGCAATAAAAGCCGTCCAACTGCTTTGGCTTGGCTCTGGAGCCACCTCCTAAATCACCAGCCCTGCTTCCTGCTGGCCGCTCTGCTGCTTGGTTTGGAGGTCTTCCCGCCTGCCTTATCAGAGAGCAGACAAGGGAGGGCTCCTGTTCTAAGTCCGAGGGGAAAAATGGGATGGGGGCCAGGCTAGCTGCCTCCCCCCCCCCCCACCCCCAAGCATTGGGCCTTTTGCAGCTGCCCTGGCTGTGGGACTTTTGAATCAATGGCCTCTGGCTTTCGAGGAGATGGTGCAGTTTAGTGATTCCCTGGAGCATCAGGTCTCCAGCTGCCATGGTAGAACAGTCTGGGCTGGGAGAACTGGTAGAGCTTCCACAGTGCATGAGTGAGAAAAGTCCTTTGTATCTTCCTTTCACAGTTAATACATTAGATCAGTAATTCTCAACTTTCGGAATGCCACGACCTCTTAATACAGATCCTCATGTTGTGGTGATCCCCAACCATACAAATATTTTTGTTGCTACTTCATAACTGTCATTTTGCCACTAATAATAATAATAATAATACTTTATTTATACCCCGCTAACATCTCCCAAAGGACTCGGTGCGGCTTACAAGAGGCCGAGGCCCAACACATCAATAAAACAAAAGCATAACAAATACAACAATAAATAAATTCATAAAACAAGCAATAAACATTAGACAATAACACCACAACGCATTTAAAACTAAGGCCAGGCCAAATGTAATGATTAAAAATTTAAAAATGCTGAGCATGACAGGTGGGATGGATAGGTTTTTGGAGATATGTGCGGTGTGCAGACAATCTTAAATCTCTAGTAAAGTGCATTTGGGACATGATGCTTGGAGTTTCCTATTCTGGGAAGGCACACTGGAACAACCACGTCTTCAAGCTCTTCCTAAAGACTGCCAACGTTGGGGCTTGTCTGATGTCCTTGGGTAGAGAGTTCCAGAGTCGGGGGGCCACCACAGAGAAGGCCCTGTCCCTCGTCCCCACCAATCGCGCTTGCGACGCAGGTGGGATCGTGAGCAGGGCCTCTCCAGATGATTGGAGAGATCGTGTGGGTTCATATACGGAGATGTGGTCACTGTTATGAATTGTAATGTAAATATCTGATATGCAGGATGTATTTTCATTCACTGGACTAAATTTGGCACAAATAACTGATACACCCAAAATTTGAATACTGGTGGGGTTGTGGGGGATGATTTTGTCATTTGGGAGTTGTAGTTGCTGGGATTTATAGTTCACCTACAATCAAAGAGCATTCTGAACTTCCCCAACGATGAAATTGAACCAAACTTGGCTCACAGAACTCCCATGACCAACGGAAAATACTGGAAGGGTTTGATGGACATTGACCTTGAATTTTGGAGTTGTAGTTCACCTACATCCAGAGAGCACTGGGAACTCATACAATGATAGGTCTGGACCAAATTCACGCAAATACTAAATATAGAATCATAGAGTTGGAAGAGACCTCATGGGCTATCCAGTCCAACCCCCTGCCAAGAAGCAGGAAAACTGCATTCAAAGTACCCTCGACAGATGGCCATCCAGCCTCTGTTTGAAAGCTTCCAAAGAAGGAGCCTCCACCACACTCCGGGGCAGAGAGTTCCACTGCTGAACGGCTCTCACAGTCAGAAAGTTCTTCCTCATGTTCAGATGGAATCTCCTTGTTGAGATTAACTTCTCAATTCAGCAGCAGATCAGTTGCACAACTTCAGCGCTTTCCAGTAGCTTCTTCCTGCACAGTATTTTCAGTCAACTGCTCCCACAGCCTGCAGTCACTCTGGAACCTTTTACAGACACTTGAGCACATGCCCGGCCACTGTCAGTTTTACCATTGTCTTTCCTCCAGTCTAGATGACATTACAAACTTACCACAGCACACAGTTATATCTTGTCTTAGCAGACAGGTTCTTTTAATTACATATAGCCTTCGACGAACAACATCATAGCACAAGGAGAGATATACACTGTACATGACTTCCTTATATACGATTCTATACAATTACACATAGCAATCTCTGATTGGTTCCCAACTCATTAACTTAACTTAGACCCAGGATTACATCATTCACAATCACCTGGACTAGGCCAGAACACATTCCCCAAATGAAGTTCTATACACAGATCTAGACACTATGCTCCTATTGATGAAGGCCAAAATCCCATTGGCTTTTTTGCCGCCGCATCACATTGCTGGCTCACTTGTCCACGAGGACCCCAAGATCTTTTGCACACGTACTGCTCTCGAGCCATACATCCCCCAAATATGCCCAAATATGGTAGGGTTTGGGGTAAATAGAGCTTGACATTTGAGATTTGTACTTGCTGGGAATAATACTTACAATCAAAGAGCATTCTGAACTTCCCCAACAATGAAATTGAACCAAACTTGGCTCACAGAACTCCCATGACCAACAGAAAATACTGGAATGGTTTGGTGGGCATTGACCTTGAATTTTGGAGTTGTAGTTCACCTACCTCCAGAGAGCACTGTGGACTCAAACAATGATAGGTCTGGACCAAACTTGGCACAAATACTCAATATGCCCAAATATGAACATTGGTGGAGTTTGGGGGAAATAGAGCTTGACATTTGAGAGTTGTAGTTGCTGGGATTTATAGTTCACCTAGAATCAAAGAGCATTCTGAACCCCACCAACGATAGAATTGGGCCAAACTTCCTACACAGGACCTCCGTGTCTTGAAGTGACTTGCTGTCTCCATCCAGCCTTGAACGCCCTCCCTCACTCATGCATGTGCACCATGCTGCCAGCGCCAAGCACGCCTGCTCTCCCCTCCCTGCTTGTAGTCTCAGAAACATCCCTTCCCTTGGCTGAGAGGCTGGCCAATGACAGCAGAGGAGGGCTTTTGATGAGAGGATTTGCTGTTTCCAAAAAGGAAGAGAAGGACAGGCAGAGAGATCTTCAGCCTTCTCTGGCAAACGGGTTCCTAAAACCATCAGTAATATATGTTTTCTGAAGGTCTTTGGCGACCCCACTGAAACCCCCTCGTGCCCCCCCCCCCCCCCCGCCCAGGGGTCCTGACTCTAAGGTTGAGAAATGCTGCTCTAGGTCTTCCAGCATAGTTAGAGTAATTTGACCTAGAAAGAACATTTTGAATCAAACCCACAAATAATCAAATCCACAAAAGTTGAAGAGGAGGGATGACTGTGTACACTGTCTTCTTGGATGTTTTTCTCCCAAAACACACATTGAACACACATCCCCTCCACCTCTCCCAGTTTGCAGGAAATTTCCCAATGAATCCTCTCTTCACCTGTTTTTAACAGATCCCAGTTCCTCTTTCCTCCTCTTCCCCCCTTCCCTTTTTGTCCTTAGCTTACCTCAATTGCTGCAATCTGAGTTCAACAAGCAAAAATACTTTGCCCTCTATTAACTCAACTGGAAGGAAAACGGAGGCAGAATCTTGTCCTTTCCAATTGTCTTAGGCAAATAACTTTAGCTATAAACCCCACACTGTGTCGGCAGTTTAATTATATAAAATATTGCAGGATATCATATATTCTTTCCCCCCAAGATGGAGGGATGAAAACCCAGACTTCTAAGAGTCACATTTTAAGAAGCCCTCACTCTGAATGGGTGAATTTTTCACCTCGATTCATTTTCTTTTCACCCTCAGGTTCTTTTGTTTGAATTTAAGGGGGGAAATGCATGGATTTTTCAAAGTCTGCATCAAAGAACAAACTATGCAAAATACACAAGTTTCAAAGAAAGAACTGGGAAACAACTTCTATATTAAATACCAGAACTTGGAAACATTGGCTGGAAACTCATATGTATGTACGTTCCCTTACAGATGTGGTTGTACTTTCTTGGCCATTGTACAGTTGAGTATTGAGTTCATGGTTGGGTAAGCAGCTTTCCAGAAGTGGAACTATATTCCACATGGGCCTAAATACTATTGATGAGCCCCAAGCAGAAGAGAATAATTGAATCAAATGGATTGATTTATGTTTTAACTCCTTGGTTCAATTGATATATTCTAGGTTGACTGGTTTGTGTTGATACTTAATGCATCATTGGAGCAGGGAATTTTCCCATCTTGTCTAAAACAGGCTGTGGTTTGACCACTTCGGAAAAAGGCATCCCTTGACTCCACGGTGCTGAACAACTACAGACCTATCTCCAACCTCCCTTTTCTGGGCAAGGTGCTGGAGCGAGTGGTTGCCTCTAAGCTCCAGGGTTTTCTGGATGACATCAATTACCTGGACCAGTCACTGGCTTTAGACCTGGCCACGGCACCGAGACGGCTTTGGTCGCCTTGGTGGATGATCTCCGCAGAGAACTGGACAGGGGGAGTGTGACCCTGTTAGTTCTCCTGGACATCTCAGCGGCTTTCGATACCATCGATCACGGTATCCTTCTGGGACGACTCTCCGGTATGGGTCTTGGGGGCATGGTTCTCTCGTGGCTACGTTCCTTCCTGGAGGATCGTTCCCAGTTGGTGAAGCTGGGAGACACCTGCTCGGACCCCTGGCCTTTGACCTGTGGGGTCCCGCAAGGTTCCATTCTATCTCCCATGCTCTTTAACACCTACATGAAACCGCTGGGTGAGGTAGTCCGGAGTTTTGGAGTTGGTTGCCATCTCTATGCAGATGACACACAACTATACTACTCTTTTCTGCCTAACTCCAAGGAAGCCCCTCGGGTGCTGGGCGAGGGTCTGACCGCTGTGGCTGTCTGGATGAGGAAGAACAAGCTGAAGATCAGTCCCGACAGGACAGAGGTCCTCCTGGTCGATCGTAAACCGGATTGGGGTATAGGGTGGCAACCTGTGCTGGACGGGGTTACACTCCCCCTGAAGTCACAGGTCCGCAGTTTGGGTGTCCTCCTGGAAGTCTATGCCCTACACCACTGGAGAAATTATACTGTTTCGCCGGTATTGCGAAGTACCAGCCAATAATGAAAGGACCAAAGCAGTGACATCTCTGGCCCATCCCCTGTTCAGATATCAGCCAGCACGTCAATGTCTTAAATCAAGAAATAGTTTTCTAAGATGTACAGAGATACTTGCAGGAACACCTCAGCAAGTGAGAGTCCAAAAGTGGCAGGCTAAAATTTGGAACCTCAAACCATGGCTGATACCAAATGAGAGACTCCCTCCTGGGCACACAGAAGACGGGATGACTTGGAAGGCGTTGAACAAGAGGAAGAGCCAACCTTAAAATGGGGCGACAAAGTGGAGTCCACGGCATGCAAGTGTGGAGAAGAGCAAACCACAGACCACCTATTACAATGCAGTCTGAGCCTTGTCACATGCACAGTGGAGGACCTTCTTATAGCAACATCAGAGGCACTCCAAGTGGCCAGCTACTGGTCAAAGGACATTTAGTATAATACCAAGTTTTAAACTTTATGTTTTTTAAATATATTACAAACTAGCCACCCCCTGCCACACGTAGTTGTGGCCCAGTCTGTGTATATGTGTTTTGTGTGTGTATATGTGTGTATATATTTGTGTATATGTTTATATGTGTGTTTGCGTGTGTGTGGGTATACATACACACACTAGCTCTACCTGCCACACGTTGCTGTGGCCAATCTTCCCTCTTTCTCTCGTTCTTTCCCTACTTCCTTCACTCCCTCTTTCCTTCCTGCTTTCCTGTCTTTCCTTCTCTTCTTCCTTCCTTCTCTATCTCTTTTCTTCCTCCCCCCTTTTTCTTTCTCTTCTGTCTCTCTTTTCTTCCTTCTCTTTCCTTCGCTCCCTCTTTCCTTCCTTCTCTTCCTTTTTTCTTCCCTTCTCTCCTTCCTTCCTTCCTTCCTTCCTTCCTTCCTTCTTTTCTTCTCTAACTTTCCTTCCTTCCCCCTTTTTCTTTCACTCCCTCTTTCTCTCCTTCCTTCCTTCTCTCCTTCCTTCCTTCCTTCCTTCCTTCCTTCCTTCCTTCCTTCCTTCCTTCCTTCTCTCTTTGCTTCCATGCTTCCTTCTCCCTTTCCTTCTTTCTTTCTTTCCCTTCCTTCCTTTCTTTTTTCTTTCTTTCTTTCTTTCTTTCTTTTTTTCTTTCTTCCCTCCCCTTCCCTCCCTCTTTCTTCCCTTTTTTCTGTATTTTCATTTAGCTTTCTGTCATTTAGCTTTTTGGGGCTTTTTAAGTCCCTTCTGCTCTGTTTTGCTGTGTTTTTATGAGTGAAGGACATAGATTGGGTTGTTAGGTGTATTTGTGTCCAAATTTGGTGTCAATTCCCCCAGTGGTTTTTGAGTTCTGTTAATCCCACAAACGAACATTACATTTTTATTTATATAGATATGTGTGTATGGGTGTGTGATTTTGCATATGTGTTGTAATGTATTTTTTGTTTTTTGGCTTTTAAAATCTCTTCTGCTGTGTTTTTCAGTGTTTTTATTAATGTTGGTCACTCATTAGCCCAAGAGGTGTATTGTGTCCAAATTTGGTGTCAATTCGCCCAGTGGTTTTTGAGTTATGTTAATGACACAAACGAACAGTATATTTTTATTTATATAGATGTACCCTTGGTTCACTTCTGATACAGTAAATAAATAAGAGTTGGTGAGATATGAAGGTGCTGCATATTCCACAGCAGCAAGGAATAGGAAAGTTCTTGCAATGCAGAAAGCACAGCTTTTCCAACGGAGGCAACAGCATGCCTTTCGCCATTTGGTTCTGATAAAGAGCACATGGGATCACTTATCCCCTCGTGCAATGGGGCTATGGGCACAGCCTCCCTCGTCTGCAATAAAGCTACTTGTTAGAAGAGACATTTAATTTACTTAATGCATGTTTGGAGGGTTCACCCCCTTTTTTTTTCTTCACTTGGTTCTTCCACAAAGTCGCTTTTGACCCCCAGATTTTGGATTCCAAATGCCAGGAAGAGAAGGGGAAATCTGGCAGATATTCCGCAGTCTGTTTTTGCAAAGGATGAATGGGGGAGGCTGGGAGTAAGGGCGACTGGCAAGGATTTGAAGCAAACCCTCCTTCTGAGAGAGAGGGAGGGAATAGGTAATCCTGTTGGACAAAAGTCTAGGAGAAGTATGGAAGAAACGAGACCGATATTTATAGACATCTTTACATACTCCTGTTTCCTTTAATACATCAGTCCTCTGCTCCCCGCCTACCCCAATACCAACAGAATGCTTAGCTTGCAATAGGCATGTTAGCTGTCCCAGAACATAGCTTTAGACATGATGAAGTAGTAGAATCGAGTCAGAAAATGGTATTTTCCTCCATATCTTATTAGAATGCAACTTCCACTCAACCCAGTAGTGAGGAATGCTAGGAATTGCAATCCAGCAACAGCTAAAGGTCTTGTTGTTGTTCATTCGTTCAGTCGTCTCCGACTCCTCGTGACCTCATGGACCAGCCCACGCCAGAGCTCCCTGTCGGCCGTTACCACCCCCAGCTCCCTCAAGGTCAGTCCAGTCACTTCAAGGATGCCATCCATCCATCTTGCCCTTGGTCGGCCCCTCTTCCTTTTGCCTTCCACTTTCCCCAGCATAATTGTCTTCTCTAGGCTTTCCTGTCTCCTCATGATGTGGCCAAAGTACTTCAACTTTGTCTCTAGTATCTTTCCCTCCAGTGAGCAGTCGGGAGGGAAAAGGTCTACAAGTTGTTAAAAACAGAAGACACACTGACTTTGGGATTAAGGACTTCATCACACAAGGCAGGCTTCCTTCCTTTCTCTTCCCTTTCTCTCTTCCCTCCCTCCCTTCAACTCTTTTTTCTTCCCTTCTTTTCTCTCCTTCTTTTTTTCTTCCCACCCCTCATACCTTTTTTTCTTTCTATTCTCTTCCTCCCTCCTTCCCTTCCTTCTCCCTTCCCTTCCCTTCCTTCATTTTGGTTTTTTCCCCTTCCCTCCCTCCTTTTTTCCTTTTTTGCACTTCTTTTTCTCTTTCTTTTCTTCCTTCCTCCTTTCCCCTGATATGCATGTCTCATTTTTCCCAGTGACATCATAAAAGGCCACTTCACCTAGCCATAGCCTTTGTGTTACCAACATGCATCCACCCATCCATATGAATGTTATCCAAAAAGTAAGGTTACAAGATTTTTTAAAAACATATAAAGAATGAATCTATTTTAATAAAACTTACATGGATTGTAGCATAGGGATTGCATTATTTTTCTACATAATCACAATTCAGTTCAATACATTTTGTCATCCATGGGATGAGTTTTTGATGCCTGTGTCATAGAAGTTTCTCGCCGCCTTTTTCAGCTAGTTTGTCACTTCAATTTTCACCTTGTTGTTATCAGAAAAGTGTTATCCACCCAGATTTCCTTCAATTTAGTGAACAGATGATAGTCATTGGGTGTGAGATTGGGGCTGTGAGAGAAGTGGCTTAAAGTATCCCAACCAAATGAAGTCAACAACTCTTGTGTTGCATGAGCGATGTGCGGACACACATTGTCATGAAGGAGACAGACACCCGCCATCAGCATCCCACCACGTTTTGTTTTGGATGCCTTTGCAAAATTTCTTCATGGTCTCAAAATATATTCCGTACCCATTTTGTTACATGCTGTCTTGACATTAAGTCCTTTCTGTAAACTGAAATGATTTTGCAGTGAATCGCAGTGATGTTCATGCCCTTAGCATTTAGGTAGCATATTACAGTGCAAACTTCAAGGTAATCGGAACAAGGACGCTCATCTCTAACTTTCACCACAATGCTAGTTGATGAGCTACTGACGACTGGCACTGCTTGTTCGTTTCTGCTGGTTTCCTGCTACACGGCAGTGATACCAACTTCCCCTGCAAAAATTCTCCATGAGACCTACGTACCTTGTAACCTTACTTTCTGGATAACCCTCGTACATGCATACATAGACAACAGATGGGTGGATGAGTGAATTGTTCTGTATTCCCAGGTGACAACCTACACTGGAGGTCCTAATGTGGTAGTGTCCTGTCACATTAGTGACAAAAATTGCATTCCATCTCATAACTTACTTACTTACTTAAGCGATCCCTCGTTGGACGAGTAAGATGGTCTTCCATGATGGGTTTCCTTGTGGATTCGTAGGTGGCTGTGGAGCCCTATTCTTGACCCGCATCTTCTCCCACAGTGGAGGCATTGGTTTCCAGGTGGAAGGCGGTCCCGTTTAGGGTTGGCTTGACGTGCCTTCCTCCTGGCACGTTTCTCTCTTTCACCCTCCACTCATGCCTCCTCGAATTCTGCACACTGCTGGTCACAGCTGACCTCCAGCTAGAGCGCTCAAGGGCCAAGGCTTCCCAGTTCTTAGTGTCTATGTCAGAGATTTTAAGGTTGGCTTTGAGGCCATCTTTAAATCTCTTTTCCTGCCCACCAACGTTCTGTTTTCCGTTCTTAAGTTCAGAGTAGAGCAACTGCTTTGGGAGATGGTGGTCAGGCATCCGGACAACGTGGCCGTCCGAGTTGAGTTGATGGCAGAGGACCATCGCTTCAATGCTGGTGGTCTTTGCTTCTTAGCACGCTGACGTTTGTCCGCTTGTCTTCCCAAGAGATTTGCAGGATTTTCCGGAGGCAGCGCTGATGGAATCATTCCAGGAGTTGCATGTGACGTCTGTAGACAGTCCACGTTTCGCAGGCATATAGCATAAACTAATCTCAGAAACTATTGAATTTCAGAGACAAAAAAACCCCGAAGTATGAGTATTATTGAACTGTTGACTTGTCGAGTTTTTCCAGTGAGCTACTAGGCTTCACCTTGTTGTGGTTGCATTTGCCACTTCTCTGGAGCTCCAAAGCTAGAATCTCATGGGTGTAGAGATGCCACAAGCATACCTTCCAGCCTTTCACAATGAAAACCAGGACCTAAGCATATTACAACATGGCCAAGATGACAAAGTTATAAATGAGACACGCAAGCCAATATTTGGAAAGGTTCCTTTTTTGGACCAAGAACACCAGAATGCCCAGCAGCCATGGCAGCTAAAGATCCCAAGGGCTGCAGCCCAAGTCATAACTTTTCTGCATGTTGAGCTATATTTTCAACCCGCCTTGGTCTGTGTGCCACTTTATCACGTTCCTGGAAGCCTACCTCTATTAACCTGCCATGGAAATTGCACATTACGAGAAAACGGAATACCAAGTGGAGCTTGGCTGAGTTTATCCAGCTTCTGTCTGGGTTAGCATTTCAACTCCGCTTGAGGCCTGCCTTCCCAGCCTCATCACCCAGGCCCCCATTCCAGAATTTTTCCAGGATTAATGACGATACTTCTCTTTTGGAAAAAGGGGGTTTGCAGCGCAATGGCGAAGGGAACCCCAGGGTCCCCACACCTTTGCAGATGTTCTATCCACCAAACTGTTCCACCTGCGCTAGAGCCCCGACACACCATAAATCGCCAGCTGGAATGAGCCCTCGGCCCTGTGATTGTGTCAGCCTTCTTGTGTACCTAGGCCAGCAGCCAAGGGCCTGGCAAGTCTGGCTGCCAGAACTGAGAAAAGTTAATGCTTGGCCTTTGAAAATGCAAGCCCTCTTAATGAATCACGAAAGGTGGCAGAAGTTGGAGCAAAAAGGGCAAGGGGTGTGTGGCTCTGTTGCTATCTGTCTTCACATGTCATCAGAACAGTTGGATAACGGAAAACCATTAAGGCTTGGGAGCAGCTCCTGTACAAAAAGATTAGGCTGCGCGAACTTCAGTCTTTGCCCTTCGGCTCTATATATCATCACCTACAACAATTCAAGAAGGAAAACTGGGAACAAGTGTAGCTAAGCAACGTTAAAGTATGGTCAAGAACTCGAAGATTTAATGGGGAAAGACACACAAACCAGGAGAGACTGAAGCAGGTTGCATTTGCCAGAACCTACTGGGAAGAGTCAAATGCCTTGGTCATCTCCAGATTGGATTACTGCAATGCGCTCTATGTGGGGCTGCCCTTGAAGACGGCTCGGAAGCTCCAACTGGTCCAACGATCAGCAGCCAGGATGCTAACTGGGGCCCCTTACAGAGAGAGGTCAACCCTCCTGTTTAAGGAACTCCACTGGCTGCCGTTTATATTCCGAGCCCAATTTAAGGTGCAGGTGCTTACCTACAAAGCCCTGAACGGTTTGGGACCAGCCTACCTGTGTGACCACATTTCCATCTACGAACCCACGCGTTCTCTTCGGTCATCTGGAGAGGCCCTGCGAGTGATCCCACCGGCGTCGCAAGCACACTTGGTGGGGACGCAGGACAGGGCCTTTTCCGTAGTGGCCCCCCAACTCTGGAACACCCTCCCCAAAGACCTTAGACAGGCCCCTTCATTGGCTATCTTCAGAAAGAACTTAAAGACTTGGCTTTTCCGATGCGCCTTCCCAGATTAGGAAATCTCCACTACCGAGTCCCACAAGCACTTTACCAGAACCAATTATTGCTGCACACCGCACGTCGCACTTGCCCTAGAAGCCCTTTATACACCTCCTGTCAAATCAGCACTTTTAATCCTTGCAGGGGCGGCTCATCCATTACGCGAAGTAAGCGGTCGCAGAACACTTTTTTTTGCCAGGGGCGCAGAGGTGCCTCTGTAAATGCCCCTCAACTGCCACTTGAGGAGCGCCCCCTCAGCTCACAACAGCCCTAGCAGTCCGGGGGGAGCCTTGGCTTTCTTGCCTTGCTGCTGGGCGATCCTCTTCCCAAAGGGGCCAGGCCCTTGAGCCTTGCCTAGCCCCTCTCGTTCCTGCTCCACCCGGCCACTGGGTGCGCAAGCAGTGCCAGTGCTCAATCGTTCTCTGTGTTCGATCCCTTCCCCATGACCGGCTCCCTTTCCCGATCCCCTGGCGCTCCACCTGCCTCCTCTCCTCTCCCCAATCCGAGGGTGGGCCAAGGGGCGGAGCCACCACGCCTGGCCCGCTTCGGGTCCGGAGGCGTGTCTGAAGACCCCAGTGCGCGCACCAAAAGTCGCCTCTTCTCCTGACTTTCTCTTCAGCCATTGGGACCAAGAGAGAGAGAGAGAGAGAATGCCCCTCTGGCTGGAGGTATCTCCCACCTCCGCTCCCTCCTTTGTTTTTGCGCCTACCTTCAGGAAAGGTGGGCATCTCCACCTCTGTCTCTCTCTCTTGGTCCCAATGGCTGAGGAGAAAGTCAGGAGAAGAGGTGACTTTTGGTACAAACGCTGGGGTCTTCAGGCACGCCTCTGGACCCAAAGCAGGCCAGGCAAGGGAGCAAGTGCGGCAAGTGTAGTTACTGGGATGTATAGTTCACCTACAATCAAAGAGCATTCTGAACTCCACCAATGATGGAACTGAACCAAATATGGCACACAGAACTCCCACGACAAACAGAAAATATATATCAATGATTGGTTGGGGCGAGGGGGGGGGGGGCGCCAAAACACTGTTTGCTTACCGTTGAAAATTACCTAGGGCCGCCTCTGAATCCTTGTACCCACCTTTTGGCCCAGCCCAGTTTTATTGTGTTTTAATGTACTGTGCCTGTTGTTTACTTTGCTTATTTTGTTTTAATTGTTTGATTTGCTTGATTGTATTGTTATGTTGTGTTGTTGAGGTCTCAGCCTGTGTAAGCCGCATCGAATCCTCTGGGAGATGCTAGTGGGGTACAAATAAAGTTTAATAATAATAATAATAATAATAATAATAATAATAATAAATTCCAACCTTTTCCCGCAGTAGAGTTAATTTGAGGACAAACTCCTTTTGCAGTTGGAACTCAAACTTTGATCCTTTTCATCTTCCAAGAAGCCTACGGTTTCATATTTTCCTCTTCCCTCATTCACATTAGGGATAGGTTTCCATAAAACAGCATTTTTCAACCTGGGGATTGGGACTTCTGAGCGTGTCGCAAGGGGTATCAGAGGGGTCTATTGGTCATGGGGGTTCTGTGTGGAAAGTTGCTGCATCAATGAGAGTATAGTGTCTGTCTAGATCAGGGGGTTGGGATCTCTGGGGGGGTTGTGAGGGGGTGTCAGAGGGGTTGTTAAAGATCATCAGAAAACACAGAAAAAAGATTCCCCCCAGGCACTTCCAAGCCATTGAATGCTACTCAAGGAAGGAAGAAAGAAACCATGAAAATGAATAAAATCTGGCTACCAGTATTAAAAAAAACTCAAAAAATACAACAGCAAAACAACAGAGAGTAAACAATCAGGCACATCAAATCACTCTCAACAAAAAGATTCCCCCCAGGCGCTTCCAAGCCATTGAATGCAAATCAAGGTGATCAGCTGAAACATTCACAGCTAGCCCCAGCAAACAAAAGTCCTTTGTCTCACTCTGGTCATTTCACAGATATATAAACCCATTTTTCCTAGTTCCAACAGACCTCATTACCTCTGAGGATGCTTGCCATAGATGCAGGCGAAACGTCAGGAGAAAAATTGCCTCCAGAACATGGCCATATAGCCCGGAAAAACCTACAACAACCCAAAGGACATTTAATCAACTACCAAGTTGAAAACTCTGTGTCTTTTGTATGTTTGCATGCTTGTTTGTTTGTTTTGTCAAAAATGTAATACAACTGTTCGGTTGCCTGACACAATAAATATTATTAAGAGGGAGAAACTGGAATATTTTAACAGCAGAGGAAAAAGTTGAATAGCAGATGAATTGAGACTGTCCCTGCCACAGTTGGAGTATATGAATATTTTCTGTACAACGGATTCAGTGCTGCTAACTCAGCTGCGCTTCCACTGACTCGGGACTGACCTTTTGCAAACGCCATCTTCATTTATATCACTAGACTTTGGTCTTAGGAGGAGTTCGACTTTGGAGATCTAAATTTGTAGAAGGATTTCCCCCCTCTTTTGGCAGAACAGCTCAGACTCTGCAAAGCTTATTTTTCTTATCTTAAGTTGCAGAGAAGTCGGGGCCTTGAAGTGGAGGCTTGGGTTTTGATCTCTTTCGACTATTTCCTTTCTAGCCAATACCGTGGGCATAGAAAAACTCAGCAAAGAAATGTGATATTTTGCAACACTGCGGTTGAAAAAGTAACACAGCTTCTCACCTGTGAATTTTCATTCTGGCCAGTAGAGAGGAAAACAGGCACTTTTGCATGTTGTGCAGAGAGAAGACAACCTGCTTGGAAAGCTTCTGAAAGCCATTGTTGTGGAATTATTTCTTTTCATTGCTGTATTTTCCCATGTTCTTGCCTGCCATCAGGCTAAATTCAATTAATTAACTGAATCCACTGAAGGGAATTATTTAATGTTGAAAAGACAGGATAATGTAAAAAGGGATTAATTGAATTTATTAGAGTAAATGATTTAATATATCATACTACCTTGGGTTCCCAGCACTGCCTGGATTATTCGAAAAAGTAATTTTTCTGTATTGTCGAAGGCTTTCATGGCTGGAATCACTAGGTTCTTGTGGGGTTTTTTGGGCTATAGAGCCATGTTCTAGAGGCATTTCTCCTGACATTTCGCCTGCATCTATGGCAAGCATCCTCAGAGGTAGTGAGGTCTGTTGGAATTAGGACAATGGGTTTATATATCTGTGGAATGGCTGGGGTGGGGCAAAGAGCTCTTCCCTGCTGCAGCTAGGTGTGAATGTTTCAACTAATCACCTTCATTAGCATTTGAAGGCCTGCTTGAGCCTGGGAAAATCTCTTGCTGGGAGGTGTTAATATGTGCCTGGTTGTTTCCTCTCTGTTGTTTTGCTGTTGTAATTTTAGAGTTTTTTTTAATACTGGTAGCCAGATTTTGTTCATTTTCATGGTTTCCTCCTTTCTGTTGAAATTGTCCACATGCTTGTGGATTTCAATGTCTTCTCTGTGTAGTCTGACATGGTGGTTGTTGGTGTGGTCCAGCATTTCTGTGTTCTCAAATAATATGCTGTGTCCAGGCTGGTTCATCAGGTGCTCTGCTATGGCTGACTTCTCTGGTTGAAGTAGTCTGCAGTGCCTTTCATGTTCCTTGATGCGTGTCTGGGCGCTGCGTTTGGTGGAAAAGTGTTCCTGCCATACATCAAGGGAACCACTGACCGCATAGGGAAGCTGATGAGGAAACACAACATACAAACAATCTACAAACCCACCAAGAAAATCCAACAAATCCTATGTTCAGCAAAGGACAAGAGGGATCCTCTCACCTCTGCAGGAGTCTACCGTATACCATGCAGCTGTGGACAAGTCTACATAGGGACCACCAAACGCAGCATTTTAAAAAAGTTAGCAATTTCTTTGCGATTTTTCATTGGGGTCCTGTGCCCCTAATCCCAGTGAATGCGGAGGATGGATTGTGTTGTATGTGGTCCTCTTTCATGATCTCTTGTTGGCAGCAACCTGAGGGTTACACAGCTGTAGGAAGAGAAGCCAATGTTCCAGTCGACAGGAAACATTGGGCACAAGCCATTGTCCAGTCAAGGGTTGGACAAGTATTAATAGGGCACAGCTAAGCAATCTTTCTGCAAAGATACATTTCCATCCTTAGGTGTGGCTGGACAGGTGTTTCTGTTGGCTGCCGACCTCCTCGCTTTTCAAAAAAAATAAAGCACTAGTGCTTGATGCATTCCTACTTCAGTTTGCAGAAGGAAATGCAAACCTTGCCAGTTGGATCGCTTTCTCCAGCTTCGTGGGTACTGTCTGTGTTGTGTCAGCAATATATAACTGAACTTGGCTCCCTGCATTCAGGTCCCCAGTTCAAAAGTTGCTTCGGCCAGCAATTTGCAAGGCAGGCACAGGCAGAGCTTGGACATTTTACCATTTTTAGACTAGAATCCACCAGCCAATACGGCTGAGGATTTCTGTGAGCTTGTAATCCAAAAAAATAACATTTCAAAGCTCTGATCTTAATCCGTGTGAATCTGCCCATTGACTGCAATTCTTTCCAGACTCATTTCATCTCTAAACCTCAATCTTGCCTATGGCAAGGCTCGGATTATGGCAATATCTCCATAGAGATACAGCTTGAGCACCCCTTATCCAGAGATCTGAAATACTCCAAAACACAAAATGATCCACATGAGTGACTGAGATATTAATCCCTTTGCTTTCCGATTGTTCGCCTTTGACAAAGTTTGTTGTACGATATTATTAAAACTATTATTTACCTTGAAGTGACTGGACTGACCTTGAAGGAGCTGGGGGTGGTGACGGCCGACAGGGAGCTCTGGCGTGGGCTGGTCCATGAGGTCACGCAGAGTCGGAGACGACTGAACGAATGAACAACACCAATTATTTACGATCACCTTCAGGTCTATGCATACGAAACATAAATGAGTTTCATGTTGAGATTTGGGTCCCAGCTCTAGGATATCTCATTAGGTATCTGCAAATGCAACATTCAAAATGTTTAAAAGGGCTCTAAAATTCAAAACAAGTCCTGAGCATTTTGGATACAGGATACGTACCCTATATCAGCTTCCTGAAGGTGTTGACCGCTCTCGTTTTCTGTTTTATAGCTTCTGTTCCATAATCAGATAGGTTATGTATCTCATATCGTTTTATGAGATCCGCTTCATAGGAAATCTGCTACAAAACAGGAGCTTTTTTGTTGAGTTTCAGGGCAGAGAAGCAGATGGCGAAAACAGAAGAACGGCCTGCCTCAGGAGAGCATGCTTGCTCCACTATGTTTAACATTTACACAAATGATCAGCCACTGCAAGAAGAGACAGAGAGTTTCATCTATGCTGATGATCATGCCATCACCTCTCAAGCAGGTAGCTTTGAAATGGTTGAACAGAAGTTCTCCAAAGCTTTAGGTGCTCTTACTGTCTATTACAGGGAAAACCAGCTGATTCCCAATCCATCTAAAACACAGATGTGTGCCTTTCATCTTAAGAACAGACAAGCATCTCGAGCTCTGAGGATCACCTGGGAAGGAATCCCACTGGAGCATTGCAGCACACCTAAATACCTGGGAGTCACTCTGGACTGAGCTCTGACTTATAAGAAGCACTGCTTGGATATCAAGCAAAAAGCGGGTGCTAGACATCATATTGTATGAAAGCAGATTGGCACAACCTGGGGATCACAACAAGACACAGTGAAGACATCTGCCTTTGCGTTTTGCTACTCTGCTGCTGAATACGCATGCCCAGTGTGGAAGACATCTCACCATGTTAAAACAGTGGATGTGGCTCTTAATGAGACATGCCACATTATCACAGGATGTCTACATCCCACACCACTGGAGAGATTACTGTTTAGCTAGTATCACACCACCTGGCATCCACCGGGAAGCAGTAGCCAGCAATGAAAGGACCAAGGCATTGACATCTTCGCCCCATCCCCTGTTTGGATATCAGCCAGCATGCCAATGCCTTATATCAAGAAACAGCATCCTAAGATCTACAGATATACTTGCAGGAACACCTCGGCAAGCGAGAATCCAAATGTGGCAGGCTACAACCCAACACCTCAATGAGTGGCTGAGACCAGATGAGAAACCCCCTCCTGGGCACACAAAAGACTGGGTGATTTGGAAGTCACTGAACAGGCTGTACTCTGGCACCACAAGATGCAGAGCCAACCTTAAGAAATGGGGCCACGAAGTGGAGTCCATGACATGCTAGTGCAGAGAAGAGCAAGCCACAGACTACCTACTACAATGCAACCTGAGCCCCACCACATTTACAATGGAGGACCTTCTCACAGCAACACCAGAGGCACTCCAAGTGGCCAGCTTTGGGTCAACGGACATTTAGCATAATGCCAAGTTCTTTTAAAAAACAATGTGTTTTTAAATGAATATTAACTGTACCCTTAAATTGCTTCTGACACGATAAATAAATCATTTTATATCTCCTAATTTGACTGGGCTGATCAAAGTTGAAGTTTTATTGTTCCACTTCTTTTGTTGCTTAGATTTTTTTCCAGCTTCTTCTTCTTCTTCTTCTTCTTCTTATTATTATTATTATTAAGCTTTATTTGTACCCCGCTAGCATCTCCCGAAGGACTCAATGCGGCTTACAAAGGCCAAGGCCTCAATACACAACATAACAATACACCTAAAGCAAATTAAAACAATTAAAGCAGTATTAAAACAACAAAACCACAAGCAATAAACAATACATCAAACAGGATAAAACTGGGCCGGGCCAGAGTAAAGGGTACAGGATTAAAAAGTGCTGATGTGACAGGTGATATGTAAGGATTATAGGGCAAGTGCAGTGTGCAGTGTGCGGCAATCTTAATTCTAATAAAGTGCTTCTGGAACTTGGTATTGGAGATTTCCTAATCGGGAAAGGCACATCGGAACAGCCAGGTCTTCAAGTTCTTTCTGAAGACTGCCAATGTAGGGGCCTGTCTAAGATCTTTGGGGAGAGTGTTCCAGAGACGGGGGGCCACCACGGGAAAGGCCCTGTCTCGTGTCCCCACCAAACGTGCTTGCGACGCAGGTGGGATCACGAGCAGGGCCTCTCCAGATGAGCGTAGTGAACGCGTGGGTTCGTAGACGGAGATGCGGTCACGCAGGTAGGCTGGTTCCAAACCGTTCAGGGCTTTGTAGGTAAGCACCTGCACCTTAAATTGGGCTCGGAGGATAAACGGCAGCCAATGGAGCTCCTTGAACAGGAGGGTTGACCTCTCTCTGTAGGGGGCACCAGTTAACATCCTGGCCGCTGCTCGTTGGACAAGTTGGAATTTCCGAGCCGTTTTCAAGGGCAGCCCCATGTAGAGCGCATTACAGTAATCCAACATAGAGGTGACTAAGGCATGGACCACCCCGGCCAGATCAGCCTTCGCGGGGTACGGTCGCAGTTGGCGCACGAGTCTTAATTGTGCGAAAGCCCTCCCAGACACCGCCGACGCCTGAGCCTCAAGCGTAAGCGATGAGTCCAGGAGGACTCCCAGCCTGCGGACCTGTGGTTTCAGGGGGAGTGTAACCCCGTCCAACACAGGTTGCCACCCTATACCCCGGTCAGGTTTACGATCGACCAAGAGGAACTCTGTCTTGTCGGGATTGATCTTCAGCTTGTTCCTCCTCATCCAGATAGACACAGCGGCCAGGCACTCGTCCAGCACTCAAGGGGCCTCCTTGGAATTGGGTGGAAATGAGTAGTAGAGTTGTGTGTCATCTGCGTAGAGGTGGCACCTAACTCCAAAACTCCGGATGACCTCTCCCAGCGGTTTCATGTAGATGTTAAAAAGCATGGGAGACAGAATGGAGCCTTGCGGGACCCCACAGGTCAAGAGCCAGGGATCCACTTCCCTCCTAAGTCCTCAGCTGATTTCAGTCGCTGCAAACTCAATGTAAAGCACAAAAGTAATTGGCGCTCAATGGAGAGAGATCCAAAGAAAGGAGGAATTTTGCCCTTCCTTGAAGGTTCAGTGGACTTATATGTTCTCCCCTATTTTCTGTTTTGCTATTATTTATATGCTCAGTAAGGGATTTTGGAGGTAGCATATGTGTTGTAAGCAGGCACACATGGCTATGGTAGGATTAGTTAGGGAAGACTTGTTTATTGCTGCTTTCATGCTGCTGAAACCCAACCCCAAAAGTCTCTTTTTCTTAAGGTTTCCTCTGCTATCTTCTCAATGCCAGTGCTGCTAAAAAAAAGTTTATTTATTATTTATTTATTTGCTTTATTTCTATACCGCGTTTCTCAGCCTAATTAGGCGACTCAATGCGGTTTACACAATGTAAATTAACACAACAATAACAGTTAAAAACACATCATACACAATAACAAAATACACAATTATTATCAATTCATGATGCCTCGATCACAAAGCAAAATCCATTCTCATAATCCTTGTGCCATTCCTATGTTCAATTTACCGTCATCCTATGTTCAATTGCGCTGATTAGCCAAACGCTTGCTCAAAGAGCCAGGTTTTAACCTTCTTCCGAAACGCCAGCAGCGAAGGGGCCTGTCTGATGTCAATGGGTAGGAGATTCCATAGCCGAGGGGCCACCACCGAGAAGGCCCTGTCTCTCGTCCCCGCCAACCGTGCCTGTGATGCAGGTGGGACCGAGAGCAGGGCCTCCCCGGAAGATCTTAGTGTCCGCATCGGTTCATAGGTGGAGATGCTTTCGGAGAGGTAAGTGGGTAAGTAAGTTCCAGCTAGGCAGAGGAAGAAAAGGGAGCTAGGCAAGGAGCTCTACTGTCACAGACATTTTTAGCTGAAGCATGCCAGTATAAATCCTATATAATATATAGTCAGAAAGATAGGCAAGCAATTATCTTTCTGGCTTCATCTCACTGTGTAATATTTTTGACCTACTTTATAATGTTGTTGTAAAAGTTCCTGGGATAATGTAAACCAGACTCATTGTGTGTCTTGCCAGGAAAGTGGAATGGTAGGGTTGCCAGAGTGAAAACTGGAGAGGTCTCCTGTATTTTTAATGCTCACGCAAAAGGGGAAAATTCATCAGGTGATGCTTATCATGTAACCAGGTAACAAGGAACATCCACTGAGATTCCATTTTGCGTGTCAGAGTTTCCTGTTGAATTTCACTTATAGCAACACTATGCATTTTATAGGGTTTTCTTCGGCAAGAAAAACCCAGAGGTGGTTCACCAGGTCCTTTCTTTTAAATAGAGTATACAGCACTCTATTTCTGTATGGGATTCATTCATGGTGTCACATCCAAGTACTAACAGAGCCTATCCTGATTCGTTTCTAAGATCAGATAGTATCTGGTGCAATTTTACATACAGCAGTATAAGATAGTGGGGGGTCGGGCCCCGGGGGGGGGTGTCGCGAGGGGGCTTCAGGGGGATCACCAAAGACCATCAGAAAACAGTTGACTGGCACAACCTGGGGATCACAACCAGACACAGTAAAGACATCTGCCCTTTCGCTATGCTACTCTGCTGCTGAGTACGCATGCCCAGTGTGGAACACATCTCACCACACTAAAACAGTGGATATGGCTCTTAATGAGACATGCCGCATTATCACGGGGTGTCTGCGCCCTACACCACTGGAGAAATTACACTGTTTAGCCGGTATTGCACCACCTGACATCCACCGGGAGGTAGCAGCCGATAGTGAAAGGACCAAGGCAGTGACATCTCCGGCTCATCCCTTGTTTGGGTATCAGCCAGCACGTCAATGACTTAAATCAAGAAATAGTTTTTTAAGTTCTACAGAGACACTCGCTGGAACACCTCAGCAAGCGAGAGTCCAAAAGTGGCAGGCTCAAACCCAGAACCTCAACCAATGGCTGATACCAAATGAGAGACTCCCCCCTGGGCACACAGAAGACTGGGCGACTTGGAAGACGCTGAACAGACTGCGCTCTGGCACCACGAGATGCAGAGCCAACCTTAAGAAATGGGGCTACAAAGTGGAATCCACAACATGCGAGTGTGGAGAAGAGCAAAAAACTGACCACCTGCTGCAATGCAACCTGAGCCCTGCCACAGGCACAATGGAGGACCTCCTTGCGGCAACACCAGAGGCACTCCAAGTGGCCAGATACTGGTCAAAGGACATTTAATCAACTACCAAGTTTGCAAACTTTGGGTTTTTTTTAACCTGTTTATTTGTTTTGTTCTATTAGAAATATAATACAATGGTCTGGTTGCCCCTAACATGATAAATAAATAAATAAATCAGAAAACATATATTTCTGGTGGTCTTAGTTACCCCATTGGCAGAAAAAACTGAAGATCTCTCTGTCTGTCCTTCTATTCCTTTTTGGAAACAGATGATGAATCCTCCCATCAAAAGCCCTCCTCTGCTGTGATTGGCTGGCCTCTCAACCAAGGGCAGGGCTGTTTCCAAGAAGAGGGGAGGGGAGAGCAAGCGTGCTTGGCACATGGTGCGCATGCACGTCAAGGGAGAGCATGCGAGGCTTGAGGGAGGCTCATGCCAGCAATTCCCTTCAAGACATGGGGGTTGTGTGTGGGAAGTTTGGCCCAATCCTATCATTGGTGGGGATCAGAATGTTCTTTGATTGTAGGTGAACTATAAATCCCAGCAACTACAACTTCCAAATGTCAAGGCCTAGTTTCTCCAAACTCTACGAGTGTTCACATTTGGATATATTGAGTATTCGTGCCAAGTTTGGTCCTGATCCGTCATATTTTGAGTTCAAGTTTGGTTCAATTCCATCATTGGTGGAGTTCAGAATGCTCTTTGATTGTAGGGTAACTATAAATCCCAGCAACTATAACTCCCAAATGACAAAATCAGTCCCCTCCCAACCCTGCCAATATTCAAATACTCAAATATCAGATATTTACTAGGCTTGGGCAATCCATGGTTCTAAATGGTTCTAAGCACTTACAAAACTGAGTTCTGGTGGTGAAAATTTCAGAACTCTAACAAAACTTTCAAAATGTAATTATTATTTCATTATTGGCGATTTTTATGACAGAACCAATTAGGAACTGCCATTTATAATGAAATTTTGAGAGTTTTGTTAGAGTTTTGAAATTTTCATCACCAGAACTTTAGTTTTGTCAGTACTTTAGAACCATTTAGAACCATGGATTGCCCAAGCCTAATATTTACATTACAATTCATAACAGCAGTAAAAAAGCCTGACTTCGCCACAGTAGTCCATGCTCTAGTCACATCCCAGTCTTCTCTATGTGGGGTTGCCTCTGAAGACTGCTCCAGCCCTCATGTCCAGGCAAAAATGCTAGCAATGGGGTTGGTGCTGGTCGGATTGCCCTTCTGGTGCTCCTGGTAGTGGCAGGTGACTGTGCCGTGTGCAGCCTCGGCTTCGATGGTCTTGCCACCTGGGCAGATGAGGATGGAGGTCATGAGGTGCAGTGAGCCAAACTCTTGGGCCAAGAGGTCGGACTGAACGTCCGCGTCATAGTTCTTGCAGGCCCAGACAAATCCCCCCGTCGACTTCAGCACCTGGGCCACCATGTCATCAATGAGACGGTGCTCGTACCAGATCTTGAGCTTGTCAAAATTAGTCTTGTAATGCTTCTCAAAGATCTCCTGGAAGACGTCCTTGAAGCGCCCGTCGTAGGCCTTAAGGATGGTGTTCTTGGTGCTCAAGTAGAGAGGCCACTTCTTCTGGATGGCATATTGGAAGTAGCTGTGGGCAAAGCCTGAGATGGACTCGTCCGTGTTGTACATGCCCATGCCGACTCCTCCGTCGGGGAAGTTGTAGACCTCCCATTCCTTGGCAGCACTGCCGTCCTTCGGGGTGAAGACCATCTTGAAGGTACTGGACTTGTCCACCACGAAGTCGCCATGGGTGTGCCTGCCAATGGTGATGGGCATTGTCCACCCGGGGACCAGGCGAGGGATGCTCTTGCAGATGATTGGCTCTCGGAAGACTGTCCCACCCAAGATGTTCCTGATGGTGCCATTGGGGCTCTTCCACATCTTCTTCAGCTTTGACCCTGGCCTCATCCGGGGTGATGGTGGCGCACTTGACGGCCACACTGTACTTCTGGGTAGCCAGGGCCGAGTCGATGGTGACCTGGTCATCTGTCTTGTCGCGGTGGGGCAACCCCAGGTCAAAGTACTTCAGCTGGACGTCCACGTTGGGCAGGATGAGCTTCTCCTTGATGAAGGCCCAGATAATGCGGGTCATCTCATACCTGTCCATTTCCACCACTGGGTTAGCCACCTTGATCCTCCGGTCGGCAAGTGCTGGCATGAAGGGCACAGGGCCCTCATGAAAGTGAAAAAGTGTGACTAAAGAAATTGCTATATTTTTTTTAATTGAAAGAACACATCTCTAGGAATGTTTACATATTCCAGCACAACTTTGTGGTCAGTGTCTGCTGAATGCTGAACACAGAATTGCACTGGAGGACCAAGAGAGATGTTTCAAGGTTCTCCAGGATGGCTAAAAGAAGTTGACAACAAAAGATCTAGAGCACTTGTTCTCAACATGTGGGTCCTCAGGTGTTTTGGCCTACAACTCTCAGAAATCCCATCCATCTTACCAGCTGTTAGAAATTGTGGGAGCACCTGGAAAACCAAAAGTTAGGAACCACTGATCTAGAGAGAACACACCTAGAATCCTAGAATCATAGAATCAAAGAGACCTCATGGGCCATCCAGTCCAACCCCCTGGCAAGAAGCAGGAATATTGCATTCAAATCACCCCTGACAGATGGCCATCCAGCCTCTGTTTAAAAGCCTCCAAAGAAGGAGCCTCCACCACACTCCGGGGCAGAGAGTTCCACTGCTGAACAGCTCTCACAGTCAGGAAGTTCTTCCTCATGTTCAGATGGAATCTCCTCTAGGAATCTCTATTCTGTGATCACTCTCCAGTGGATTACATAGCATTGAGCCATGGTAGTTAAAGTGGTTAAAGCAGTGCCAAACTACATTACCTCTGTACTGTTGACACATAGTGATTCCACAGAGCCAGTACAGTTGATTCAGTGGCCGAACTCTACTTGAGACCGGCAATAAGATTGCAGACCATGCAACAGAGTGACACTTGTGGAACTTTGTTTACGCAGCCATGAACTAAATACATCCATGATGTAAGGTAGGTAAAGGTAGTCCCCTGACATTAAGTCCAGTCATGTCTGACTCTGGGGTGTGGTGCTCATCTCCATTTCTAAACTGAAGAGCCAGCGTTGTCCATAGACACCTCCAAGGTCATGTGGCCGGCATGACTGCATGGAGCGCCGTTACCTTCCCGCCGGAGTGGTACCTATTGATCTACTCACATTTGCATGTTTTCGAACTGCTATTTTGGCAGAAATCCATGATATAGTGGTTCCCAAAAAGGTTGCTGTTGTTTGTTGTTATTATTTTATTTCTTACCTGTCCCTCATGGCTCAAGGTGAGTTATGATAATCATAAACATTATATAAAATACACATAGTAAAATGTATTTCTACAAAATACATATAGTAAAATACACAGAACAAAGATTAAAATATAGTGAACACAAGACAGAAGTGTGTACGGCAGTGAAAAGAATTTCAGCCTAAATCTGAGGACACTTGGCTCACCCAGAAGGGCAAGTTGGGTGGGTACTGGTTAAGGGATGTTTAATTTACGAGGGAACTATTTGTTTTATTCTGGTTTAAAATGTTGTTTCTCTCCAGCAAGCCACTAAAGTAGGAAACAGTACTCCAGCCCTTTCCTTCCTTGATCACTACGATGCCGACAGACGCTTCCTTCCTGTATAAGGTCAGGATGACTTGGTCAAAGAAAACAGAGGGCAAAGAAAGCAGAGGTGCCATTTGAATGAAGTTTTTTTATTATTTCCAGAACATGATCATGAGTTGATTCCATGATGCTGTATGAGTGAACCACTGCAATACCTATGAAGCTGAGATCGAGAGAGTTGCTTTAGGTGTGCAAACCTCCAGCTGTCCTGATTTGGCAGTGGCAGCCTTCAGTCATCCTTTTGCAGTTGCTTTTAAAATGTAGAGTTGTCCCTCCACTTTAGTGGGTTGGACTTGTTAGGGAAAACTACCCTAAAATATACAGCAGAGCATCCAAAAACAAACAGGATACAAAACTTGAGCATCACCTCATTAGTGAGCAGAGTGTGAAGTGCCATGTGATGTGGCTGTAAAGAATTAAGAGCTTAGGAGACAAACATGCAGAGTCCAATCTAGGAAATCACAAAAGGTTTATTTACAACTAGCCATCCCCTGCCAGGCATTGCTGTGGCACACATGGGGGTTCTGTGTGGGAGGTTTGGCCCAGTTCTATCGTTGGTGGGATTCAGAATGCTCTGTGATTGTAGGTGAACTATAAATTCCAGCAACTACAACTCCCAAATGTCAAGATTCTATTTTCTCCAAACTACCAGTATTCACATTTGGGCATATTGAGTTTTCGTGTAGAGTTTGGTCCAGATCCCTCATTGTTTGAGTCCACAGTGATCTCTGGATGTAGGTGAACTACAACTCCAAAACCAAAGGACACTGCCCACCAAACCTTTCCAGTATTTTCTGTTGGTCGTGGGAGAACTGTGTGCCAAGTTTGGTTCAATTCCATCATTGGTGGGGTTCAGAATGCTCTTTGATTGTAGGTGAACTATACAATCTAGCAACTACAACTCCCAAATGATGAAATCATTTATTTATTTTTTTAGTGAAGGACATACATTGGGTTGTTAGGTGTCTTGTGTCCAAATTTGGTGTCAATTCGTCCAGTGGTTTTTGAGTTCTGTTAATCCCAAAAATGAACATTACATTTTTATTTATATAGATAAATACTGGAGTTATAGAACTCCAGTATGGTGATGACTATGTCGTCTGTGCGCATTCAGAAGAAGCCACTCTAAACACCTTCGCAGAAGCATACACGAAGCTTGGCCTGTCACTGAACATCGAGAAAACCAAAGTGCTGTTCCAGCAGTCACCAGCCATCCCCTCCCCAATGCCAGAGATACAGCTTAATGGTGTAACATTAGAAAATGTTGACCATTTCTGCTACCTTGGCAGCCACCTCTCCACCAAAGTCAACATCGACACCAAAATACAACACCGTCTGAGCTCTGCGAGTGCAGCATTTTCCCGAATGAAGCAGAGAGTATTTGAGGACATCCGTAGGGATACCAAGGTGCTTGTCTATAAAGCTATTGTCTTCCCAACCCTGCTCTATGCCTGCGAAACGTGGACCGTCTACAGACGTCACATGCAACTCCTGGAACGATTCCATCAGCGCTGCCTCCGGAAAATCCTGCAAATATCTTGGGAAGACAAGCGGACAAACATCAGCGTGCTGGAAGAAGCAAAGACCACCAGCACTGAAGCGATGGTCCTCTGCCATCAACTCCGCTGGACCAGCCACGTTGTCCGGATGCCTGACCACCGTCTCCCAAAGCAGTTGCTCTACTCTGAACTCAAGAATGGGAAACAGAATGTTGGTGGGCAGGAAAAGAGATTTAAAGATGGCCTCAAAGCCAACCTTAAAAACTCTGGCATAGACACTGAGAACTGGGAAGCCCTGGCACTTGACCGCTCCAGCTGGAGGTCAGCTGTGACCAGCAGTGCTGCAGAATTCGAGGAGGCACGAGTGGAGGGTGAAAGAGAGAAACGTGCCAGGAGGAAGGCGCGTCAAGCCAACCCCGACCGGGACCGCCTTCCACCTGGAAACCAATGCCTTCACTGTGGGAGAAGATGCGGGTCAAGAATTGGGCTCCACAGCCACCTACAAACCCACAAAAATAGTCATCAAGGAAGACCATCTTACTCGTCCAATGAGGGATCGCCTAATGAATGAATGATATAGATAATAAGAAATAACTGCATTTCTTAATAATCAAGAACTGGGTCTGAGCTCCTCTACCACCCATCTCTTCAAAGGTTTCAAGAGAGGGGAAAAACTCAAATCACTACATCTCTCCTGACACACAAGTGGAGAGAGATCTCAAAGCACACAGCAACCAGAATGAGAGTAGAAACAGAGAGGAGAGAAGAAATAGATACATTCCCAACTGTCATACAGGAGACATGGGAGAAGAAAACCCCTTAGTTATATGCTAAACTAACTAAACTGTTCCTCATTGAGGACTTGAGACTTGGGCAGTGTGGGGTTGAATTCTAACAGCCTTGAACGGTTTGGGACCCACCTACCTGCGTGACCGCATTTCCGTTTACGAATCCACGCGATCTCTTCAATCATCTGGACAGGCCCTGCTCTTGCTCCCGCCCCCTTTGCAGGCACGATTGGTGGGAATGAGGGAGAGGGCCTTCTCTATGGTGGTCCCCGACTCTGGAACTCACTCCCTAAAGATATCAGACAGGCTCCCACTTTAGTCTTTAGGAGGAGCTTGAAAACGTGGCTGTTCATTTGTGGGATTAACAGAATTCAAAAACCACGGGGGGAATTGACACCAAATTTGGACACAATACACCTAACAACCCAATGTATGTCCTTCACTCAAAAATTGATTTTGTCATTTGAGAATTATACTTGCTGGGAATTTATAGTTCACCTACAATTAAAGAGCATTCTCAACCTCGCCAACTTGGCACACAGTTCTCCCATGACCAGCAGAAAATACTGGAAGGGTTTGGTGGGCAGTGTCCTTTGGTTTTGGAGTTGTAGTTCACCTACATCCAGAGAGCACTGTGGACTCAAACAATGATGGATCTGGACCAAACTCTACACGAATACCCAATATGCCCAAATGTGAACACTGGTGGAGTTTGGGGAAAATAGAATCTTGACATTTGGGAGTTGTAGTTGCTGGGATTTATAGTTCACCTACAATCACAGAGCATTCTGAACCCCACCAATGATAGAATTGGACCAAACCTCCCACACAGAACCCCCATGTGGGCCACAGCAACGCGTGGCAGGGTATGGCTAGTTGTAAATAAACCTTTTGTGACTTCCTAAGATTGGACTCTGCATGTGCAGGATGTATATTAATTCACTGGACCAAATTTGGCACAATTACCCAATACAGCCAAATTTGAATACTGGTGGGGTTGGGGGGTGGTGGTTGATTTTGTCATTTGGGATTTGTAGTTGCTGGGATTTATAGTTCACCTACAATCACAGAGCATTCTGAACCCCACCAACGATAGAATTGGGCCAAACCTCCTACACAGAACCCCCATGTGGGCCACAGCAACGCGTGGCAGGGGACGGCTAGTAAATAAATACATAGTCTCCTTGCATTCTGTTCAGGCATGCTGAGTAAGGGACTTTAGGAGCAACTGCTGTTACTTTGCCTGTTAAAGACAGGCACAAACCGCTCAGTGAGGATCAACTGGGAGCATCCAGCTCTTTCCCAGGTGAAGCTTTATTGCACCGTTTGCTGCAAAGACACTGCTACACCATAGCAAGGGAAAGCAATGTTTTCCTAGTCTTTGATCATCCTTCCAATGCCAGGGCTGTTAAAATAACTAGCATTCGGACAGAAGAAGACAAAAGGACAGGATGAGTATATAGAACAGAGTTTCTTTATTGGCAATATTGTTAATTGGTTCCATCACAGCTGAGTCACAATCAGCCCTAATTCGGAGGGAGATACATGGCACCTGTTTTGAGGCCATTTCACAACACACAGCTGTAGAATCGTGATGTAACTTCCAACATTTCACAGATGAAAATAGCAACCAACATCAAAGTGTGGCCAAGAGGACAACAGTTATGGAGAAATGACTCTCCACATTGGAGGACATATCAAGAGACCTAAAGAGACCATTTCCTCCAAGGCATTGGTAAGTGAAACTGCAGCCATGGGGCTTATTATACTACTTATTTGTAATTGTGACACTAATGCCGCTGTGATAACCATATAGTTTTACTGTGCATCAGATGCGTCTGGAAAACGGGGTCCATTCTGCCAACAATCGGAGCATGGCTTAATGATGCTTCCGTTGAGTTTTGGGAGAATCATAGAGTTGGAAAAGACCTCATGGGCCATCCAGTCCAACCCCCTGCTGAGAAGCAGGAAAATTGCATTCAAAGCACCCCCGACAGATGGTCATCCAGCCTCTGTTTAAAAGCCTCCAAAGAAGGAGCCTCCACCACACTCCGGGGCAGAGAGTTCCACTGCTGAACAGCTCTCACAGTCAGGAAGTTCTTCCTCATGTTCAGATGGAATCTCCTTTCTTGTAGTTTGAAGCCATTGTTCCACGTCCTAGTCTCCAGGGAGCAGTAAACAAGCTTGCTCCCTCCTCCCTGTGGCTTCCTCTCACATATTTATACATGGCTAAAATCATATCTCCTCTCAGCCTTCTCCAGGATAAACATGCCCAGCTCCTTAAGCCGCTCCTCATAGGGCTTGTTCTCCAGACTCTTGATCATATGTATACATGTATTGTCAAAGGCTTTCATGGTCGGAATCACTGGGTCGTTGTAGTTTTTTCGAGCTATATGGCCATGGTCTAGAGGCATTCTCTCCTGATGTTTCTCCTGCATCTATGGCAAGCATCCTCAGAGGTAGCGAGGTCTGTTGGAACTAGGGAAAAGGGTTTACATATCTGTGGAATGACCAGGGTGAGATAAAGGACTCTTGTCTGCTGGAGCTAGCTGTGAATGTATCAACTGACCACCTTGATTAGCATTTTTTTTTGTCGTGTCAGGAGGGACTTGAGAAACTGCAAGTCGCTTCTGGTGTGAGAGAATTGGCCGTCTGCAAGGACGTTGCCCAGGGGACGCCCGGATGATTTGATGTTTTTATCATCCTTTTTTTTTTTGGGAGGCTTCTCTCATGTCCCCGCATGAGGAGCTGGAGCTGATAGAGGGAGCTCATCTGCTTCTCCCCGGATTCGAACCTGCGACCTGTCGATCTTCAGTCCTGCCGGCACAGGGGTTTAACCCACTGCGCCACCGGGGGCTCCTCTTGATTAGCATATAATGGCCTGACAGTGCCTCGAGCAAACTTTGAAATACACAAGCATGTGGACAATTTCAACAGAAAGGAGGAAACCATGAAAATGAACAAAATCTGGCTACCAGTATTAAAAAATTCTAAAATTACAACAGCACAAAAACAGAGAGGAAACAAACAAGGACATCTAATCACCTCTCAACAAAAGTTTGCTCGAGGCACTGTCAGGCCATTATATGCTAATCAAGGTGGTCAGTTGAAACATTCACACCTAGCTCCAGCAGACAAGAGTCCTTTGTCTCACCCTGGTCATTCCACAGATATATAAACCCTTTTTCCTAGTTCCAACAGACCTCACTACCTCTGAGGATGCTTGCCATAGATGCAGGCGAAACGTCAGGAGAGAATGCCTCTAGACCAGGGGTCCTCAAACTTTTTAAACAGAGGGCCAGGTCACAGTCCTTCAAACTGTTGGAGGGCCGGATTATAATTTGAAAAAAAAATGACTAAATTCCTATGCACACTGCACATATATTATTTGTAGTGCAAAAGGCACTTAAAAACACTTCAATAATTAAAATGAAGAACAATTTTAACAAATATAAACTTATTAGTATTATTAGAAGAACCAGGAAAATAAGATTCTGACTTGTTTTTTACTCATGTTCTATTTTGAAATGGTCATATGACTGATCAAATAAATAAATATTACTTATTAGTATTTCAATGGGAAGTGTTGGCCTGGTTTTGGCTGATGAGATAGGTTTGTTGTTGTTGTTGTTCTGTGTTTTCAAATTGTTTCAGACTTAGATTGACCCTGAGCGATGGCCTGGCAAATGGCCTTGTAGGGCCGCATCTGGCCCCCGGGCCTTAGTTTGAGGACCCCTGCTCTAGACCATGGCCATATAGCCCGAAAATCTACAACAACCTATGTATACATGACTATCATGTCTCCTCTCAGCCTTCTCCTCTTCAGGCTAAACATGCTCAGCTCCTTAAGCCGCTCCTCATAGGGCTTGTTCTCCAGACCCCTGATCATTTTAGTTGCCCTCCTCTGGACACATTCCAGCTTGTCGGGCTCAGAGACGTTACTCAAATATACTTAATCAAGTAGCTGATGTATTATTATTTATTTCGAGGTTTTATATACCGACCCTCTCACCTTCAAAGAGGGATTGACATATAGAATCATAGAATCAAAGAGTTGGAAGAGACCTCATGGGCCATCCAGTCCAACCCCCTGCCAAGAAGCAGGAATATTGCATTCAAATCACCCCTGAAAAATGGCCATCCAGCCTCTGCTTAAAAGCTTCCAAAGACTCCGGGGCAGAGAGTTCCACTGCTGAACGGCTCTCACAGTCAGGAAGTTCTTCCTAATGTTCAGATGGAATCTCCTCTCTTGTAGTTTGAAGCCATTGTTCCTTGTCCTAGTCTCCGGGGAAGCAGTAAACCAGCTTGCTCCCTCCTCCCTGTGGCTTCCTCTCACATATTTATACATGGCTATCATATCTCCTCTCAGCCTTCTCTTCTTCAGGCTAAACATGCCCAGTTCCCTAAGCCGCTCCTCATAGGGCTTGTTCTCCAGACCCTTGATCATTTTAGTCGCCCTCCTCTGGACACATTCCAGCTTGTCAATATCTCTCTTGAATTGTGGTGCCCAGAATACTATGATGATGATAGTAGTGATAACAACTATAAAGGATTATGGCTAAGGTTTAAGAAAATTGGGACAGTTTCGTTGCAACGATTCCACGGCGATGCAACAATAATCTGAATTAAACCCGGCATGGTGTAAATGTGTGAGACTTGGCTCCTGGATTTGCACCCTTGTGTTTTCAGAGCCCACCACTTGCCTAACTTTCAACATGTGAAAATGGGAAGAAAAGCATTCCCAGCAAATAATCTACTTGGTGTTTGGGGCTGGGGAGGGGAAGGGGGTTAGAGAGGGAGTTGGCTGATCTTCCAGGCTCTTTCCTATTGCTTTTGTAAAGAAGGCTTGGCGGTTTTCTCCTTTCGTTTGTCCCTGTGGACCCCGGCTCCGTTCCTGGCCAAACCTGAAACACTCTGAGGTTGTTTATCCAGTGACTTGACTGGGTGGGAAGGGAGGGAGAGATAGACAAAACAGCCAGTAGTTTTGGCAAGAGTCCCTTCCCCCTGTGTGTCAGACGGTGAAGGGCTTGGAAATGGCTCTGCCTTATCTTACAACCTTCTTGTTCAGCTCCTTTGGTTGCCCTGGGACTAGAGCTACTCATTCCTTGCCACCAACTCCTCAAATTTCCATTGGCAAATATTCTCTCCAAAGGGAAGATTTCTGAAGTTCTATAGCAGTGGTTCTCAACCTTCCTAATGCCGCGACCCCTTGGTACAGGTCCTCATGTTATGGTGACCCCCAACCATAACGTTATTTTCGTTGCTACTTCACAACTGTAATTTCGCTACTGTTATGAATGGTAATCTAAATATCTGATATGCAGGATGTATTTTCAGTCACTGGACCAAATTTGGCACAAATACCCAATACTCCCAAATTTGAATACTGGTGAGGTTGGGGGTGATTTATTTTGTCATTTGGTAATGCTGGAGTTTATAGTTCACCTAAAATCAAAGAGCCTTCTGAACTCCGCCAATGATGGAATTGAATCAAACTGGGCACACAGAATTCCCATGACCAAGTGAAAATACTGGGAAGGTCTGGCGGACATTGACCTTGAGTTTTTTGGGAGTTGTAGTTCACCTACATCCAGAGAACACTGTGGACTCAAGCCATGATGGATCTGGATCAAACTTGGCACAAATACTCAATATGCCCAAATGTGAACACTGCTGGAGTTTGGGGATCATAGACCTTAACATTTGGGAGTTGTAGTTGTTGGGATTTATAGTTCACCTACAATCAAAGAGCATTCTGAACTCTACCAACGATGGAATTGAACCAAACTTGGCACACAGAACTCCCACGACCAAGAGAAAATACTGGAAGGGTTTGGTGGGCATTGACCTTTTAATTTTGGAGTTGTAGTTCATCTACATCCAGAGACAACTGTGGACTCAATGAAGGATCTGGACCAAACTTGGCACAGATACTTAATATGCCCAAATGTGAACACTGGTAGAGTTTGGAGAAAATAGGCCTTGCCAGACATGTAGCCGGGGGGGGGCTTCAGCCCCCCCCCCCCCCGAAATTTTCATGGTGGTTCGCGAAAAGGCCTTACTGGTGCATTATTTAAACTGTTATGTTTATTCATATCATGATCTGATCACCATACTCAATATATCCCATATGCATGGGGGTATTGGGGTAATGATACAAAAGGTTTGCTAGGCTAGACCCTCTTTCACTCAGACTCAGCCCCCCCAAAACTCAGCCCCCCCCAAAACCCCCCTGAAAAAAATTCAGCCCCCCCCCCCCCGAAACGAAATCCTGGCTACGGGCCTAGGCCTTGTCATTTGGGAGTTGTAATTGTTGGGATTTATAGTTCACCCACAATAAAATAGCATTCTGAACCCCACCAATGATAGAATTGGACCAAACGTTCCACACAGAACCCCCATGACCAACAGAAAATACTATGTTTTCTGATGGTCTTTGGCGACCCCTCTGACATCACTTCGCGGCCCCCATGGGGGTCCCGACCCCCAGGTTGAGAAACACTGTTCTATAGGAAGACTGGGGTGAAAATTGCTGGAAGAAACACAGAGGCGACCCTAGGTAATTTTCAACGGCAAGCAAAAGAGTATTTTGGTGCCCCCTCCCTCCCCAACCAATCACTGATATATATTTTCTGTTCGTCGTGGGAGTTCTGTGTGCCATATCTGGTTCAATTCCATCATTGGTGGAGTTCAGAATGCTCTTTGATTGTAGGTGAACTATACATCCCAGTAACTACAACTCGCATATGTCAAGGTCTATTTTCCCCCAAGAGCGTCTCAAGAGCGCCCCTGGGCAAAATCAACTATACTGCAAATGCTTACTTTGAGTAATGGGTTGGGCCGCCCCTGAAGAAACATTAACAACCTTAGATATGCAGATGACACCATTTTGATGGCTGAAAGCGAGGAGGAGCTGAGGAGCCTTCTAATCAAGGTGAAAGAAGAAAGCGCAAAAGCTGGGTTGCAGTTAAACATAAAAAAAACCAAGATTATGGCAACAAGAATGATTGACACCTGGGAAATAGAGGGAGAAAACGTGGAGGCCGTGACAGACTTTGTATTTCTAGGTGCAAAGATTACTGCAGATGCAGACTGTGGCCAGGAAATCAGAAGACGCTTACTTCTTGGGAGGAGAGCAATGACCAATCTTGATAAAATAGTGAAGAGTAGAGACATCACACTGGCAACAAAGATCCGCATAGTTAAAGCAATGGTATTCCCCATAGTCACCCTTGTTTGGGTATCAGCCAGCACGTCAATGACTTAAATATAGAAATAGTTTTCTAAGATCTACAGAGACACTCGCTGGAACACCTCAGCAAGCGAGAGTCCAAAAGTGGCAGGCTCAAACCCAGAACCTCAATCAATGGCTGATACCAAATGAGAGACTCCCCCCTGGGCACACAGAAGACTGGGCAACTTGGAAGGCGCTGAACAGACTGCGCTCTGGCACCACGAGATGCAGAGCCAACCTCAAGGCTACAAAGTGGAATCCACGACATGCGAGTGTGGAGAAGAGCAAACCACAGACTACCTGCTGCAATGCAACCTGAGCCCTGCTACATGCTCAATGGAGGACCTCCTTGCGGCAACACCAGAGGCACTCTAAGTGGCCAGCTATTGGTCAAAGGACATTTAATCAACTACCAAGCTTGCAAACTCTGTTTTGTCTGTCTGTTAAAAATTTGTTAAAAATGTAATACAACTGTCTGGTTGATACTGACACGATAAATAAAAAATACCTACGGATGTGAGAACTGGACCTTAGGGAAGGCTGAGCGAAGGAAGATCGATGCTTTTGAGCTGTGGTGCTGGAGGAAAGTTCTGAGAGTGCCTTGGACTGCGAGAAGATCCAACCAGTCCATCCTCCAGGAAATAAAGCCCAGCTGCTCATTGGAGGGAAGGATAGTAGAGGCCAAGATGAAGTACTTTGGTGACATCATGAGAAGAAAGAAAAGCTTAGAGAAGACAATTATGCTGGGGAAAATGGAAGGAAAAAGGAAGAGGGGCCGACCAAGGGCAAGATGGATGGATGGTATCCTTGAAGTGATTGGATTGACCTTGAAGGAGCTGGGGGTGGTGACGGCCGACAGGGAGCTCTGGCGTGGACTGGTCCATGAAGTCACGAAGAGTCGGAAACAACTGAACGAATGAACAACAATAGGAAGGCTGGAGCAGTCACAAGACTTTTTTAGCGTGGCCAACTATTTGCCGTTCCCGCATCTGTGCCATTTAGTACCGTTTTTTAAAAAATATAATTTTTATTATATTATACACACACAAAGAAATACGATCATTTAATTGGGGTTTACATAGAAAGTGAGAGAAAACTAAGTTTATAGGAAAGTAGGAAAATATTTAAAGATAAATAGAAAAAAGGAAAAAAGGAGAAAAAAGAGAAAAAAGAGAAAAAAGGGGGAAAATGACATACAAAAAAACCTAAAAAATGAAAAAATAATAAAAGAAAAAACTAAATAAGAGATAAAAAAGAGAAAAAAATTCTTTGACTTCCATTCTGTGTATTCGCCTATATTATGTACCGTATACACTCGAGTATAAGCCGACCTGAATATAAGCCGAGGCACCTAATTTTACCACCAAAAACTGGGAAAGCTTATTGACTGGAGTATAAGCCCAGGGTGGGAAATGTAGCAGTTACTGGTAAATTTCAAAATAAAAATAGATATCAATAAAATTACATTAATTGAGGCATCAATAGGTTAAATGTTTTTGAATATTTACATAAAACTGTAATTCAAGATAAGACTGTCCAGCTCTGATTAAATCATTATTCTAATCTTCAGTGTAAATGTGCTTATGTATCCCTCCAGTAATAATAAAGAGAGTAAATTAATAATAATAATAATAATAATAATAATGAAATCCAGTATATATACCTCGTTTGCTGTGTCATACTGTGTTTTTGTGTCAGGATGATGATGATGATGATGATGATAATAATAATAATAATAATAGAGTAAAATAATGAAAATGTAATAACAGTAATAACAGTAAAATTATAAATGCAGTAACAATAAAAATAAAGTAAAATAATAAATGTAATAATAATAAAGAGTAAATAAATAATAATACTAATAATAGAGTAAACCGATAAATGTAATAAAATAATAATACTGTAGAGTAAAATAATGTAAATATAATAATAATAATTAATATATTAAAATCATTCATGTAATAAAATGATACTAATAACAAAGTAAAGTAATAAATAACCTTGACTCGAGTATAAGCCGAGGGGAACTTTTTCAGCCTAAAAAGGGGGCTGAAAAACTAGGCTTATACTCGAGTATATACAGTAATTACTTGTTTAAACTATATATTTTTTATTTGATTTTTCATCTTACTCTATAAACTCCTTTTTAATCATAGATAGTGAAAAAAACAGAGATAAATGTATGAAAGGTAAAAGAAACATAAACAGATTAAAAAATACGCAAAAACACGTTGCTAAACACTGTCTCTCTGTCTCTTCTCTTTCACATATTTCTCAAAGAGCGACCAATCTGTCCCTTTTATTGGGCTTTCCGAGCTATTCTTCAAAAAGAACATTTGTTTGTCCATGTCTCTAATTTCTTGTATTTTATTTATCCAATCATCTATTTCCGGAATTTTGTCTATTTTTCAAAGTTTGCATATGATATTCATGCTGCAGTTGAGATGTAGGTGAATAAAATGTTTTTATTTCAGTCCAAAGTTAGATCTGAGTCAGTAATATTTAGTAAGTAATACTCTGGTTTTCTTAGGAATGATATTCTCATTTTTTTGGGAATCTTCGTGTATGCTCTTCCAATGTTTTAGTACCGTTTTTATGTGGCACCCTATTGGGGTTCACTCCAAGTGGTGCCATGCATAGCCAGCCCTACTGTTGTTGTTGTTCATTCGTTGAGGGCTGAGAAGAGTGGTATACAAATAAAGTAAATAAATAAATAAATAAGATATGATGTTGTTGTTGTTCATTCATTCAGTCGTCTCCGACTCTTCGTGACCTCATGGACCAGCCCACGCCAGAGCTCCCTGTCGGCCGTCACCACCCCCAGCTCCTTCAAGGTCAGTCCAGTCACTTCAAGGATACCATCCATCCATCTTGCCCTTAGTCGGCCCGTCTTCCTTTTGCCTTCCACTTTCCCCAGCATAATTGTCTTCTCTAGGCTTTGCTGTCTCCTCATGATGTGGCCAAAGTACTTCAACTTTGTCTCTAGTATCCTTCCCTCCAATGAGCAGTCGGGCTTTATTTCCTGGAGGATGGACTGGTTGGATCTTCTCGCAGTCCAAGGCACTCTCAGAACTTTCCTCCAACACCACAGCTCAAAAGCATCTATCTTCCTTCGCTCAGCCTTCCCTAAGGTCCAACTCTCACATCCGTAGGTTACTACAGGGAATACCATGGCTTTGACTAGGCGGATCTTTGTTGCCAGTCTGATGTCTCTACTCTTCACTATTTTATCGAGACTGGACATTGCTCTCCTCCCAAGAAGTAAGCGTCTTCTGATTTCCTGGCCACAGTCTGCATCTGCAGTAATCTTTGCACCTAGAAATACAAAGTCTGTCACGGCCTCCACGGTTTCTCCCTCTATTTTCCAGTTGTCAATCATTCTTGTTGCCATAATCTTGGTTTTTTTGATGTTTAGCTGCAACCCGGCTTTTGCGCTTTCTTCTTTCACCTTGATTAGAAGGCTCCTCAGCTCCTCCTCGCTTTCGGCCATCAGAGTGGTGTCATCTGCATATCTGAGGTTGTTAATGTTTCTTCCAGCAATTTTCACCCCAGCTTTGCATTCCTCAAGCCCCGCACATCGCATGATGTGTTCTGCATACAAGTTAAAAAGGTTGGGTGAGAGTATGCAGCCTTGCCGTACGCCTTTCCCAATCTTGAACCAGTCTGTTGTTCCGTGGTCAGTTCTGACTGTTGCTACTTGGTCCTTGTACAGATTCCTCAGGAGAGAGACAAGGTGGCTTGGGATGCCCATCCCACTAAGAACTTGCCACAATTTATTATGATCCACACAGTCAAAGGCTTTAGAGTAGTCAATGAAGCAGAAATAGATGTTTTTCTGAAACTCCCTGCCTTTCTCCATTATCCAGCGGATATTGGCAATCTGGTCTCTCGTTCCTCTGCCTTTTCTAAACCCAGCTTGAACATCTGGCAACTCTCGCTCCATGTATTGCTGGAGTCTTCCGTGCAGGATCTTGAGCATTACCTTACTGGCATGAGAAATAAGGGCCACTGTACGGAAGTTTGAGCAGTCTTTCGCATTTCCCTTTTTTGGTATGGGGATATACATTGATTTTTTCCAGTCTGATGGCCATTCTTGTGTTTTCCATATTTGCTGGCAAATGGCATGTATCACCTTGACAGCATCATATTTTAAGATTTTAAACAGTTCAGCTGGGATCCCGCCCTACTATGGGATGCCAGCCCTACTATGAAGCCCCATTTCTTAAGGTTAGCTCTGCATGTCGTGGTGCCAGAGCGCAGCCTGTTCAGCGCCTTCCAGGTCGCCCAATCTGCTGTGTGCCCAGGAGGGAGTTTCTCATCCAGTCTCAGCCACTGATTAAGGTTTTAATCTGCCACTTTTGGATTCTTGCTTGCTGAGGTGTTCCTGAGGGTATCTCTCTTGATCTTGGGAAGCTGTTTCTTGATTTAAACTATTAGCATGCTGGCTGATATTCAAACAGAGGATGGGCCGGAGATGTCACTGCCTTGGTCCTTTAATTACTGGCTACTACTTCCCAGCAGATGTCAGGTGGTGCAATAGCAGTTAACTTCTCCAGTGGTGTGGGGGGTAGACATCCTGTGATAATGTGGCATGTATCATTAAAAGCCACATCCACTGTTTTAGCATGGTGAGATGTGTTCCACCCTGGGCATGCATACTCAGCAGCAGTGTAGTAAAGTACAAGGCAGAGGCGGCTCAACACGGTATGCAAATTACGCTTTTGCGTATAGCGCGCGTCTCGGGGGGGGGGGCGCTTTTGAGGAGCTCTTGAGGTGCCCCTGCCCCGAAGAACACCAAGAGGCAGCTCGCTCTCCCTCCCTCCTTTCATCACAAGTGCCCATTGGGCCTCTCCTCCTCCTCCTCACAGGGCAAGGGTGACAAAAACACCAGTGTGCATCCCTCTCCAGGTGTTAGGACGTGCGCGGAGAAGGAGGAGCGATGCAGTGCGCGCACATCCTAACGCTGGGAAAGTGACGTGCAGCAGTGTTGCCGGTTTAGAACCAAATTTAGAACCAAGAGGCATGCACAAGGCCTCTTTTCCTGCATGCCCAGCAATGCCGCTGGGCATCCCTTTCCCGGCGTTAGGAAGTGCGCGCCCTGCATCGCCCCTCCTTCTCCGCGCACTTCTTAACACTGGGAGAAGGACACACGCTGGCGTTTTTGTCTCCCTTGGCCTGCGGGACTTGCCGCGGCTCGCCTCCCATTGCGCTGAGCCCTGCTGGCCCCGCCCCCTTTCGCCCTGCGAGCCTCCAGAGGTAAGTAGAACGCGCTCAGACCCAAAATGGCCGCGGCGAGCTTTGCCTTTCGCACAGCTCTCAGGCCGGGACGACAAGGGCTCGCTCTTTCAGGACACAATTTCCCTTCTGAGTGGTCAATTTCTCTCACTTCCTTTTGTCTCAACCCTGTTCTTGACTAGGAATTGGATGTTTGGGACTGCCTGTAGTCTTTTTTAATGGGTGGGTTGTTGATTTGATCTTTGAGATGTGAAATAAGAGGGATTTGGGCAGTGTTGGCCCTTTTGCAATTGGCTGGTCACTATCTGAAACCATAGTGTTTTTTGAATGGATTGGAATGTTGGGTTGCTGTGAGTTTGGCCATGTTCTAGAAGCATTCTCACCTGATGTTTCGCCCATATCTGTGGCAGGCATTTTCAGAGGTTGTGAGTTCTGTTGGAAACTAGGCAAGTGAGGTTTATATATCTGTGGAATAACTGTTTACCCGCAAGCATCAAGAAATTACATATATTAGAAACCAACTTTCTAATTACTTTCTTTTCAAGATCACCAAACTGGATCACAGCAACGCGTGTCAGGGGACAGCTAGTGTGTGTATGTGTGTATGATATATGGATGGCATGGGACAACTTCGGCCCTCCATGCGTTTTGGACTTCAACTCCTACAATTCCAAGCAGCCAGTAGGAAGTCCCAAATACCCGTAGGGCCAAAATGTGTCCATGCCCATATATATATATTAGGCTTGGGCGGTTTTGTTTGTTAATTTCGTAATTCGTTATTAATTCGTATTTAAATTAGCTTACGATCCAATATTGAGCCATGCAGGAATAGTGTGAGGAGTAAATTAGATTCGAAACAATTTTTTTAATTTATTTCGTAATTATTTTGTAATTATGTCGTAATTATTTCGTAAATATTTTGTAATTATTTCGTAATTATTTTGGCATGTCTGGTGCAAGTTTTATAGTTGTTGTTTGTTTTATCACACCAACAGTCAACAACAGAGGGAGAGGGAAGCTTCAGAAGTTCCCCCTGTCCCATTTGGAGGTTTTTTTAGCATATTGCGCAATCGCGTCCGCCAATAATGAATCGATTCGTAATTATACGAAATTTCGTATATTTCGAAATTTTTAAAAGGAAAATTTCAGAATTATTAAAAAAAACGAAACGCAAGGGCCCCCTAAAAACAAAACAAGTTTAGAACCAAATTTTTCCGTGGTTACCCAAGCCTTATATATATATATATATATATATATACACACACACACACACACACACACACACACACATATACTAGGGCTGGGCGGTTTCGTTTCGTTAATTCGTAATTCGTTAATAATTCGTTAATTTTTTCAATTACAAAACGATAACGAACCATTCTGGAGCAATTATTAAAAAAAACGAATTTTTAAACACGTTTTGTAAATGCTTCGTATTTCGTTATTGTATTCGTTTCGTTATTGTTCTGAGGTCGTTTCGTTATTATTTCTGCATGTCTGGGACAAGTTTTTTGTTTAATTAGTGAAAAAAAATTATAATATCACACCAACAGTCAACAACAGAGGGAGAGGGAAGCTTCAGAAGTTTTTGGAGTTTTTTTAGCGTATTTCGCGGTCGCGTCCGCCATTAACGAATCGATTCGTTATTGTTTCGGAAATCGATTCGTTAATGTTTTGAAATTTTTTTCACATTTACGAAATTTCGTAAATATCGAACTTTTTAAAAGGAAAATTTTGTAATTATTTTAAATATCAAAACGCAAAAAACCCCCAAATACAAATCGATTTTAGAAACAAATTTTTGCGTTGTTACCCAGGCCTAATATATACACATGCCCCTATATATATATGGTGTGTGTGTATGTGGGGGGGGGGGGGGGGAATACTGTTTGCTTACCATTGAAAATTACCTAGGGCCGCCTCTGGTGCAAGGGCAGATGTCTTCACTGTGTCTGGTTGTGATCCCCAGGTTGTGCCAGTCAGCTTTTGTACGACATTATTTCTAGCACCCACTTTTTGCTTGATATTCAAGCAGTGCTTCTTGTAGGTCAGAGCTATACTGGTTATTTGCTGTTTTAGGGAGTGCTATTTCCAAACTCTTTTTAATTTTCACTTAAAGATAGGATCAGCGGAATTCTGATCCCTCCCCAAACCTCAAATCCCAGGATTCTATAGCTATTAAAGCCGCATCAGATTGCTGTCGTTGTATAATGTGAAACCAGCCTAAGCCACAAAAGAAACATGAATGTAGGACAAGCTGAAGTTCAAGGGACTTTTTAACACCAGCTATTTGGTGCTAATTCTAGGCATACACTCAGGATTATTTTTAAAAAATAACTCCCTATAGTAGCAGATAAGAGATATAATTTCTCCAACCTGAAGCTCAAACAACTTTTGGGACAAAGAAACATTATCAACAATGACCGCCTCTGTAAATGTCTGCCTTCCTTCTGTTTGTTCAGACAGAACGAGTGAATTAAGAAGACATCTGGGGCGTGTGCTTGTTTGGATCCAACCAGAATGCTTTACTAGGCAGTGGCTCTCTTGTTCTTTCTCTCTCCATCCCTTAGGAATCTGAGCTTTAATTTTATCCATCCCCGGGCGAGTAATCCAAGATCAATAAACTTGTATTATTCTCGAGCTTTGGCCGACTTTGGGTTTCCACCATTCCACATGTATCAAATATTAATTAGCTGTCACTTTTCTTCCTCCTCGGCGACGGACGTGTCCGATCTTGATATTTTTGCTGGAATATTTTCTGGGTTGAGCCTGATCCCTTCAAACATACCTAATACCCCATTAATCCGGAGAACATTCCCAGCTCCTCGTTTCCAGTGCAACGGGCTTGAAGAATTATGGGTTTTGAAGGGTTGTGTGACCCTCTGAAAATTCCTCCAGTTCTTTCCCCCCTGAAACCGCCTCGCTTTTTGACGCTTTCTGCAAATCTTTCAGTCATTATGTTTCCTTAGCTCAACAATGTTTCGCTGAGGTTGGGAACCACATTCCAAGCCAGATTTTTTGGGTTTTTCAAAAAATCTTATATTGCAGCATGGTCTTTCCCCCCCTAAAGCATGTGTGTATGAAACTTCTGCTGTCATATCCCATTTTAAAGTCAGAGATGGAACAAAAGAGAGAGCTGTATGAATGGTAAACAATGCCGACCGAAAACAATTTTGTGCGATATTTAAGGAGCGCCTAAATAATAAACAACACTACTTGTCTTACATTTTCCTTTGGTTTCATCTTATTCCAATACAATACGAAGGAGCTGCCAAACCCAGGAAAACTTCCTCGCTGACCCAACCAACCAGATGTTTATAAAACGTGATACTTTTTTTTCATAAGCAAATTTAATAGGCCAAGGATTTCTCAACCATTCTTCTGTGGTAGACATGTGTCTTTCTGTGTGTTTTTCCCCTCTCACTTTCCGCAATTTAGCAAACAGACATTTTGCGCTATGGTAAGGTTACCCGTCGGAACAGCGTGAACCTTTCTGACATCATTTGGAAAACAAATGAAGGAGACTGCCAAACATTTCATTGATATTTCATAGCCTATAATCTTTTCTCTATGTAATTTCCCCAATGCTCCTTGGCACATTCACAGCTCTATGAGCGCTATATTGTCCTGCCAATGGTCCAGAATCCTGTTTCCAAATCCACTCAAAGGCAGAGTATAAAACAAATTGGTTTCCACTATTGCTTGATGGAAAACAGTTGGACTTCAGATAGACCAGCGTTTCTCTACCTGGGGTCGGGACCACTGGAGGGGTTGCGAGAGGGGTGTCAGAGGAGTCACCAAAGACCATCAGAAAACATAGTATATTTAGGCCTGGGTAACAATGGAAAAAATTGTTTCTAAAATCGATTCGTTTTTTGGGGTTTTGTTATTTAAAATAATTACAAATTTTTCCTTTTAAAAAGTTCGATATTTACGAAATTTCGTAAATGTGAAAAAAATTACAAAACATTAACGAATCGATTTCCGAAACAATAACGAATCGATTCGTTAATGGCGGACCCGACCGCGAAATACGCTAAAAAACCTCCAAAAACTTCTGAAGCTTCCCTCTCCCTCTGTTGTTGACTGTTGGTGTGATATTATAATTTTTTTTCACTAATTAAACAAAAAACAACCATAAAACTTGCCCCAGACATGCGGAAATAATAACGAAGCGACCTCAAAACAATAACGAAACGAATACAATAATGAAATACGAAGCATTTACAAAACTATTTAAAAATTCGTTTTTAAAAAAATTGCTCCAGAATGGTTCGTTATCGTTTTGTAATTGAAAAAATTAACGAATTATTAACGAATTACGAATTAACGAAACGAAACCGCCCAGCCCTAAGTATATTCTGTTGGTCATGGGAGTTCTGTGTGCGAAGTTTGGCCCAATTGAATCCAGACAAGATAGAGGTACTCCTGGTCAGTCGCAAGGCCGAACAGGGTATAGGGTTACAGCCTGTGCTGGATGGGGTCGCACTCCCCTTGAAGGCGCAGGTTCGCAGCTTGGGTGTGATCCTGGATTCATCGTTGAGCCTGGATCCCCAGGTCTCAACGGTGACCAGGGGAGCATTTGCACAGCTCAGGCTCGTGCGCCAGCTGCGCCCGTACCGCGGGAAGTCTGACTTGGCCACGGTAGTACACGCTCTGGTCACATCCCGCCTTAACTACTGCAACGCTCTCTATGTGGGGCTGCCCCTGAAGACGGCCCGGAAGCTCCAGCTAGTCCAGCGCGCGGCAGCCATGTTACTAACAGGAGCGGGACGCAGGGAGCATACAACGCCCTTGTTGTACCAGCTCCACTGGCTGCCGATTTGCTACCGGGCCCAATTCAAGGTGCTGGTGTTGGCCTACAAAGCCCTAAATGGTTCCGGCCCAAAATACCTGTCTGACCGCATCTCGGCCTATGAGCCCACGAGGACTTTGAGATCGTCCGGGGAGGCCCTTCTCTCGATCCCGCCTGCCTCACAGGCACGCCTGGCAGGGACGAGGGACAGGGCCTTCTTGGTGGTGGCCCCCCGGCTGTGGAACACCCTCCCTGTGGACATCAGACTGGCGCCCTCCCTTATGACATTCCGCAAGAGACTAAAGACGTGGTTGTTTGAGTAGGCGTTTTGAGTAAGTGCTGCAACAATTGGCAATGACGATTGGAACGGAACATGGATAACGAGATTTGGATTGTGATTCACCAATGAGACGTCGCGAATGATTTAGTGTAATTGTATTATTGATAGTGCTGTTGTTTAATGTTGTTGTGATATTGCTTATGTTGTAAATTGTACCTGATTTTACATGTTGTACACCGCCGTGAGTGGCCCCAGGGCTGAGAACGGCGGTCTACAAGTGCAGTAAATAAATAAATAAATAAATAAATAAATAAATAATTCTGTTGTTGGTAGGGTTCAGAATGCTCTTTGATTGTACGAGATGAAGTATAAATCCATGCATCTTTACTTTTGCTTGTGTATCATTATACTTACTTACTTAGGCGACCCCTCGTTTTCCGAGGATGATTGTCTTCCAGTGTTCTTGTGTGTCCGTATGTGGCTGTGGAGCCCTATTCTTGCTCTGCATCTTCTTCCGCAGTGAAGGCATTGGTTTCCAGGTGGAAGGCGGTCTCGGTCGGGGTTGGCTTGATGCGCCTTCCTCTTGGCACGCTTCTCCATTTCGCCCTCCATTCGTGCCTCTTCAAATTCTGCAGCACTGCTGGTCACAGCTGACCTCCAGCAGGAGCGGTCAAGGGCCAGGGCTTCCCAGTTCTCAGTGTCTATGCCAGAGTTTTTAAGGTTGGCTTTGAGCCCATCTTTAAATCTCTTTTCCTGTCCACCAACATTCCGTTTTCTGTTCTTGAGTTCGGAGTAGAGCAGCTGCTTTGGGAGACGGTGGTCGGGCATCCGGACAACATGGCTGGTTCAGCGGAGTTGATGGCGGAGGACCATCACTTCAATGCTGGTGGTCTTTGCTTCTTCCAACACGCTGACGTTTGTCCACCTGTCTTCCCAAGAGATTTGCAGGATTTTCCGGAGGCAGCGCTGATGGAATCGTTCCAGGAGTTGCATGTGATGTCTGTAGACAGTCCACGTCTCACAGGCATATAGCAGGGTTGGGAGGACAATAGCTCTATAAACAAGCACCTTGGTATCCCTACGGATGTCCCGGTCCTCAAACACTCTCTCTTTTTCATTCGGAAAAATGCTGCGCTCGCAGAGCTCAGGCGGTGTTGTAGTTCGGTGTCGATGTTGACTTTGGTGGAGAGGTGGCTGCCAAGGTAGCGGAAATGATCAACATTTTCTAATGTTACACCATTAAGCTGTATCACTGGCATTGGAGAGGGGTTGGTTGGTGTCTGCTGGATCAGCACCTTGGTTTTTTCAATGTTCAATGACAGGCCGAGCTTCTCATATGCTTCTGCGAAGATGTTTCGAGTGGCTTGTAGATCTTCTTCTGAACGCGCACAGACGACGTTGTCATCAGCATACTGGAGTTCTATAACAGATGTTGTTGTAACCTTGGTTTTGGCTTTCAGTCTGCTGAGGTTGAATAGCTTGCCATCTGTCCGATAGATGATTTCCACTCTGGTGGGAAGCTTCCCATCAACAAGATGAAGTATCATAGCAATGAAGATGGAGAATAGAGTTGGGGCAATAACACATCCCTGTTTGACACCGGATACCACTTTAAATGGGTCACTTTGGGAGCCACTGCTGTCCAAAACTGTTGCCATCATGTCATCATGGAGGAGCCACAGGATGTTCACAAGTTTGTTAGGGCCCCGATTTTTTGGAGGATGGTCCAGAGAGCGCTGCAAGTCACTGTGTCGAATGCCTTTGCAAGGTTGATGAATGCCATGTACAGAGGTTGATTTTGTTCCCTGCATTTTTCTTGGAGCTGTCGTGCAGTGAAGATCTTGTCCACGGTTCCTCTGGAGGAGCGGAAGCCGTTCTGTATCATTATACAGGGTTAGTCAAAATGCATAGGCCAAACATACATACAATTGTATGTATGTTTGGCCTATGCAGTTTGACTAACCCTGTATATGATTGTAAAGACACTGAATGTTTGCCTACCTATGTAAATACTGTATTGTCGAAGGCTTTCATGGCCGGAATCACTGGGTTGTTGTAGGTTTTTTTGGGGTGTATGGCCATGCTATTCTAGAGGCATTACTATTATTATTATTATTATTATTATTAATTTTATTTGTACCCCGCTAACATCTCCCGAAGGACTCGGTGTGGCTTACAAAGGCCAAGGCCCTCATTAAAACGACAGCATAACAAAAACTACAATAAAACTCAAGCAAACCAATAAACATTAAAGCAATAGCAATAAAACAATAAAACATTAAACAATGACATTTAAAAACTAAGGACCGGGCCAAGTGTAATGAATAAAATTAAAAGTGTTGGACATGACAGGTGAAATGTAAGGATTTTAGGGTAGGTGCAATGTGCAGACAATCTTAAGTCTCTAATAAAGTGCATTTGGGACATGATGCTGGGAGTTTCCTCTTCTGGAAAGGCACACTGGAACAGCCAGGTCTTCAAGCTCTTCCTAAAGGCTGCCAACGTTGCGGCTTGTCTGATGTCCTTGGGGAGAGAGTTCCAAAGTCGGGGGGCTACCACAGAGAAGGCCCTGTCCCACATCCCCACCAAACGCGCCTGCGACGCAGGTGGGATCGTGAGCAGGGCCTCTCCAGATGAACAGAGGGATCGTGTGGGTACATATATAGAGATGCGGTCACGCATGTAGGCGGGTCCCAAACTGTTTAGGGCTTTGTAGGTGAGCACCTGCACCTTGAATTGTGACCGGAAGATGAACGGCAGCCAATGGAGCTCCTTATACAGGAGGGTTGACCTCTCTCTGTAAGGAGCAGCAGTTAACAACCTGGCTGCCCCCCGTTGGACCAGTTGGAATTTCCGAGCCGTTTTCAAGGGCAGCCCCACGTAGAGCGCATTACACTAGTCCAATCTAGAGGTGACCAAGGCATGGACCACCCCGGTCAGATCAGCCTTTACGAGGTACGGTCGCAGTTGGCGCACAAGTCTCAATTGTGCAAAAGCCCTCCCGGACACCGCTGACGCCTGAGCCTCAAGCGTAAGTGATGAGTCCAGGAGGACACCCAAACTGCGGACCTGTAACTTCAGGGGGAGTGTAACCCCGTCCAACACAGGTTTCCACGCTATACCCCGATCCGGTTTACGATCGACCAGGAGGACCTCTGTCTTGTTGGGATTGATCTTCAGCTTGTTCATCCTCATCCAGACAGCCACAGCGGTCAGGCACTCGCCCAGCACCCGAGGGGCTTCCTTGGAGTTAGGTGGAAAGGAGTAGTAGACTTTTCACCTGCATCTATGGCAAGCATCCTCAGAGGCAGCGAGGTCTGTTGGAACTAGGAAAATTGGGTTTATATATCTGTGGAATGACCAGGGTGGGACAAAGAACTCTTGTTTGTTGGAGCAAGGTGTGAATGTTTCATCTGACCACCTTGATTAGCATTTGATGACCTGGCAGTTTTTTTTGGTGTGGTTTGTTAGTGCCTGAGGGAATCTTTTGTTGAGAGGTGATTAGCTGTCCCTGATTGTTTCCTCTCTGTTGTTTTGCTGTTGTAATTGAGTTTTTTTTAATACTGGTAGCCAGATTTTGTTCATTTTCATGGTTTCCTCCTTTCTTTCTCTGGCAAGGTGGTGTGTGGGCTGATCTAACATGTGGTTTATTTTACATGATGCCACACAATTGTGCCCAGAATTGGACACATGATTATTCCAAATGAGATCTCACCAAAGCAGAATAGAGATGAAAGAGATGCTCTACATCTAGTCTTAGTTCCAGGCCACATAGATACAAATGGCACTTCTTAGTTAAATATAATGGGAGTTCAATCCAATGAAAAGTTTATAATGACTTAATTTTCAACGCCTTACTCAAAGTATGATTCCATTGGCAATTAAAACATTCATAGAATCAAAGAGTTGGAAGAGACCTCATGGGCCATCCAGTCCAACCCCCTGCCAAGAAGCAGGAATATTGCATTCAAATCACCCCTGACAGATGGCCATCCAGCCTCTGTTTAAAAGCTTCCAAAGAAGGAGCCTCCACCACACTCCGGGGCAGAGAGTTCCACTGCTGAACAGCTCTCACAGTCAGGAAGTTCTTCCTCATGTTCAGATGGAATCTCCTCTCTTGTAGTTTGAAGCCATTGTTCCGCGTCCTAGTCTCCAGGGAAGCAGAAAACAAGCTTGCTCCCTCCTCCGTATGATTTCCTCTCACATAGTTATACATGGCTATCATATCCCCTCTCATCCTTCTCTTCTTCAGGCTAAACATGCCCAGCTCCTTAAGCCGCTCCTCATAGGGCTTGTTCTCCAGACCCTTGATCATTTTAGTCGCTCTCCTCTGGATACATTCCAGCTTGTCAATATCTCTCTTGAATTGTGGTGCCCAGAATTGGACACAATATTCCAGGTGTGGTCTAACCAAAGCGAAATAGAGGGGTAGCATTACTTCCCTGGACCTAGCCACTATGCTCCTATTGATGCAGGCCAAAATCCCATTGGCTTTTTTTGCCGCCACATCACATTGTTGGCTCATGTTTAACTTGTTGTCCACGAGGACTCCAAGATCTTTTTCACACGTACTGCTCTCAAGCCAGGCATTGTCCCCCATTCTGTATCTTTGCATTTCGTTTTTCCTGCCAAAGTGGAGTATCTTGCATTTGTCACTGTTGAACTTCATTTTGTTAGTTTTGGCCCATCTCTCTAATCTGTCAAAATCATTTTGAATCCTGCTCCTGTCCTCTGGAGTATTGGCTATCCCTCCCAATTTGGTGTCGTCTGCAAACTTGATGATCATGCCTTCTAGCCCTTCATCTAAGTCATTAATAAAGATGTTGAACAGGACCGGGCCCAGGACGGAACCCTGCGGCACTCCACTCGTCACTTCTTTCCAGGATGAAGAGAAAGCATTGGTGAGCACCCTCTGGGTTCGTCCATTTAACCAATTACAGATCCACCTCACCGTAGTTTTGCCTAGCCCACATTGGACTAGTTTCCTTGCCAGAAGGTCGTGGGGGACCTTGTCGAAGGCCTTACTGAAATCCAGGTACGCTACATCCACAACATTCCCCGGATCTACCCAGCTTGTAACTCTATTGAAAAAAGAGATCAGATTAGCCTGGCGTGACTTGTTTTTGATAAATCCATGTTGACTATTAGCGATGACCGCATTTGTTTCTAAGTGTTTGCAGACCACTTCCTTAACAATCCTTTCCAGAATCTTGCCTGGTATCCATGTGAGGCTGACCGGACGGTAGTTGTTTGGGTCGTCCTTTTTTCCCTTCTTGAAGATTCTTCCATTGACAAGTTGGCATCCCAGTCACTTTTATCCTTTATTTCTGTTAGTTCAAGGTTTCGTAAGAGTTATATATGTATTTTATAAAAAGGGACAAAAAGAGCCCCATGGCACCTTAAAGCAGCGTTTCTCAATCTGGAGGTCGGGACCCCTGGAAGAGTTGTGAGAGGGCTACAGAGGGATCACCAAAGACCATCAGAAAACATATATTTCTGATGGTCTTAGGAACCCCTTTGGCTGAGAAGGCTGAAGATCTCACTGCCCGTCCTTCTCTTCCTTTTTGGAAATAGACGGCGAATCCTCCCAGCAAAAGCCCTTCTCCACTGTGATTGGCCTACCTCTCAGCCAAGGGGAGGGCTATTTCTGAGACTCCAAGCGGGGAGGGGAGAGCAGGCGTGTTCAGCACATGGCAGCGTCATATGCATGTGTAGGCGAAGGAGAGAGCATGTGAGCTTGGAGGGAGGCTTACTCCAGTGAGTCCCTTGAAGTCATGGAGGTTCTGTTTGGCCCAGTTCTATCGTTGGTGGGATTAAGAATGCTCTGTGATTGTGGGTGAACTATAAATCCCAGCAACTACAACTCCCCAGTGTCAAGGTCTATTTTCCCCAAACTCCACCAGTGTTCATGTTTGGGCATATTGAGTATGCGGACACGCATTGGCATGAAAGAGGCAGACTCCCACCGTCAGCATCCCACGACGTTTGTTTTGGATGGCTGAGCTGGTTTCCATATATATTATGGCATACTTGATAGTCTTGTAATAGTTTTAAGTTCCGCCACTGACATATTTGGGAAGATTTTGGACTTGGACCTTGTCAATCTCCCAATATCTCATTCCACTTCTTTTTCAAATGTTTTTATCATCATATTGTCCATATTAGGGTAGAATTTACTCCTAGTCAAAAAAGAAGCACAATTAAAGCCTTGGCAGACCGTGCAAAAAGAATCTGCGAACCCCACCTCCTCCAAGATGAACTGAACCACCTCAACTGGGCTCTACAGGCCAATGGATACTCTACCTCAGACATCAGAAGAGCTGCAAGACCAAGAACAAGCCACGAGAGTAAAGATGAAGATCCACCCAGAGGAAAAGTGTTCTTGCCATACATCAAGGGAACCACTGACCGCATAGGGAAGCTGATGAGGAAACATAACATACAAACAATCTACAAACCCACCAAGAAAATCCAACAAATGCTACGTTCAGCAAAGGACAAGAGGGATCCTCTAACTTCTGCAGGAGTCTACCGTATACCATACAGCTGTGGACAAGTCTACATAGGGACCACCAAACACAGCTTTGCCCAAACACGAATCAAGGAACATGAAAGGCACTGCAGAATACTCCAACCAGAGAAATCAGCCATAGCAGAGCACCTGATGAACCAACCTGGACACAGCATTTTATTTGAGAACACAAAAATGCTGGACCACTCTCACAACCACCATGTCAGACTACACAGAGAAGCCATTGAAATCCACAAGCATGTGGACAATTTCAACAGAAAGGAAGAAACCATGAAAATGAACAAAATCTGGCTACCAGCATTAAAAAATTCTAAAATTGCAACAGCAAAAACAGCAGAGAGGAAACAGGCAGGGACATCTAATTACCTTTCAAGAAGAGTTTGCTCCAGGCACAGTCAGCCCATTGTATGCTAATCAAGGTGGTCAGTTGAAAGATCCACACCTAGCCCAACTTACAAAAGTCCTTTGTCTCACTCTGGTCATTCCACTGATATAAAAACCCCTTTTTCCCAGTCCCAGCAGACCTCACCTCTGAGGATGCTTGCCATAGATGCAGGCGAAACGTCAGGAGAAATGCCTCTAGAACATGGCCATATAGCCCGAAAAAACTCACAAGAACCTAATTTACTCTTAGGTTTGAACAGGATTTTGGAGTCGGTGTCCCTCTTATTGCAAAAAAAGTGCTTTAATCTAATAGATCTAAATAACTTGAATAATTCAAGTGTGGAATGGATTGAATCTGGGAGTAGGAACAAAACTTTTGTTCCTTGTTGATTATGTGCGCCTCTTGTGATGAGAGGGGATAATCGGATAAATTCATTACTAGGGTGGAGCCTTTCCATGATGAGCTTTCTCAGAATGGTGTGCTTGTGGCTGGGATTTAATTTTATATGATCGTTGTGTTAGTGTAGGGCTAATAAAGGTGGTACAACTGTCTGTCGTTCTTCCTGGATCTTCTTCTGTAGTGGAATAGGAATCAAGGGCATCTGTTTCAAAATGAACTCTCTTTCTATATGTGCTAGGAAATTGAGAATGGGTTGTTCAATTATAGACCTGGTTATTATCATAATCTGCTTTGTCTCTGTTTATTTTTTTAATTTTAAATTCCTTGATTTGAGTGTACAGATCTTTACATCTCTTGTCAATGCCTTGTAAATAGTTCTGATTCTTTTCGTCCTTATTGATGTCCTCCAATAAAGCTTTGCTCTCATATTCCTCAATCAGAGAATTAACTTTTTGAATAATCAGGGCCGTTAAATCAATTGAGCATTTGTTCAATACCAAGTTCCAATATCCTTCATAAACATTCCCAGAGGTTTACACACCCTAAGTCTCCTGGGTATCATATTATTTTTATGTAATCTGTTAGTGTAAATCTAATCTTATCAATTTCTTCTTAAATCTCTTATATTCTGTTGAAGCATTAGGGGTCTGTGCTGGTACAAGAATGGACTAATATAGATCTATTCTCAATTAAATTGGATATGAAGTTCTATTTTTCCCAAACTCCATCAGAGTTCATATTTGGGCATATTGACTATCTGTGCCAAGTTTGTTATAGATCCATCATTGTTTGAGTCCACAGTGCTCTCTGGATGTAGGTGAACTACAACTTCAAAACTGAGGGTCAATGCCCACCAGACCTTTCCAGTATTTTCTGTTGGTCATGAGAGTTTTGTGTGCCAAGTTCGGTTGAATTCCATCATTAGTAGAGTTCAGAATGCTCTTTGATTGTAGGTGAACTATAAATCCCAGCAACTACAACTCCCAAATGACAAAATAAATCCCTCCCTCCCCCCGCCTCAACCCCACCGAGGTGACATTTCACTACCTCAGACCTTTTTCAGGCATCTTTTTATGTGTGATGATGTGGAGGGAAAAATATTTTCTTTTAAATTTAAATCTTTTAAATCTTTTTACTGCATTGTATTGATGTATTTCCCCCTTTTTAAATTGGCTGGGGCTTTCCTGTGAGCTTTTTCCTTGAGGCTTTCATATTTCAGGCTTGAGACACTCTTGTAGTAAACCAAGTAACAAAGTTTATTTATAGCTTCTGGCTCCAACGCTTATGGTTACATTTGTGTGTTCTGTTACAGTTTTGAGTCTTACATTCAGTATCATTCACTTAGTTAACTTTTCTTATCAAACTTCAACTGTTTCACATCAACAAATATGTTACTTTTTCATACATTCTTGACAGAACTATATCCCGCCTTAAAACACACTGGTACTTCTTTATTTTGCTTAAAACTTAAGCTCCATTTTCCTAACTGCTTTTCTCTCACAGCAGTTCCTAACTGTCCTTCACAAACAGGAATCCCTAACTGAAACTTTTGACTCTCTAACTGCCTATTTTTAAACTTAACTCCACCCCTTTGGAATGTTCAGCTCTCTTCCCCCCAACTGCCATATTGGCTCAGTGGCCCTTTCAAATCCTGGCCTACACTCATCTGCATACGACCAATCGGCTGCACGTATGCAAATTAATCTTGCCTCTACTGTTGCTACCCTATTTCTGCCAATTCTGCCACATTGCAACATAGAGGTATACATCAAAAATTTAACTAAGATCAACAAATTCGCTACACCCACCAATATTCATATTTGGGTGTATGGGGTATTTGTGTCAAATTTGGTCCAGTGAATGAAAATACGATTCATAACAGGATCAAAATTATAGTTATGAAGTAACAACAAAGATAATTTTATGGTTGGGGGTCACCACAACACGAGGAACTGTGTTAAGGAGTCGCGGCATTAGGAAGGTTAAGAAACACTGCCTTAAAGGCTGACAGGTTTTATTAGGCTTAATGTTTTGTGGACCACGGCCTGCTTCATCAGTTTGTATTGTCCACAAAGTTGATGCCAAATAAAATGTGTCTTAATGGTGCCACAAGCCTGATAGTAAATGATCAAAGTTAAATATATCTTTCCCCATAATTATAGGTCTATTTGTTTCTTTGGGCATATTTACATGATAGAATTAATGTAGTTTGATGCCAATTCTGGAACAGAATCCAATCCATAAAATTATCCTTCATTTTCCAAATTTTCTAGCACTGCGGAGAGTGAGATTATGAAAATAATTCACACTTACAACTGTTATATTTGGAAACATTGCCGACCCCTTTTCTTTGGATGGCTAAAGCTCTGTTTCTTGATCCTCAGATGGAGTTTTAAGTTACTGCAATGCTAGAGATGTGGGAACCAGAGAAAAAATTCATCTGAAGGAAACAGAATTGTTCTTTGAGCCAGCCATTGCCTTCATTTTGACGCTCCCCCCTCCCCATAGCTACACCTTGAGTATAGTCAATTATATTTTGAAGACAACATAGAATACAGATGTGCTCAGCTATATTTATCTCCTACTTTTATTATAGCTGACAATCTTATTTTCAATCTTCTATTTTGGAACAGTACATCCTTGCTTATCCTTCCCAATCTAAGCAGGATGCTTGATAATATCCTGGACCTTTGGGGACATCCAGAGTCAAATGTTTATCCCTGCTAATTGTAAACAATACAGCTTGCAGACATACCATAGAAAGGCCCCCTGTTTGACCCACACAATTGAATCCAAAGAGTTGAAACAATGCTTAAGGGCTAGATTTTGTGGTCAGTGGCCTTACTAGAGTTGATGTATTCTCACGGACCTCCTCCCTGACCACACCAAATTACCATATTGTATCTAAAAGTTATAATAATAATAATAAACCTTTATTTATACCCCGCTAACATCTCCCGAAGGACTTGGTGCAGCTTATATTTATTTATTTATTTTATTTACTATTCTTGTATACCACTGTATCTCAAGCCCGAGGGCGACTCACAGCGGTTTCCAGAAAGCAAACAACAAAGACAGTAAAAACAGCAGTAATCAATATATCATAACAGTTAAACTACACAATTCCATTTCTAGCAATAAACAAACATCAATACACAGTTATCACAAAAAACCCACCCCGGATCGCCTCATCATCCAAACGTGATCCAAATTCGTCGTCCATTGTTCCGTTCCTATGTTCAAATTACCAGAATTGCACTGAATTACTCAAACGCCTGCACAAACATCCAGGTCTTCAACTTTCTACGGAATGTCATGAGAGATGGTGCCAGCCTAACATCTACAGGAAGGGCGTTCCACAGCCGAGGAGCCACCACCGAGAAGGCCCTATCTCTCGTCCCCGCCAACCGTGCTTGAGAGGCTGGCGGGATCGAGAGCAGGGCCTCCCCGGAAGATCTCAAAGTTCGGGTGGGTTCATAGGCCGAGATGCGGTCAGATAGGTATCTTGGGCCGGAACCGTTTAGGGCTTTATAGGCCAGTACCAACACCTTGAATTGGGCCCGGTAGCAAATCAGCAGCCAGTGGAGCTGGTGCAACAGGGGGTTGTGTGCTCCCTGCGCTCCGCTCCCGTTAGAATCATGGCTGCCGCGCGTTGGACTAGTTGCAGCTTCCGGGCCATCTTCAGGGGCAGCCCCACGTAGAGAGCGTTGCAGTAGTCTAGGCGGGATGTGACAAGAGCGTGTACCACCGTGTTTGGCCGAGGCCCAAACATCACAAAAACAACAGCATCACAAATACAACAAAAAACTCATAAAACAGCAATAAACATTAAAGCAATAGCAAATAACATTAGACAATAATACCATGACACATTTAAAAACTAAGGACAGGCCAACGTAATGATTAAAAAATTAAAAAATGCTGGGCATGGCAGGTGAAATAGATAGGTTTTTTGGAGATAGGTGCAATGTGCAGACAATCTTAAATCTCTAGTAAAGTGCACTTAGGGACATGATGCTTGGAGTTTCCTATTCTGGGAAGGCACACTGGAACAACCACATCTTCAAGCTCCTCCTAAAGACTGCCAATGTTGGGGCTTGTCTGATGTCCTTGGGGAGAGAGTTCCAGAGTCGGGGGGCCACCACAGAGAAGGCCCTATCCCTCGTCCCCACCAATTGCGCCTGCGACGCAGGTGGGATCACGAGTAGGGCCTCTCCAGATGACTGAGAGATGGTGTGGGTTCATATACAGAGATGCGGTCATGAAGGTAGGCAGGTCCCAAACCATTTAGGGCTTTGTAGGTAAGCACCTGCACCTTGAATTGGGACCGGAAAATGAATGGCAGCCAATTGAGCTCCTTAAACAGGAGGGTTGACCGCTCCCTGTAAGGAGCACCAGTTAACAACCTGGCCACCGCCCGTTGAACCAGTTGGAATTTCCGGGCCGTTTTCAAGGGCTCATTACTGTAGTCCAATCGGGAGGTTACTAAGGCATGGACCACCCTGGCCAGATCCACCTTCCCGAGGTATGGTCGCAGTTGGTGCACAAGTCTCAGTTGTGCAAAAGCCCTCCCAGACACCGCCGACGCCTGAGCCTCAAGTGTGAGCGATGAATCCAAGAGGACTCCCAGACTGCGGACCCGTGGCTTCAGGGGGAGTGTAACCCCGTCCAACACAGGTTGCCACCCTATACCCCGGTCAGGTTTGCGATCGACCAGGAGGACCTCTGTCTTGTCGGGATTGATCTTCAGCTTGTTCCTCCTCATCCAGATAGACACAGCGGCCAGGCACCCGTCCAGCACCCGAGAGGCCTCCTTGGAATTAGGTGGAAAAGAGTAGTAGAGTTGTGTGTCATCTGCGTAGAGATGGCACCCAACTCCAAAACTCCGGATGACCTCTCCCAGCGGTTTCATGTAGATGTTAAAGAGCATGGGAGACAGAATAGAGCCTTGCGGGACCCCACAGGTCAAAGGCCAGGGGTCCGAGCAGGCGTCTCCCAGCTTCACCATCTGGGTTCGTCCCTCCAGAAAGGACCGGAGCCACGACAGAACTGTGCCCCCGAGACCCATCCCAGAGAGGCGACCCAGAAGGATACCATGATCGATGGTATCGAAAGCCTCTGAGATGTTGGGTTTTTTTTTTCCCAAACTGGGCAAATTGTTTTCTGAGTGAATCATGCAAGGAGATCTAGAAATTCCAAGAGAGTTGTTCTCACTCTTAAAGCAAATTGGGATGTCTTTATTTATGGTTTACCACTTTCACAGGAGTCCTGTGCTTCTAACTCTGTGAAAGGCTGAATTTACTTGGGAGATAGAGCACGTCTGACAAATCTATTAGAGTTTGGACTATCATAGAATCATAGAATCAAAGAGTTGGAAGAGACCTCATGGGCCATCCAGTCCAACCCCCTGCCAAGAAGCAGGAATATTGCATTCAAATCACCCCTGACAGATGGCCATCTAGCCTCTGTTTAAAAGCTTCCAAAGAAGGAGCCTCCACCACACTCCGGGGCAGAGAGTTCCACTGCTGAACGGCTCTCACAGTCAGGAAGTTCTTCCTCATGTTCAGATGGAATCTCCTCTCTTGTAGTTTGAAGCCATTGTTCCACGTCCTAGTCTCCAGGGCAGCAGAAAACAAGTTTGCTTCCTCCTCCCCGTGACTTCCTCTCACATATTTATACATGGCTATCCTATCTCCTCTCAGCCTTCTCTTCTTCAGGCTAAACATGCCCAGCTCCTTAAGCTGCTCCTCATAGGGCTTGTTCTCCAGACCCTTGATCATTTTAGTCGCTCTCCTCTGGACACATTCCAGCTTGTCAATATCTCTCTTGAATTGTGCTGCCCAGAATTAGACACAATATTCCAGGTGTGGTCTAACCAGAGCAGAATAGAGGGGTAGCATGACTTCCCTAGATCTAGACACTATGCTCCTATTGATGCAGGCCAAAATCCCATTGGCTTTTCTTGCTGCCACATCACATTGTTGGCTCATGTTTAACTTGTTGTCCATGAGGACTCCAAGATCTTTTTTACATGTACTGCTCTCAAGCCAGGCATCCCCCATTCTGTATCTTTGCATTTCATTTTTTCTGCCTAAGTGGAGTATCTTGCATTTGTCCCTGTTGAACTTCATTTTGTTAGTTTTTTGTTAGACTAAAACCCAGCACAGTTGTATCACTCTTTGACACAGGACCTACCAGCTACTCCTGTTCTCTTCTTTTTGGGCCAAGAAGGTCTCTCCTAGGGTGCATCTACACTTTAGAATTAGTGTAGTTTGACAGCACTTTAGCTGCAGTGGCTCAATACTATAGAACAGCGTTTCTCAACCTGGGGAACCCCTGGGAGGAGGTCGTAAAGGGGTTTCAGAGGGATCACCAAAGGCCATCAGACAACATATATTTCTGATGGTCATAGGAACCGCTTTGGCAGAGAAGGCTGAAGATCTCTCCGACTGTCCTTCTCTTCCTTTTCTGAAACAGACCGAATCCTCCCACCAAAAGCACTCTTCTGCCATGATTGGCTGGCTTCTCAGCCAAGAGGAGGGCTGTTTCTGAGACTCATACAGGGAGCATACCACCCCCCTGCTGTGTCAGCTCCACTGGCTGCCAGTTCAATTCCAAGCACAATTCAAGGTGCTAGTTTTGACCTACAAAACCCTTTACGGTTCCAGTCCAGTGTATCTGTCTGAACGTATCTCTCTCTACATCCCACCCCGGAACTTGAGATCACCCGGGGAGGCCCTGCTCTCGACCCCACCGCTTTCACAAGCGAGGCTGGTGGGGACGAGGAGCAGGGCCTTCTCGGTGGTGGCCCCTCACTTGCGGAACTCACTCCTGGGGGAAATTAGGGCGTCAACATCCCTCCTCACCTTTAGGAGGAAGGTAAAGACATGGTTGTGGGACCAGGCCTTTGGGCAACCTGACAATTAGATATGGAAACCAGATGAATAGGACTAAAAGGACTGACAATTATGGAATGGGAATTTAAACTATGAGATTGTAAAACGCTGACCGTCAAGGAGGTTTGTATGGAATTTTTATTGCTTTTATTGGTTTTATGGTTGTTTTTACCTATTATAATTATTGTCTTATGGTAATTGCTGTTATTGATAGAATTGTTGTTGTTAAATGATGTATTTGTCTTTTTCTGTATGTGATGCGGGCATCAAATTGTGCCTCGCTTTTGTAAGCCACCCTGAGTCCCCCCCCCCCCCCCCCCCGGGGTGAGAAGGGCGGGGTAGAAGCAACCGAAATAAATAAATAAATAAACATCAGAAACTGTATTAAGGGGTTGCGGCATTAGGAAGGTTGAGAAACACTGCTATAGAATAATGGGAGTAGTAGTTTACAAGGTCTTTTGCTTTCTCTACCAAAGTAGCTGGAGCCTCACCAAACTACAAATCCCAATACTCCATTGCACTTTGCTATGGTAATTAAAGTGGTGTCAATCTGCATTAATTCCACATGTAGATGCACCCTAGGAGAAACAGTTCTGTTTCAACAAGTTTAGTTTTAGCTAAAGGAACAACAGAGTTTGATTTCCTCCACTCTGGCCATCTATCCTGCTGCCGCTGGATGTCCAAAGCTGAGTTCCCCCTCAGGAGGGGGAAAATGTGCCTATTTATTTGAACTGCTGTTCCATCAGATCTATTTCCATGCCAGTGTTTGGATATTTATTTAATCCCGCTAAGGGGAGACATGGACACTCTCTCCAGCTACAAGGAGCCCTGTGGGCCTCCCACAAGGAGCAACACGCTTGAGAAACCCGGTAACCACATGCTGGTGATTTTCGGGAGGAAAGGAGGGAGGCATTCCCATGCATTTCTTCTCAGATTTCCACAGGTTCAGGGCTGGAATTCCAATGCGGTGATGATTATTAATAAAACCAGATCCCTGACTTTATCACAACAGAGACATTTCAGATCCGCTGGGCCAGAACATGTCAGGGAGGGCAAGAACTCCTTGGAGACCCAACAATATCTGTAGGGTATGCAAAACACCTTTCCCTTTGATTCTGGGAATTTTACTTCTTTTGGATTTTTCCAGCCATCATGGCCCTTGCTTACTAGGAGATCCAAGGCGCTATGGTCCCAAAAGTAACTTTTTGCAGCTTTGCACACAGCCAACCAATAAACTTTAATGCGAGTTGAAAGGCTTCGGCATTCAATTTGAGATATTTAATTCTTCTTACTGTGGTCTTCTTTCTGCTACTAAGATCATTCCTGGAACTTTTGATCGTTTCTGTTGTTTATCTCTGTGTGTTTCTTGGACACACACTATGTCACATTTGCGTGTGCACGGGCGATACACCTCCCCCCGCCAACCCAAGAAAAACCACTCACACAAGGTATTGGGATAAATAATGGCCACAACTCATTTATTGATAACAGGAACAAGGGTTGGCAGCCATGCATGGGTCCTGGATCAAGATCGGGCAGCCCACTGCTGTCCGATACCGCAAGCCACACAGGGGTGCCACCGGCACAATACCGGGCCCAATGCACTCGGCACCCCTGAGACACCAGGCGTTCCCCCTTCACCGCTGAGGGGGGGATACCAAACCGGATCCAGGGCCCATGCCCATGCCAACCAGAGTTGTGACGAAACGCATGAACAACAGCAAGAACAGGTAACTGTGACAACTGACAAAACAAACTAACAACAAACAGTTCCCGGAACCATGCAGGGTGGGTGGGTGGATCAGCTGCTGCCGGCCCAGAGACTGATGGTGGGCACAAGGACAGCCTTAAGTAGGGTGCCCACGAGGGAGGAGAGGCCAGCTGTGGGCTCTCCTGCCAGGAGGCGTGGCCGGCAGCTGATAGGGCCACCTATCTAAACCGCGGGAACTTTCCCGCTGGGTGAGGGGGCTTCTGGGAAGAAGAAGCCCCCCTCAGGCCAAATGGCGGGGGGGAACACCCCACACCGCAACCTCCACGGCCTGGTAAGTCAGGCCATGCCATTTCTTACCTCGGCACAATTCATAGAGCAGCTGTTTATTTATTTATTTATTTATTTACTTTATTTGTATACTACTCTTCTCAGCCCTTAGGCGACTCAGAGCGGTTTACAACAATTTAGGTATACACAATACAAAATCATTAAGCATTTAAAAGCAATAGCATCACACATCATTAAACATCAATATCAATACATCACTACATCAATATAACAAATCCATCAGGTCTCATCAATGAAATCAGAATCCAAACTCGTTATCTGATATTCCGTGTTCCGATAGTCAGTCAATCAATCACACTGCTTAGTCGAATGCCTGTTCAAACAGCCAGGTCTTTACTTTCCTCCGGAATGCCAGCAAGGAGGGGGTCGATCTAATATCTGCAGGAAGGGCATTCCACAGCCGAGGGGCCACCACTGAGAAGGCCCTGTCTCTTGTCCCCGCCAGGCGTGCTTGTGAAGCCGGCGGGATCGAGAGCAGGGCCTCCCCAGATGATCTTAATGTCCTAGCTGGTTCATAGGAGGAGACGCGTTCAGACAGGTAGGTCGGGCCAGAACCGTTTAGGGCTTTAAAGGCTAAAGCCAGCACTTTGAATTGTGCCCGGTAGCAAATTGGCAGCCAGTGGAGCTGGCACAGCAGTGGAGTGGTGCCGCTCCTGAGTGCCGCTCCTGTTAGCATCCTGGCTGCCGATCGTTGGACCATTTGAAGCTTCCGAGCAGTCTTCAGAGGCAACCCCACGTAGAGAGCATTGCAGTAGTCTAAACGGGATGTGACTAGAGCATGGACTACCGTGGCCAAGTCAGGCTTCCCAAGGTACGGGCGCAGCTGGCGCACTAGTTTTAACTGTGCGAATGCTCCCCTGGTCACCGCTGAAACCTGGGGTTCCAGGCTCAGCGATGAGTCCAAGATCACACCCAAACTGCGAACTTGTGTCTTCAGGGGGAGTGTGACCCCGTCCAATACAGGCTGTAACCCTATACCCTGTTCGGCCTTGCGACTGACCAGGAGTACCTCTGTCTTGTCTGGATTCAATTTCAATGTTTTTTGGCAGCTGACATGCCTTTTCACCTTGATTGAGATTATTGTCATAGTTAGTCCTGAAAAAGTTCATTGGTTTGCTTTTTGTTGTTGTTGTTTGCATATTGCAAGTCACTTCTGGTGTGAGAGAATCATCACTCTACAAAGACCTTGACTCCTGGATGTGTTGCAATCCTGTGGGGAGGCTTCACTCATGTCCCACATGTTCTCCCCTGGAGGAAAACATAACTTCTATGTATTGTCGAAGGCTTTCATGGCCGGAATCACTGGGTTGTTGTAGGTTTTTCCGGGCTATATGGCCATGTTCTGGAGGCAATTTTTCTGGCAACCCACACACACGGATAGATATCTACATAAAAACTCCAATCATCACCCAAGTCAAAAAAGAAGCACCATTAAAGCCTTGGCAGACCGTGCAAAAAGAATCTGCGAACCCCACCTTCTCCAAGATGAACTGAACCACCTAAACTGGGCTCTGCAAGCCAATGGAGACTCCACCTCAGACATCAGAAGAGCTGCAAAACCAAGAACAAGTCACGAAAGTAAAGATGAGGATCCACCCAGAGGAAAAGTGTTCTTGCCATACATCAAGGGAACCACTGACCACATAGGGAAACTGATGAGGAAACACAACATACAAACCACTTACAGACCCACCAAGAAAATCCAACAAATGCTACGTTCAGCAAAGGACAAGAGGGATCCTCTCACTTCTGCAGGAGTCTACCGTGTACCATGCAGCTGTGGACACGTCTACATAGGGACCACCAAACACAGCATTGCCCAAACACGAATCAAGGAACACGAAAGGCACTGCAGACTACTTCAACCAGAGAAGTCAGCCATAGCAGAGCACCTGATGAACCAACCTGGACACAGCATATTATTTGAGAACACAGAAGTGCTGGACTACTCTCACAACCACCATGTCAGACTACACAGAGAAGCCATTGAAATCCACAAGCATGTGGACAATTTCAACAGAAAGGAAGAAACCATGAAAATGAACAAAATCTGGCTACCAGTATTAAAAAACTCAAAAATTACAACAGCAAAACAACAGAGAGGAAACAAACAGGCACATAAAATCACTCTCAACAAAAGATCCCCCCCCCCCAGGCCCTTCCAAGCCATTGAATGCTAATCAAGGTGATCAGCTGAAACATTCACACCTAGCTCCAGCAGACAAAAGTCCTTTGTCTCACCCAGGTCATTCCACAGATATATAAACCCATTTTTCCTACTTCCAACAGACCTCACTACCTCTGAGGATGCTTGCCATAGATGCAGGCGAAACGTCAGGAGAAAAATTGCCTCCAGAACATGGCCATATAGCCCGGAAAAACCTACAACAACCCATAACTTCTAGGTTTGGCCCAATTCTATCATTGATGGGGTTCATAATGTTCTATGATTGTAAGTGAACTATAAATCCCATCAACTACAACTTCCAAATGTCAATGTTTATTTTCCCCAAGTTCCACCAGTGTTCACATTTGGGTATATTGGGTATTTGTGTCATGTTTGGTCCAGATCTAGTATTGTTTGAGTCCACAGTGCTCTCTGGATGCAGGTGAACTACAACTACAAAACTCAAGGTCAATGCCCACCAAGGCCTTCCAGGATTTACTGTTGGTCAAGGGAGTTCTGCGTGCCTGCAGACATTTACATAATGATTCATAATGGAAGCAAAATTACAGTTATGAAGTAGCAACGAAAATAATGTTACATAGGGACAACCGTAGGGAGATCAAAGTAATTGTTTATAAAGCTATTGTCCTCCCAAGACAGGCAGACAAATGTCAGCATGCTGGAAGAAGCAAAGACCACCAGCATTGAAGCGATTCTCCTACGCCATCAACTGCAGGACTGGCCATGTTGTCCAAATGCTTGATCACCGTCTTCCAAAGCAGCTGCTATACTCCCAACTCAAGAATAGGAGATGTAATGTTGGTGAACAGGAAAAGAGATTTCCAGATAGTCTTAAAACTGTGGCAAAGACACCGAGAACTGGGAAGCCCTGGTCCTTGAGCAATCTAACTGGAGGTCAACTGTGACCAGCAGTGCTGCAGAATTCGAAGAGGCACGAATGGAGGGTGAAAGGGAGAAACGTGCCAAGAGGCGCATCAAGGCAATCCTGACTGGGAAAGCCTTTCACCAGTAAACGGATGTTCTTATTGCGGGAAAACATGCAGATAAAATTGACTTGTGGGGTCCCACAAGGCTCTATTCTGTCTCCCATGCTTTTTAACATCTACATGAAACCAATGGAAGAGGTCATCCGGGGTTTTGGAGAAAAGGTGCCATCTCTATGCAGATGACACACAATTCTACTACTCCTTTCCACCAAATTCCAAGGAAGCCCCTCGGGTGCTGGACGAGTGCCTGGCTGCTGTGGCTGTCTGGATGAGGATGAACAAGCTGAAGATCAATCCCGACAAGACAGAGGTCCATCTGGTCAATCGTAAACCGGATCGGGGTATAGGGTGGCAGCCTGTGCTGGACGGGGTTACACTCCCTCTGAAGGTACAGGTCCGCAGTTTGGGTGTCCTCTTGGATTCATCACTTACGCTTGAGGCTCAAGTGTCGGCGGTGGCCGGGAGGGCCTTTGCACAATTGAGACTCGTGCACCAACTGCGACCATACCTCGGGAAGGTGGATCTGGCCAGGGTGGTCCATGCCTTAGTAACCTCCCGATTGGACTACAGTAATGAGCCCTTGAAAACGGCCCGGAAATTCCAACTGGTTCAACGGGCGGTGGCCAGGTTGTTAACTGGTGCTCCTTACAGGCACATAAAACTTGTGCGCCAGCTGCGACCATACCTCGCGAAGGCTGATCTGGCCGGGGTGGTTCATGCCTTGGTCACCTCTAGATTGGATTACTGCAATGCGCTCTACGTAGGGCTGCCCTTGAAAATGGCTCGGAAATTCCAACTGGTCCAACAGGCAGCAGCCAGGATGTTAACTGGGGCTCATTACAGAGAGAGGTCAACCCTCCTGTTTAAGGAGCTCCACTGGCTGCCGTTTATTTTCCGAGCCCAATTTAAGGTGCAGGTGCTTACCTACAAAGCCCTGAACGGTTTGGGACCACCCTACCTCCGTCTACGAACCCACACGCTCAGTTCGGTCATCTGGAGAGGCCCTGCTCGTGATCCCGCCCGCGTCGCAAGCGCGCTTGGTGGGGACGCGAGACAGGGCCTTTTCTGTGGTGGCCCCCCGACTCTGGAACGCCCTCCCAAGAGATCTTAGACAGGCCCCTACACTGGCAGTCTTCAGAAAGAACTTGAAGACCTGGCTGTTCCGATGTGCCTTTTCAGATTAGGAACCCCCAATACCAAGTCCTAGAAGCACTTTAGTAGAACCAAGATCATTGCACACCGCACACTGCACTTACTTATAATCCTACATACCTCCTGCCACATCAGCACTTTTAATCCTGTACCCACTACTCTGGCCGGCCCAGTTTTAATAGTGTCTCGATGTATTGTTACTGTTATTGTTTATTCTGCTTAACTGTTTTTAATTTGCTTTAGGTATTGTATTGTTGTACTGTGTTTTGAGGCTTTGGCCTATGTAAGCAGCATCGAGTCCTTCGGGAGATGCTAGCGGGGTACAAATAAAGTTATTATTATTATTATTATTATTATTATTATTATTATTATTCTTAACCTTTATTAGCCTTAGTTTGGATCCAAGAAACCAGCCACCCCAAAAGAATGGAAAGAATGAATCTAGAGGTGCTAATACTCATCAAAACGAAGCAAACCCAAGGAACTTGTTGTTGTTCATTCATTCAGTCGTCTCCGACTCTTTGTGACCTCATGGACCAGCCTACGCCAGAGCTCCCTGTCGGCCGTTACCACCCCCAGCTCCCTCAAGGTCAGTCCAGTCACTTCAAGGATGCCATCCATCCATCTTGCCCTAGGTCGGCCCCTCTTCCTTTTGCCTTCCACTTTCCCCAGCATAATTGTCTTCTCCAGGCTTTGCTGTCTCCTCATGATGTGGCCAAAGTACCCGAGGAACTACATGGCAAGATTTCACCTTTCTTTAAACCAGTTTGGAAGGGCATAGTATCAGATTAATTTCGCCTTCCCTAAAATAATTATACAAGCTTGGGATGTACTTGCAGAGGGAATGGGAAGACAAGGAGCGAATGGCCTTTTGTACTATTTTATAAAAGAAAGGGAGGGGTGGCCCAGAGGGAGCAAAGCTCAGTGGAATCATAATAATAACAGTAATTAGCGCTCCAATAAAAATAAAGATCCAAGTGTACTGTGTCGAGATTGTTGCTTAGACTTGTCTAGAAGTGAACAAAGCTCAAGGGCGACAATAAGTTCACAGAATTGGTGACTAGAATCATAGAAACATTTAATCCTAAACACGACACACAGAACTCCCAAGATCAACAGAAAATACTGTAAGGGTTTGGTGGGCATTGACCTTGAGTTTTGGAGTTGTAGTTCATCTATATCCCGAGAGCACTATGGACTCAAACAATGATGGATCTGGACTAAATTTGCCATGAATACTCAATATGCCCAAATGTGAACACTGGTGGAGTTTGGGGGAAATAGATCTTGACATGTGGGAGTTGTAGTTGCTGGGATTTATAGTTCACCTACAATCAAAGAGCATTCTGAACTCCACCAACGATGGAATTGAACCAAACATGACACACAGAACTCCAAAGATCAACAGAAAATACTGTAAGGGTTTGGTGGGCATTGACCTTGAGTTTTGGAGTTGTAGTTCATCTACATCCCGAGAGCACTATGGACTCAAACAATGATGGATCTGGACTAAACTTGCCACAAATACTCAATATGCCCAAATGTGAACACTGGTGGAGTTTGGGGAAAATAGATCTTGACATTTGGGAGTTGTAGTTGCTGGGATTTATAGTTCACCTACAATCAAAGAGCATTCTGAACTCCACCAACAATGGAATTGAACCAAACATGACACACAGAACTCCCAAGATCAACAGAAAATATTGTAAGGGTTTGGTGGGCATTGACCTTGAGTTTTGGAGTTGTAGTTCATCTACATCCCGAGAGCACTATGGACTCAAACAATGATGGATCTGGACTAAATTTGCCGTGAATACTCAATATGCCCAAATGTGAACACTGGTGGAGTTTGGGGAAAACAGAATCTTGACATGTGGGAGTTGTAGTTGCTGGGATTTATAGTTCACCTACAATCAAAGAGCATTCTGAACTCCACCAACGATGGAATTGAACCAAACATGACACACAGAACTCCCAAGATCAACAGAAAATACTGTAAGGGTTTGGTGGACATTGACCTTGAGTTTTGGAGTTGTAGTTTATCTACATCCCGAGAGCACTATAGACTCAAACAATTATGGATCTGGACTAAACTTGCCACGAATACTCAATATGCCCAAATGTGAACTTTGCCGTCACGCCTGGGGGCTATAACTCTTAGTGAAAGAGGCATGGACGTGACATCTTTCCCCAGGGGATTGCTTCTTGCCCTCCTTTAGGAAACTGGAACTCTCAAAGACCAAAACACTGTAGATAACTCAAAATAATTTTTATTGTTCACTAAGAGTTATCTCTTTAAGGCAATAAGCTGGAAATTTCAAAGGGGTGAAGGAAAAGGTACATTACAGTCTCTGGTTGTCCTGGGTCCAAGGAGATTTGCAGCTGAGAAGCTTTTCCAGGTCCCTCTTTCTCAATGGCTGTAAATGCCAGAGCAATCCACAACCCCAGTCCAAATGGCCTATGTTTGAAGAGACAGGGTCTTCCTCTGGTGCCAAAAGAACTGGTTTGAAGGTACTTAAGATTTCCCAACGTCGTTCAGGTTGGTCTGAACATGAAGCATAAGTCTCAAGAGTAAGAACCTCAGAATTGGTGCTGAGAGGTAACTTAATCAGGGGCTTTTAGAGCCAAGTCTCTTACTCACATCCATCTGGTAGAAAATCTGATGGTGGAATGAAAAAGGGAAGCACTCCCCTCCTCCAGGAAGAGGTGGAGCCAAACAATTGAGCTGAGAAAGCAATTCAACTGGTGCAAACAACACTGATTGACAGCTATAAATAACCAATCAATCCAACTATACATAGGCAGGGTAAAAAGGCAGGATTAAGCATGATACAACAGTTTAAATCTTGCAACTAAAAGTTCTACATATAGGTGGCACCACTCGCGCCGTCACATGAACACTGGTGGAGTTTGGGGAAAATAGACCTTGACATTTGGGAGTTGTAGTTGCAGGGATTTATAGTTCACTTGTTACCAAAGAGCATTCTGAACCCCACCAACGAGAGAATTGGGCCAAACTTCCCACACAAAACTCCCATGCCCAACCAAAAATACTGTGTTGTCTAATGGTCTTTGGTGACTGTTCTGACACCCCCACCTCACGACCCCTCCCTCCCCCGACAAGGTCCCGACCCCCAGGTTGAGAAGCACTGATCTAGACAGACACTATACTCCCATTGATGCAGTATTGGCTTAACCGCTGCATCAGAATGGAGTCATTCTGTAGTTTTGAGCACAGTCCTACTAGTTTTTAAAAAGGGACATCAACATAGCAGCTTGCACTATTTCTCTATTTAGTCTCAGTTCTGGGAAGAAATGTCTCTTGACAGAATAGAAGGCGAAAGAGGCTGCTTCCGCGGTTGACCCTTGCCTTGGCTTCTTCTCATCACAGTGAATGCAACCAATTAAAGTTACAAGCTGCTATTGTCATAATCAAAGCCAGCAACGTCATTGCCCATTCCTCACCCCCAGTGTGTTGAAAGAGTCTTTGGCTTTTGTTGGGACAGGATGTAAAAAATGCGGATAAAAGAGTTCTCCACAAGGCCTCCTGCTCCAGGAAATGGTGAAAGGGTTGCTCCACTCCTGTTCACACCAAGTGTCCATGACAGCTGCTCAACAGCCTCAAGGCCACACTGAATAATAATGGCAGAATAATACCAGAAGCCTGGAAAATTGGTATCTTTGGAATCTAATCTTAGAAACACCAGCTATTTCATTCTTCAAAGATTTCTGTAGATTTCTCTTGTATCACATTGCGTTGTTTGTCCATCTCTATTTCCATCATTTTTGTAATCCATTTTTCTCTTGATGGTCGTTCTGCTGCCTTCTATGTCTGTGCATAAAGTATTTTTGCTGCTTACATAAGCCATCACTGGACCCCACTCAATTTGTCAACTATCTGCCAGTTTCCAATCTTCCCTATTTGGGCAAAGTTCTGGAACATGTGGTGGCCTCGCAACTCCAGGAGTTCCTGGTAGACACGGATTATCTGGATCCGGCGCAGTCTGGTTTTAGGCCGGGGCATAGTACTGAGACAGCCTTGGTCGCCTTAGTGGATGATCTTCTCTGGGAACTGGACAGGGGAAGTGTGTCCCTGTTGGTTCTGCTGGACCTCTCAGTGGCCTTCGATATCGTCGACCACGGTATCCTCCTGGGACATCTCATGGGAATGGACCTTGGGGGTACTGCTCTGCAGTGGCTCCAGTCCTTCCTCGAGGGTCGCTCCCAGAAGGTGTTGCTAGGGGACTCCTGCTCGACCCCGCGGCCATTGTACTGTGGAGTCCCCCAGGACTCAGTACTGTCCCCTATGTTGTTCAACATATACATGAAGCCGTTTGGAGAGATCATCCAGAGTTTCGGGGTTCAGTGTCATCTGTACGCAGATGATGTCCAACTCTGTCACTCCTTTCCACCTGCTACTAAGGAGGCTGTTCAGGTCCTGAACCGGTGCTTGGCCGCTGTAACAGACTGGATGAGGGACAACAGATTGAAACTAAATCCAGACAAGACAGAGGTACTCCTGGTCAGTCGAAAGGCCGAACAGGGCATAGGGTTATAGCCTGTGCTTGACGGGGTCACACTCCCTCTGAAGGCGCAGGTTCGCAGCTTGGGAGTGATTCTGGACTCATCACTGAGCCTGGAACCCCAGGTCTCGGCGGTGGTCAGGGGAGCTTTTGCACAATTAAAGCTTGTGCGCCAGCTGCGCCCATACCTTGGGAAGTCTGACTTGGCCACGGTGGTCCACGCTCTGGTTACATCCCGTCTAGACTACTGCAACACTCTCTACGTGGGGTTGCCTCTGAAGACTGCCCAGAAACTTCAATTAGTCCAACGAGCGGCAGCCAGATTGCTAACAGGAGCGGGGTACAGAGATCATACGACCCCTCTGTTACGCCAGCTCCACTGGCTGCTGATTAGCTTCCGAGCACAATTCAAAGTGCTGGTTTTGACCTATAAAGCCCTAAACGACTCCAGCCCAGTTTACCTGTCCGAACGGATTCTCCCCTATGAACCATCAAGGTTATTAAGATCTTCCGGAGGGACCCTGCTCTCAGTCCCACCACCTTCGCAATCGCGTTTGGTGGGGATGAGGGATAGGGCCTTCTCGGTGGTGGCTCCTCGGCTTTGGAACTCCCTCCCACTAGAGATTAGATCTGCTCCCTCTCTCCTGACCTTCAGGAAACTAACAAAGACCCGGCTTTGGAACATGGCATTTGAGGACTGAGTCTATAACCTTCGTCCACATGGAAGGAGGATGATGAACTGTGACTGTGACTGTATTGACGACTTGGCTTGTGTAATGTGATGATGATGTTTTTATTGTACTTATATTTTAAGGCGTAATGATGATGCACTGTGTTGTTTTTGTATATTATTGTATATGAACACATGTTGTGAGTCCCTCCTTGGAGGTGAGAAGACCAGTATATAAAACTTCTAAATAAATAAATAATAAATAAATTAATAAATAAAATTTCATATCGGGAGCGGCTTGAGGAACTGCAAGTCACTTCTGGTATGAAAGAAATGGCCATCCACAAGGACATCACCGAGGATGTTTTTCCATCCTCTGGGAGGTTCCCTCATGTCTTCGCATGAGAAGCTGGAGCTGACAGATGGGAGCTCACCCGGCTCCTCGGATTCAGACGGCCAACCTTTTGGTTGGCCGTCCTGCTGACACAAGGGTTTAACCCACTGCACCAGCAGGGGCTCCATTTTATAATAATAATAATAATAATAATAATAATAATAATAATAATAAACTTTATTTATACCCCGCTACCATCTCCCCAAGGGACTCGGTGCGGCTTACATGAGGCTGAACCCGCAATACAAACAATACAAGCAATAACAGGTACAATACAAAACAATTAAAAATACATCACATACACAAATAGCATAAACATTAAACAAGGTACAGTGCACATTTAAAACTATGGCTGGGCCAAATGTAATTGAAGTTTAAAAAATAATGCTAGGCATGGACATGATGCAGGAGATGGGGCGCTGATGGAGAAATACAAGCATTCCTAAATCAATGTAAAGTGCTTTTGGGGGACATAGTAATCAAAGTAAGCATTTCTGACCACTGTTAGCCACCAGGTACTTATTTAACCTATTAAAAAACACTTATTTGAAACAGTTATAAGACATTTATTTACAATATTATTTACAGTATTTATATTCTGCCCTTCTCATCCTGCAGGGGACTCAAGGTGGATTATAATGTACATATACATGGCAAACATTCAATGCCATAGACACACAACATATATAAAAAGACACACAGAGGCTATTTAACATTCCAGCTTTTTCATGAGGGTATTCTGGCCACCAGGGGAGCTGTTGCTTCACCGTCCATTTGTGACACTGATGAAGTACTTCCTCATTCTTTGCATATTTGCTGGAGATTTCTATGGCATCGTAAATTAGCCTCCCCGCATAAGCATAAGCGGTACCTAAATTTCCTACTTGACAGATGCAACTGTCTTTTGGGCTGCAAAGGTCGACAGCAAGCTACACAAATTGGTCAGAAGCTCACTCAAACCCGGGCTGGCTTCGAACTCATGACCTTTTGGTCAGTAGTGATCTTTATGCAGCTGACTCCCAGCCAGCTGCGCCACAGCCCCGGTATAAAATGTTTCTGTTTTACATGGTTTCAGGCTGACTCCAACTGATAACAACCTTCTTGTAGAGTTTTCTTGGCCATATATGTGTGTGTGTGTTCGTTTGTGGGATTAACAGAACTCAAAAACCACTGGACGAATTGGACACCAAATTTGGACACAAGACACCTAACAACCCAATGTATGTGCTTCACTCAAAAAATGGATTTTGTCATTTGGGAGTTGTAGTTGCTGGGATTTATAGTTCACCTACAAGCAAAGAGCATTCTGAACCCCACCAACGATGAAATTGAACCAAACTTGGCACACAGTTCTCCCATGATCAACAGAAAATACTGGAAGGGTTTGGTGGGCAGTGTCCTTTGGTTTTGGAGTTGTAGTTCAACTACTTCCAGAGAGCACTGTGGACGCAAACAATGATGGATCTGGATCAAACTCTACACGAATACTCAGTTTGCCCAAATGTGAACACTGGTGGAGTTTGATAGAATCTTGACATTTGGGAGTTGTAGATGCTGGGATTTGTAGTTCACCTACAATCACAGAGCATTTTGAACTCCACCAATCATAAAATTGGGCCAAACTTCCCACACAGAACCCCCATGACCACCAGAGTGGGCCACAGCAACACGTGGCAGGGGACGGCTTGTGTGTGTGTGTGTGTGTGTGTAGCAAAGAGGCAGGACCAGAAGCGGGAGTGTCCTACCTCCTTCCCTCTGTGATTTCCACGCTCCTTTTCAACATCTGGGCACCTCCTCCTGGGATGCTCTAATCCCAAGCCATTCCCTTGCTGTAACCTTTGGAGTCCCTGTTGTTAGTATTCTAGGTGTCTAGCACCACGTCGGACGGGTAATAGTCGGAGACTCTGTATTATCCAACATTTCCATTTATCTGATGTTCTGCTGGCCTGTTTATGTCGAATAGGCAAGACTCTACTGTAGTTACGATGTCTCTTTACATAGTCTGTAAAATGTTGTCAGATTAGAAATATTTTTATTGATTCTTATATAAATGTTTGTAAGACTATATCCTTTTTAGATTACGGTTGGATCTACATAGTCATATGACGCAATTTCTGAACACAGATTGACTGCATTGACCTGGATTATATGAGTCTACACTGCCATATAATCCAGTTCAATGCAGTTAATCTGAAATTGCACTGTATAGTAGTGTAGATTCAGCCTACATCTCACATAGTCCCAAAACTCCCATAAGGAAGAATATGAGATTCGCCATTATATACAATTTCTTCTGTTGCAATGCATGGCGTTTTGTTTGTTTCATCTCGAATTTATCAGACACGGGGATTTGGATGAGTGAGCTTCTCCCCTTTCATGTGTTTTCCGCTGCTTCCGCCTGACTCTTTGCACCCACCATACGTTTAGCCCAGGTATAAATCACAAAGGTTGGCTGCCTTGGCATCCTTTGTTGATTTGTTGGATTCCTATTGTCATTAGCCGGCTTGTTAATTCAACCGCCATGTGTCCCTTCAAGTTGAGAGCCAAAGCGTGGGTCTTTCCAGCATGGAGCTTGAATGCCGGCCAACCTCCAGAGTTGCTCCACATCTGGACGGCAGCTGAAATATTAGAGTGATGAAGACAAAAAGAAGCGCTGGCCCCAAACTGCAGGGAAGGATCATCTTCATCCATGAAAGGGAACTGCCTTTTGCCTAAACCATCAAACTCAGGGCCAGAGACTACGATGAGTTTCCCCATCATTACCTTCCTCTGGGATACCAAATTATTCCCCAAGCCTGTCTGCACTCAGGTCAACCTGCCCGAAGTCTGTTCTTTGTTTCTGACTGGGATAGAGGAAGGAGGAAGGTAGATACAGTATTCTCCATTAGGCTATATCAGTGGTTCTCAGCCTTATAGAATCATAGAATCAAAGAGTTGGAAGAGACTTCATGGGCCATCCAGTCCAACCCCCTGCCAAGAAGCAGAAATATTGCATTCAAATCACCCCTGACAAATAGCCATCCAGCCTCTGTTTAAAAGCTTCCACCACACTCTGGGGCAGAGAGTTCCACTGCTGAACGGCTCTCACAGTCAGGAAGTTCTTCCTCATGTTCAGATGGAATCTCCTTTCTTGTAGTTTGAAGCCATTGTTCTGCGTCCTAGTCTCCAAGGAAGCAGAAAACAAGCTTGCTCCCTCCTCCCTGTGGCTTCTTCTCACATATTTATACATGGCTATCATATCTTGCAGACTATGGCCAGGAAATCAGGAGACGCTTACTTCTTGGGAGGAGAGCAATGTCCAGTCTCGATAAAATAGTAGAGTAGAGACATCAGACTGGCAACAAAGATCCGCCTAGTCAAAGCCATGGTATTCCCTGTAGTCACCTACGGATGTGAGAGCTGGACCGTAGGGAAGGCTGAGCGAAGGAAGATCAATGCTTTTGAGCTGTGGTGTTGGAGGAAAGTGCTGAGAGTGCCTTGGACTGCAAGAAGATCCAACCAGTCCATCCTCCAGGAAATAAAGTCCGACTGCTCATTGGAGGGAAGGATACTAGAGACAAAGCTGAGGTACTTTGGCCACATCATGAGGAGACAGCAAAGCCTAGAGAAGACAATTATGCTGGGGAAAGTGGAAGGCAAAAGGAAGAGGGGCCAACCAAGGGCAAGATGGATGGATGGCATCCATGAAGTGACTGGACTGACCTTGAAGGAGCTGGGGGTGGTGACGGCCGACAGGGAGCTCTGGCGTGGGCTGGCCCATGAGGTCACGAAGAGTCGGAGACGACTGAACGAATGAACAACAACAACATCATATCTTATTTATTTATTTATTTACTTTATTTGTATACCGCTCTTCTCAGCCCTTAGGCGACTCAGAGCGGTTTACAACAATTTAGGTATACACAATGCAAAATCATTGAGCTTTTAAAAGCAATAGCATCACAAATCATTAAACATCAATATCAATACATCACTACATCAATATAACAAATCCATCAGGTCTCATCAATGAAATCAGAATCCAAACTCGTTATCCGATATTCCATGTTCCGATAGTCAGTCACTCAATCACACTGCTTAGTCGAATGCCTGTTCAAACAGCCAGGTCTTTTCTTTCCTCCGGAATGCCAGCAAGGAGGGGGGTCGATCTAATATCTGCAGGAGGGGCGTTCCACAGCCGAGGGGCCACCATTGAGAAGACCCTGTCTCTCGTCCCCGCCAGGCATGCTTGTGTAGCCGGCGGGATCGAGAGCAGGGCCTCCCCAGACGATCTTAATGTCCTAACTTGTTCATAGGAGGAGACGCGTTCGGACAGGTAGGTCAGGCCAGAACCGTTTAGGGCTTTAAAGGCTAAAGCCAGCACTTTGAATTGTGCCCGGTAGCAAATTGCCAGCCAGTGGAGCTGGCGCAGCAGTGGAGTGGTGTGCTCCCTGAGTGCCACTCCTATTGGCATCCCGGCTGCCGATCGTTGGACCATTTGAAGCTTCCGAGCAGTATTCAGAGGCAACCCCACGTAGAGAGCATTGCAGTAGTCTAAACGGGATGTGACTAGAGCATGGACTACCGTGGCCAAGTCAGGCTTCCCAAGGTACGGGCGCAGCTGGCGCACTAGTTTTAACTGTGCGAATGCTCCCCTGGTCACCGCTAAAACCTGGGGTTCCAGGCTCAGCGATGAGTCCAAGATCACACCCAAGCTGCGAACCTGCATCTCAGCCTTCTCCTCTCAGCCTTCTCTTCTTCAGGCTAAGCATGCCCAGCTCCTTAAGCTGCTCCTCATAGGGCTTGTTCTCCAGACCCTTGATCATTTTAGTCGCCCTCCTCTGGACACATTCCAGCTTGTCAATATCTCTCTTCAATTGTGGTGCCCAGAATTGGACACAATATTCCAGGTGTGGTCTAACCAAAGCGGAATAGAGGGGTAGCATGACTTCCTTAGATCTAGACACTATGCTCCTATTGATGCAGGCCAAAATCCCATTGGCTTTTTTTGCCGCCACATCACATTGTTGGCTCATGTTTAACTTGTTGTCCACGAGGACTCCAAGATCTTTTTCACACGTACTGCTCTCGAGCCAGGCATTGTCCCCCATTCTGTATCTTTGCATTTCGTTTTTTCTGCCTAAGTGGAGTATCTTGCATTTGTCCCTGTTGAACTTCATTTTGTTAGTTTTGGCCAATCATCTCTCTAATCTGTCAAGATCGTTTTGAATTCTGCTCCTGTCCTCTGGAGTATTGGCTATCCCTCCTAATTTGGTGTTGTCTGCAAACTTGATCCTGCCTTCTAACCCTTCATCTAAGTCATTAATAAAGATGTTGAACAGGACCGGGCCCAGGACAGAACCCTGCGGCACTCCACTCGTCACTTCTTTCCAAGATGAAGAGGAAGCATTAGTGAGCACCCTCTGGGTACGTCTATTTAACCAATTACAGATCCACCTCACCTAATACCTTCCTAGCACCACAACCCCTTAATACAGTTCCACATGTTGTGGTGACCCCCAGCCATAACATTATTTTCGTTGCTATTTCATAACTGTAATTTTGCTACTGTTATGAATCATAATGTAAATATCTGACATGCAGGATGTATTTTCATTCACTGGACCAAATTTGGCGCAAACACCTGATACATCCAAATTTGAATACTGGTGGGGTTGGGGAGGATAGATTTTGTCATTTGGGAGTTGTAGTTACAACCAAAAAGCATTCTGAACTCCACCAACAATGGAATTGAACCAAACTTGGCACGCAGAACTCCCATGACCAACAGAAAATACTGGAAGGGCTTGGTGGACATTGACCTTGACTTTTGGAGTTGTAGTTCACCTACATCCAGAGAGGACTCAAACAATCATGGTCCTGGACCAAACTTGGCACGAATACTCAAGATGCCCAAATGTGAGCACTGGTGGAATTTGAGGGAAATAGACCTTGACATTTGGGAGTTGTAGTTGCTGGGATTTATAGTTCATCTACAATCAAAGAGCATTCTGAACCCCACTAATGATAGAACTGGGCCAAACTTCCCACACAGAACCCACAGAACCAACGCAAAATACTGTGTTTTCTGATGGTCTTTGGCAACTCCTCTGACACTCCCAGACATCCAGGTTGAGAAACGCGGTCCTAAAATATCTGTTTTTCCACATTTCTAACTTTTGCCTTCTTGGCCATACATATTCCAGTTTTCAACTGTGAAATGTTGGGGATATGGATGACTAAATATGCCAGAGAACACCCATATCAGTATTAAAACAGGCCTTTGCTAAAAGCTTCATTGCCTGATTGTTGTTAACTGGTGCTCCTTGCAGAGAGAGGTCAACCCTCCTGTTTAAGGAACTCCACTGGCTGCCGTTCATCTTCCGGTTCAATTTCAAGGTGCAGGTACTCACCTACAAAGCCCTAAATGGTTTGGGACCCGCCTACCTGCGTGACCACATCTCCATATATGAACCCACACGATCCCTTCGATCATCTGGAGAGCCCTGCTCACGATCCCACCTGCGTCGCAAGCGCGTTTGGTGGGGACGAGGGAGGGAGGGAGGGAAGGGAGGGAGGGAGGGAAGGGAGGGAGGGAGGGAGGGAGGGAAGAGAGAAGGAAGAAAAAACAAAAAGGAAGGAAGGAAGGAAGGAGAGAGAAAGAGGGAGAGAAGAGAGGAAAGAGGGAGAGAAGGAAGGGAGGGAGGAAAGAAGGAAGGAAGGAAGGAAGGAAGGAAGGAAGGAAGGAAGGAAGGAAGGAAGGATAGATAGATAGATAGATAGATAGATAGATAGATAAGATGGTTGGAGAGAGGAGGACATGGGAAAAGGAGGACATCTGGCCCCGAGGTTTGCCCATACCAGATCTACACAGTAGAATTAATGCAGTTTGACCACACTTGAACTGACACGACTCAATGCCATGGAATTCCAGAAACTGTACTTTGGGGAGACACCCACACTCTTTGTCAGAGAAAGCTAAAGGCTTTGCCAAATGGTTTATTCCCATGATTCCTAAACTATCCATGGCCGATAAAGTGGTATTAAACTGCATTAATTCTACAGTGTAGATCAGTGTTTCCCAAACTATAGTCCTCCGGGTGTATTGGACTTCAGTCCCATGATCATTGGCCAAGGCATCTGTGGCTTTTGGAAGTTGAAGTTCAAAGTACTCAGAGGAGTATAGTTTAGGAATCACTGGGTTTTGACCTGAACTCTAAAGTAGCTCTCCAGGGTGCTGAAGCCATCTGGAAGATGGGTCCAATGCCTTGGATAGATCTTTTGTACATTTCAGGCTAATGTGAGGTGGATTCATTTTCCAATTTTCTGACACACTGTCCATTGCATAAAAGGGAAACTAATGGGCAAGTGAGCTGTCCAAGGCTCAACTTGGGAAAAGGCTCACTCAATGGCTCTTGTTTCTGAAACATGTGCTTCAGATTGCGCTGGAATCTATTTCATGAACCAAACTTTCCAACCAATACCCTCCAATTAATCTGGAAATTGTGTTTGTTGTTGTGACATTCTTTTCAGGTTAGTTCAGGGCCATCTTTTAAGATCAAGACAGTGTTGAATCCCTTTAGGGCAATGCTTCTTAACCTGAGGGGTACGGATCGCTAGTGGGCTGCAAGGATGAAAATCTGATCTGCGAGCTCCTTCCTCTTTATGTATTTTATTTCATTTATTTCATTTCTGCTCCTTTCGCACTGCCTGCCACTCCTTCCCTATCGCTGACCATGGCATATGTTCTGTATGAGAAACTAGAGCCGATGTGGTCTATCAAATGCAATTTTCTGAATCAGCAACCCAAACTGAATCTAAAGTTGACCAAAAACTGATTTGTAACCCTTTGGTACTAATGTTGGAGAGTGGTCCCTGGTCAAAGTGGTTCATGGTCAAGTGGTCCCTGGTCAAAGTGGTCTATAATGAACCCTTGGGGAAAAGTAGGGAACTTTATTTGATATTAAAAATCCCAATGCTGCTTCACCCAAATTATAACAACCACACAACAGTCTACCAAATTATAACGATGACACCACCACTACAGACTAGCTCACCAAAGATATGAGGGAGAATAGTTGTTGAACCAACTGAATATTTAAAAGTGAGGAACTGGGAACCACTGGAACGGAGAGAATTAAAATGATTCTTTAAAAGATTTCTGCTGCCACCATATTTATAATGAACAAGCTGAGTTACTATTGAGAGGTTGTTCACTCTGTGTTACTCTAGTTTTCTTAGAGGCTGGTAAAAAGTTGACTTGAATAACAATTTAACCACAAAGGTATTCACACTGGTATTCACACTGAGGTATTCACACTGAGGCTGGTATAAGTTGATAAAAATAAGAAGAATGTTTATTAAACAGGCTTGAATATTTCAGGTACAAATGCTTATTGGTTGCAGTAAAGTTCTGGCATACAAAGCTTGTGGTTACGTTTGAGAAAAGATCTTTAAAATTCCTGGGTTACAAGTCTTAAAGTTTCAACACAGAAAATTACTTCAGGAAATAAATCTCTGAAAGTAACTCCCACAAAAATCCCCCTTAGGAATTTAGCCAAAATCGGAACTAGCCTTCTTTAGGAAAAGAACAGACCACTAACGGGGTTCTGCTTCACACAGTATTCTAGCTATACTTCTCTATAGCTACCCTGAATAGTAAACAAAAGACTGACCCAAAGTTCTTCTTCACAACCCCAAACTGCTCTCACTAACACCCAACATCTTCGCTCTACCCTTTCCAAGCTCCAACTTCCAACTCGCAAACTGGGAACTCAAGCCTCAGTTTAAAAGTCACCTTTTTCCTTCAGATCACGTAGGCTTTCTTTCTAACCAATCCTAGCCTTCTGATTTTCCCCCCTAGACTAGAACATGCCCCCTTAAGGCAAAACTAACCTAAGATGGCATCTCCCTGTCTCCCTTCTCTAAAACGGATGCCGTGGCTTCGCCAGGCCTGCTCTCTTAGGCCTAAGCTAGCTTGCCAAGGTAAGGGATTCATTACATGGTCCCTGGTCAAGTGGTCCCTGGTCAAAGTGGTCCCTGGTCAAGTAGTCTCTGGTCAAGTAGTCCCTGGTAAAAAAAAAAAGATTGGAAATCACAGCTTTAGAATATGTTGGCTCAGGCAAAACCAAACTATGGCAGTTTCTTCCAGTTTGACTGTTCTTTCTCATCTTGACCTCCCTCTGATCTTGCTTGGGCAAATGTGTCCCAGTTTTCTGGAACAAATGGGAGGAAAATATGAGGAAGCAACTGAGACATTGGCAAAACAGGTGAGAAACTGGGACAACACAAGACTAATTGGGACAGGTGGGAGGTAATGGGATACCATAGTCTCTGGTTCATATGGAGAAATCTACAGCATGTCAAGGCTTGGATAGGACAACCAGGTCTGATGGATGCCTTGAAGATGGTGAACGCAGGTGAGATGTTTTGGTCTGGATCTTGAGTCCTGCCATTCACGCTCCTTTTCTCATTTCGGCAAGTGGCAGATTGGCTCACAGACAACCCACAAGCCAAACATTGTGAGGTTTTTTTTTCAGATGAGTATTTCAGAAAGCACTCGGCAAAGCATGTCCTTCTAATTTACTTTCTGTCTGGGTTTTTGATATTAGATGGGGGCCCTGGGGAAATAAAGCCTTTTAAAGCAATAACAGGCATTGGATGTGTCATAGAGAATTGTCTATGGCCGTAAGAGCTCCTAGGGACTTCAGGGCTTTCTCGAGTTACAATGCTTCTCTTAACAGGCCTCAAAGGGAGCTTCCAGCAGCTCACATATAGGGAGGACCGTGGCTTTTTTTTTTTTGAGCAGGAAACTTCTGCCATCATCCTAACGACCGTTCATAGAGCTCATGAATTAATAATAGCATTTCTCCCCGTTCTGGTTGGTAGGAGGAAAAAGATGGCTGAACAGAAAAATGAGGGTTGATAATATCAAAGCTATCCCAATAAGCTGCATCTTTCAGCCTCCAACATAGAACTGTAGAGTTGGAAGGCGAGTGCCTGGCCGCTGTGGCTGTCTGGATGAGGATGAACAAGCTGAAGATTAATCCTGACAAGACAGAGGTCCATCTGGTCGATCGTAAACTGGATCGGGGTATAGGGTGGCAACCTGTGCTGGACGGCGTTACACTCCCCCTGAAATCACAGGTCCGCAGTTTGGGTGTCCTCCTAGACTCATCACTTACGCTTGAGGCTCAGGCGTCGGTAGTGGCTGAGAGAGCCTTTGCACAATTAAGACTTGTGCGCCAACTGCGACCGTACCTCATGAAGGTGGATCTAGCCAGGGTGGTCCATACCTTAGTCATCTCCAGATTGGACTACTGTAATGCACTCTACGTGGGGCTGCCCTTGAAAACGGCCCAGAAATTCCAATTGGTCCAACGGGCGGCGGCCAGGTTGTTAACTGGTGCTCCTTACAGGGAGAGGTCAACCCTCCTGTTCAAGGAGCTCCATTGGCTGCCGTTCATTTTCCAGTCCCAATTCAAGGTGCAGGTGCTTACCTACAAAGCCCTAAACGGTTTGGGACCCGTCTACCTGCGTGACCGCATCTCTGCATACAAAACCACACGAACTCTTCGATCATCCGGAGAGGCCCTGCTCACGATCCCACCTGCGTCGCAAGCACGATTGGTGGAGACAAGGGACAGGGCCTTCTTGGTGGTGGCCCCTCAACTCTGGAACTCTCTCCCCAAGGACATCAGACAAGCCCCAACATTGGCAGTCTTTAGGAAGAGCTTGAAGACGTGGTTGTTCCAGTGTGCCTTCCCAAGTATCATGTCCCAATGCACTTTACCAGAGATTTAAGATTGTCTGCACACTGCACCTATTGCCAAACTCATCCATTTCACCTGGTCATGTCCAGCATTTTAAAAAAATTTAATCATTACATTTGGCCCGGCCATCGTTTTTTTAATTGCGTCGTGGTGTTATTGTTTAATGTTTATTGCTATCGTTTAATGTTTATTGCTTTGTTTTATGAGTTTATTTATTGTTGTATTTGTTATGTTGTTGTTTTGCTGATGTATTTGGCCTCGGCCTCTTGTAAGCCGCACTGAGTCCTTCGGGAGATGTTAGCGGGATATAAATAAAGGTTTATTATTATTATTATTATTATTATTATTATTATTATATTATTATCATCCAATCCAATCCCCTCCAATTTGAAAATGGACTACTTGGTTGTTTGTTGTTCATTCATTCAGTTGCTTCCGACTCTTCGTGACCTCATGAATCATCCCACGCCAGAGTGTCCTCTCGGCCGTCACATCCTCCAGCTCCTTGAGAGTCAAGTCAGTCACTTCGAGGATACCATCCATCCATCTTGCCCTGGGTTGGCCCCTCTTCCTTTTTTCTTCCATTTTCCACAGCATCATTGTCTTCTCTAAGCTTTCCTTGCTTCTCATGATGTGGCCAAAGTACTTCATCTTTGTCTCTACTATCCTTCCCTCCAATGAGCAGTCGGGCTTTATTTCCTGAAGTATGTACTGGTTGGATCTAGGGCTGGGCGGTTTCGTTTCGTTAATTCGTAATTCGTTAATAATTCGTTAATTTTTTAAATTACAAAGCGATAACGAACCATTCTGGAGCATTTTTTTAAAAAAACGAATTTTTAAACACGTTTTGTAAATGCTTCGTATTTCGTTATTGTATTCGTTTCGTTATTGTTCTGAGGTCGTTTTGTTATTATTTCCGCATGTCTGGGGCAAGTTTTTTGTTTAATCAGTGAAAAAAAATTATAATATCACACCAACAGTCAACAACAGAGGGAGAGGGAAGCTTCAGAAGTTTTTGGAGGTTTTTTAGCGTATTTTGCGGTCGCGTCCGCCATTAACGAATCGATTCGTTATTGTTTCGGAAATCGATTTGTTAATGTTTTGTAATTTTTTTCACATTTACGAAATTTCGTAAATATCGAACTTTTTAAAAGGAAAATTTTGTAATTATTTTAAATAACGAAACGCAAAAACCCCCAAAAAACGAATCGATTTTAGAAACAAATTTTTCCGTTGTTACCCAGGCCTAGTTGGATCTTCTCGCAGTTCAAGGCACTCTCAGAACTTTCCTCCAACACCACAGTTCAAAAGCATCCAACTTCCTTCTCTTACATCCATAGGTGACTATGGGGAATACCATTGCTTTGACTATGTGGATCTTTGTTGCCATTGTGATGTTTCTACTCTTCACTATTTTATTGAGATTGGTCATTGCTCTCCTCCCAAGAAGTAAACGTCTTTTGATTTCCTGGCTCGGGTCTGCATCTGCACTAATCTTTGCACCTAGAAATACAAAGTCTGTCACTGCCTCCACCTTTTCTCCTTCTATTTGCCAGTTATCAATCAGTCTGGTTGCCATAATCTTGGTTTTTTTTATTATGTTTGACTGTAACCCAGCTTTTGCACTTTCTTCTTTCACCTTGATTAGAAGGCTCCTCAGCTCTTCCTCACTTTCAGCCATCCAAGTGGTAAAATCTGCATATCTAAGGTTGTTAATGTTTCTTCCAGCAATTTTCACCCCAGCCTTGCCTTCATCAATCCCCGCACATCGCATGATGTGTTCTGCATACAAGTTGTATAGGTTGGGTGAGAGTATACAACCCTGCCGTACGCCTGTCCCGATCTTGAACCAGTTTGTTGTTCCGTGGTCAGTTCTGACTGTTGCTACTTGGTCCTTGTACAGATTCCTCAGGAGAGAGACAAGGTGGCTTGGGATGCCCATACCACCAAGAACTTGCCACAATTTATTATGATCCACACAGTCAAAGGCTTTAGAATAGTCAATGAAGCAGAAATAGATGTTGTTTTTTTTAAAACTCCCTGTCTTTCTCTATTATCCAGCGGATATTGGCAATTTGGTCTCTCGTTCCTCTGCCTTTTCTAAACCCAGCTTGTACATCTGGCAACTCTCTCTCCATGTATTGCTGGAGTCTTCCTTGCAGGATCTTGAGCATTACCTTACTGGCATGAGAAATAAGGGCCTCTGTATGAAAGTTTGAGCAGTCTTTAACATTTCTCTTTTTTGGTATGGGGATATAAGTTGATTTTTTCCAGTCTAATGGCCATTCTTGTATTTTCCATATTTGATGGCATATGGCATGCATCACCTTGACAGCATCATCTTTCAAGATTTTGAACAGTTCAGCTGGGATCCCGTTGTCTCCTGTAGCCTTGTTGTTAGCAATGCTTCTTAAGGCCCATTCAACCTCACTCCTCAGGATGTCTGGTTCTAATTCACACACCACACTGTCAAAACTATCCTCGATATTATTACCCTTCCTATACCGATCTTCTGTATAGTCTCGCCATCTTCTCTTGATCTCTTCAGTTTCTGTTAGGTCCCTGCCATCTTTGTTTTTTTTATCATGCCCATTTTTGCCTGAAATTTACCTCCAATGTTTCTAATATTCTGGAAGATGTCTCTTGTCCTTCCTGTTCTGTTGTCTTCTTCCACTCTAAAAAAGCCAATGGGATTTTGGCCTGCATAAATAAAGGTCCAGGCTTTAGCACAACCAGTTAACCGCCAAGCTGGAGTAAGTCTTGCCAATCAAAAGGTTGACAGTTCAAAGCCCTCGTCAGCTCATTTACTCTTTGTCTACTTAGCAGATCAAGAACAACAATGTGAGTAGATAAATAGGTACCGTGTTAAAAAGCGGGGAGGTACCAGAGTAGATAAATAAGTACCGTGTTGAAAAGCGGGGAGGTACCACTCGCTAGAGTCGGACACGACTAGACTTAATGTCAGGGGAAACCTATAGCTTTAATATAGTACGACCTGGTACTATATTAAAGGTAATATAGTACCAGGTCATGTCCAACTCAGGGTGGTGGTGCTTATCTCCATTTCTAAGCCAAAGATCCGGCGTTGTCCTTGAACATCTCCAAGAACATGTGGCCAGCATGACTGCATGGAGCGCCGTTACTTTCCTGTAGAAGCGGTACCTATTGGTCTATTCACACTTGCATGTTTTTGAACTGCAAGGTTGGCAGAAGCTGGGGCTAACAGCAGGAGCTCACCCACTCCCCGAATTTGAACCGCCAATGTTTCGGTCAGCAACTTCAAAAGCTCAGCGTTTTAACCTGCTGCGCCACCAGGGGCGTAACAAGTAAACCAAGACTTCGATCTGTTAGAAACTGCCTTTGTAGCATTCAGTTGTATTTTCCTCCCCTTTCTATTTTTTTCCTTGTGTATCTGTTTCGTTTATTTATTTCAGCAAATTCCAAGAAACTGGTATCCCATTTGGAAGCTTCCAAAAGAAGCAAACAGGCTAAGCCCTGTTCTGACTTCAAGGCTGTGTCGGATCAGGGGAACTTTAAAAAGCCTTGGCTTGCCAAAGTCTCCTTTATGCCTTATGTCTGCTTTGGTTGGGAAGAAAAAATGGATTTAGGTCCAGATATGTGGCACAGGAAATAGGGATGTTGGCGTAAAGTAAGATTTTCAAATTTAGTTAGTTTGTCGTGATTGGCCTGATCAACACCGTTTTGACAATAACTGATATCTCACCCTTAGCCTGTGTTGTTTCACTGAACTCTGCCATTTGTGTGATGCTAGATATGCTGTAACTGAAATGTCATGTGTCTGTTGCCACCTCATCTGATTTAACTTTCCGTGTGAGGAGTGACTTGAGAAACTGCAAGTTACTTCTGATGTGAGAGAATTGGCCATCTGCAAGGACGTTGCCCAGGGGATGCCCGATGTTTTGATGTTTTATCATCCTTGTGGGAGGCTTCTCTCATGTCCCCGCATGGGGAGCTGGAGCTGACAGAGGAAGCTCATCCGCACTCTCATCGGATTTGAACCTGTGACCTGTTGGTCTTCAGTCCCGCCGGCACAAGGATTTAACCCATTGCACGACTGGGCCTTTCATGATTGGCATGAAAGCCATGACAAAAATAAAGAGGTATATATTGTGTAGACTTTCCATAACCTTGGTGCCACAGCATAGAAGGGTCTTCTGTTGAGTTTCTTTCATTTCTGGTGACAAGAGAACATAGTAGCTTGAAAAAGCTGGAGATGAGGAAACATGGGAGTTCTCCATGCACATACCCATGCTGACAGGGAATTTTGGGAGCTGTAGTCCATAAAGGACTGTTTCTGAACCCTGACATAGAGATCTAGACTCCCAGAGGATTCTGGGGATGGAATATCGTATCCTAGATCATAGAATCATAGAGTTGGAAGAGACCTCATGGGCCATCCAGTCCAACCCCCTGCCAAGAAGCAGGAATATTGCATTCAAAGCACCCCTGACAGATGACCATCCATCCTCTATTTAAAAGCTTCCAAAGAAGGAGCCTCCACCACACTCCAGGGCAGAGAGTTCCACTGCTGAACGGCTCTCACAGTCAGGAAGTTCTTCCTCATGACAGAGGTCCTCCTGGTCGATCGTAAACCAGATCAGGGTATAGGGTGGCAACCTGTTGCACTCCCCCTGAAGTCACAGGTCCGCAGTTTGGGTGTCCTCTTGGACTCATCACTTACGTTTGAGGCTCAGACGTCGGCAGTGGCCGGGAGGGCCTTTGCACAATTAAGACTTGTGCACCAACTGCGACCATACCTCGTGAAGGCGGATCTGGCCAGGGTGGTCCATGCCTTAGTCACCTCCAGATTGGACTACTGTAATGCGCTCTACGTGGGGCTGCCCTTGAAAACGGCTCGGAAATTTCAGTTGGTCCAATGGGCGGTGGCCAGGTTGTTAACTGGCGCTCCTTACAGAGAGAGGTCAACTCTCCTGTTTAAGGAGCTCCACTGGCTGCCATTTATTTTCAGGACCCAATTCAAGGTGTAGGTTCTCACCTACAAAGCTCTGAATGGTTTGGGACCTGCCTACCTGCGTGACCACATTTCTGTGTATGAACCCACACAATCTCTTTGATCATCTGGAGAGGCCCTACTCGTGCTCCCACCTGCATCGCAAGCGTGATTGGTGGGGACGAGAGAGAGGGCCTTCTTGGTGGTGGCCCCTCGACTCTGGAACTCACTTCCTAAGGACATCAGGCATGCCCCAACTTTGGCAGTCTTTAGGAGGAGCTTGAGAACATGGTTATTCCAGTGTGCCTTCCCAGAATAATGAACCCTTAGCATTGTGTCCTCTAAAAGCACTTTATACTGATTTAGGATTGCCTGTACGTTTCCACCAACGCCCCACCTCCTCTATCTTGTTCATGCACAGCATTGTTTTTTAACTTTAATTACATTTGGCCCAGCCATAGGTTTTAAATGTGTTTTGTGCTATTGTTCAATGTTTATGCTATTTGTGTATGAGATTTATTTTAATTGCTTTGTATTAGTATTTGTATTTGGCTTTGTATTGTAGTTGTTATTGCTTGTATTGATGTATTGTGGGCTCGGCCTCATGTAAGCTGCACCGAGTCCCTTGGGAGATGGTAGTGGGGTATTATTATTATTATTATTATTATTATTATTATGTTCAGATGGAATCTCCTTTCTTGTAGTTTGAAGCCATTGTTCCGCATCCTAGTCTCCAGGGAAGCAGAAAACAAGCTTGCTCCCTCCTCCCTGTGGCTTCCTCTCACATATTTATACATGGCTATCTCATATCTCCTCTCAGCTTTCTCTTCTTCACGCTAAACATGCCCAGCTCTTTAAGCCGCTCCTCATAGGGCTTGTTCTCCAAACCCTTGATCATTTTAGTCGCCCTCCTCTGGACACATTCCAGCTTGTCAATATCTCTACCAAAGATCCACCAAACTGGACCTCCCTTGCTATATAAACATTTTTCTTAAACTGCAGTCCTTTTAGGATTCAGAATCCAATAAGTAATCTCAATTGTAGTAGACCTGGGGAACTAATAAATGTTGGTTATCCCATCCAGCAGCTGAGTCAATGGGTCTAATTTGGAACTAGCAACTGGATTTAGGCCAACGAGATTTCAAAAAAGAAAAAAGAAGAAGCAAAGCTCTTAATTTCTAAGCCATTCCCAGTCTTTCCGGTTTGGTGAGGGATGTTTTCTGGATATCGGGAGCCTGCAGACTCAAGTGGGGAAATTGTTAACATTTCCATCTCTGCAGCAAGGAGGTTCGTGCTGGTGATTTAGCTGTTGCTGAGAATTATTTGGCATCTTCTTCGGGTTTCACTTTCCATTTCTTTGCATCTGATTACTGGGGAATTTAAACTGCCATAACTCACAGGATCTGGCTCTAATTCCAGCTGACAATATGCAGTTGGCTCTGACAACTGGTTCAGAATAAAAGTGGTGGGTATCTTTGGGAAACGGTGAGGTCCTCTGGATATTTCGACTGGGCTTTGGTGCTTAGCATTCTTCACCACTGACAATCTATATCAGTGCTTCTCAACCTTCCTAATACAGCGGCCCCTTTATACAGTTCCTCATGTTGTGGTGACCCCTCCTCCCAACCATAAAATAATTTCCGTTGCTACTTTGTAACTGTAATGTTGCTCCTGTTATGAACCATCATGTAAATCTCTGATATGCAGGATGTATTTTCATTCACTGGACCAAATTTGGCACAGATACCCAATACACCCAAATTTGAATACTGGTGAGGTTGGGGGGTGGTTGATTTTGTCATTTGGGATTTGTAGTTGCTGGGATTTATAGTTCGCCTACAATCAAAGAGCATTCTGAACTCCACCAACGATGGAATTGAACCCAACTTGGCAGACAGAATTCCCACGACCAACAGAAAATACTGGAAGGGACATTGGCCAGTGTGGCTGTTTTAATAAGGGGGTTGTCCGCTCCCTATAACTTGCTCCAGTTAGTAATTTGGCCATTGACCTTTGTACCAGTTGCAATTTCCAGGCCGTCTTCAAAGGCCTGGAAGACGGCCTGGAAATTGCCATCTTCAAAGGCGATTCTTCAAAGGCGGCCCCACATGGAGTGTGTTGCAGTAGTCCAGTCTGGAGACAAGTAAGGCATGGACAACCATGGCCAAGTCAGACTTCTTCAGCTATGGTTGCAGCTGGTGCACAAGCTTTAATTGTGCAAAGGCCCTCCTGGCCAACTGACACCTGAGCATCAAGCATCAATGCTGAGTCCAGGAGGACCCCCAGACTGCAGACCTGTGTCCTCAGGGGGAGTGTAACCCCATCGAGCACAGGTTGCCACTCTATACCTGATCGGCCACAGGACTGACCAGGAGGGCCTCTGTCTTGTCAGGATTGAGCTTCAGCTTGTTAGTTCTCATAGAATCATAGAATCAAAGAGTTGGAAGAGACCTCATGGGCCATCCAGTCCAACCCCCTGCCAAGAAGCAGGAATATTGCATTCAAATCACCCCTGACAGATGGCCATCCAGCCTCTGCTTAAAAGCTTCCAAAGAAGGAGCCTCCACCACACTCTGGGGCAGAGAGTTCCACTGCTGAACGGCTCTCACAGTCAGGAAGTTCTTCCTAATGTTCAGATGGAATCTCCTCTCTTGTAGTTTGAAGCCATTGTTCCGTGTCCTAGTCTCCAAGGAAGCAGAAAACAAGCTTGCTCCCTCCTCCCTGTGGCTTCCTCTCACATATTTATACATGGCTATCATATCTCCTCTCAGCCTTCTCTTCTTCAGGCTAAACATACCCAGTTCCCTAAGCCGCTCCTCATAGGGCTTGTTCTCCAGACCCTTGATCATTTTAGTCGCCCTCCTCTGGACACATTCCAGCTTGTCAATATCTCTCTTGAATTGTGGTGCCCAGAATTGGACACAATATTCCAGATGTGGTCTAACCAAAGCGGAATAGAGGGGTAGCATTACTTCTTTAGATCTAGACACTATGCTCCTATTGATGCAGGCCAAAATCCCATTGGCTTTTTTTGCCGCCACATCACATTGTTGGCTCATGTTTAACTTGTTGTCCACGAGGACTCCAAGATCTTTTTCACACGTACTGCTCTCGAGCCAGGCATTGTCCCCCATTCTGTATCTTTGCATTTCATTTTTTCTGCCAAAGTGGAGTATCTTGCATTTGTCACTGTTGAACTTCATTTTGTTAGTTTTGGCCCATCTCTCTAATCTGTCAAGATCGTTTTGAATTCTGCTCCTGTCCTCTGGACTATTGGCTATCCCTCCCAATTTGGTGTCGTCTGCAAACTTGATGATCATGCCTTCTAGCCCTTCATCTAAGTCATTAATAAAGATGTTGAACAGGACCGGGCCCAGGACGGAACCCTGCGGCACTCCACTTGTCACTTCCTTCCAAGATGAAGAGGAAGCATTGGTGAGCACCCTCTGGGTTCGTCCACTCATCCAGTCCATCACAGTGGCCAAGCACTGGTTCAGGATCTGGGTGGCTTCCTTGGAATTTGGAGGAAAAGAGTAGTAGAGCAGAGTGTCATCTGCGTAGAGATGGCACCAAACTCCAAACCTCCAGATGACCTTGCCCAAAGGTTTCATGTAGATGTTAAAGTGCATGGGGAAAAGAATGGAACCTTGTGGGACCCCACAGGTCAACGGCCAGAGGTCCGAGCAGGTGTCCCTCCAGCTTCATGAACTAGGTGTGATCCTCCAGGAAGGATCAAAGCCACTGCAGAGACCCATTCTGGAGAGCTGCCCCAGAAGGATGCCATGATTGATGGTATCGAAAGCCACTGAGATATCCAAGAGAACCAAGAAGGACACACTCCCCTGTAGAGATCATCCACCAAGGCGACCAAAGCCATCTCCATACCATGATCAGGCCTGAAACCAGGCTGTGATGGATCCAGATAATCAGTTTCGTCCAAGAATCCCTGGAGTTTTCATCCTTCATGCTTTCATCCTTTCTGCATCTGCTGCAAACTGAGTTGCTTTTCAGCTTTTTCAATATGCAGTAATTACTAAATGTGCTGGATAAATTCTAGGGTTTCCTTGCTTAAATTAAATGTTCCTCCCATAAAATGAGAAGATGGGATAAGCCTGGTCAGGTCCAGATAATCGTAGTTTTCAGAATGCTGTGAAGAGAGGCCTAGAGGGAAATGTAAAATAGTGTAGATGCTTGTCTATAAAGGCAAATTCGGACAGTTCAGAACAATTATCATAATACCCAACGCACATCTGTATTCCCAAGGAGCAGTTCAAACCTATACGTAGAATATACAAGGGAGCTGCATGTTCAACACTTCTTGCACATTTATCAGGTGAATACAGATGTTACATTGTGTCCAAAAAGAGTATTACCAGATGTGGACTGTATATGTGCATAAGTCACTAATAGTGTGCTGGTACAACTGCACCAGGAGCTCCAATTTTGTTTGCTTTGCATTTAATGTTTGTTGCAGTCCTAAGTTTCAGGGACTCTGCAGATAGGTGGCTTCTTTTGGCTGCAATCATAGGGCAAGCCACCTGTCAATTATCATTAGGTTCCCTGGTCCCGCCCCTTTTTGAGTTTTGGAGGGAATAGGAGCCTTTTTGAGTCAGTTCTCACAGAGAAGCCTTTCGCACAGGACATAAAATGAAGAGCTCCTGTAGAAAGCTTAGTCTTCTACGGCTTGGACGGGAGACATACAGCTTTACAGCTTGGCCGGGGTTACACAGCCCACAGCTTGGCCGAGGATCATACAGCCTTACAGCTCCTTTGCTGAGGGACTTCAGTCAGCCATCTCCGAAACCTGAACTCCTTTTTCCCTGGAAGTCTTCAAAGCTCTGCCTGGTAAGGGTCTCTCACGGAAGCCAGAAGCAGTTGGTACCGGGTGTAGGGGCTCCACGCCAACAGAGGCAAAGACAGACTGCCCAGATTAGAAGTTAAGGATTTCCCCATTAGTTAATTACAGTTAAGAAGATAGTGCCTGTTCCCAGTGAACAAGATTGCAAGAGCCAATAGACTGTTAAGAAAGCTTGAAAGTACCTGTTTGTTTTCATCAATAAAGAACTTTGTTGAACCTTTAAGCAATCTAAAGACTCTGTTTGGGGGAATCCAAGGGCCTTTAATCTGAGGCAGCCGTGGCATCCCGTCGGGCACACAGAATTTATGTCCTGTCTACAGTCTTATGCACAGGCTGAATGTGCGACAGCACAAATAGGTTGCCATCGATGGTTGTCGTGTTTTTCAAAAGTACTTCCTAAAGACATCTTAGGGCCCTTCCAAACAGGCCCCATATCCCTGTTGGCATTCTCCTTCATTTTGGAGAATAGGATACTGCTTAAAGGAACCATTGTGGGCTGAGAGGGGCGGTCAATAAATGCAAGTAATAAATAAATAAATAAATAAATAAATAAATAAATAAATAGTGCTTTGAACTTTGGGCCACAACTCTGGAGACTATCAGAATTTGATGATGATGATGATGATGATGATGATGATGATCTTTATTTGTACCCCGCTAGCATCTCCCGAAGGACTCGATGCGGCTTACAAAGGCCAAGGCGTCAAAACACAACATAACAATACACAACCTAAAGCAAATTAAAAACAGTTAAAGCAATATCAAACAACAATCAATAAAACAATACACCAAGACACAATAAAACTGGACCGGGCCAGAGTAATGGGTACAGATTAAAAGTGCTGACGTGTCTAGCTGTGATTCCCTGTCTAGCTGTGGAAACCCACTGGGTGATCTTGAGCAAGTCACACTCTTTCAGCCTCAGAGAAACCCCATGATAGGGTTACTTTAGAGCAGGGGTCCTCAAACTTTTTAAACAGAGGGCCAGGTCACAGTACCTCAAACTGTTGGAGGGCTGGAGTATAATTTGAAAAAAAATATGAATCAATTCCTATACACCCCCTTTTTCCCAATTCCAGCAGACCTCACCTCTGAGGATGCTTGCCATAGATGCAGGCGAAACGTCAGGAGAAATGCCTCTAGAACATGGCCATATAGCCCGAAAAAACCCACAAGAACTGACCTATACAGACCGTGCAAAAAGAATCTGAGAACCCCACCTTCTCCAAGATGAACTGAACCACCTCAACTGGGCTCTCCAGGCCAATGGATACTCCACCTCAGACATCAGAAGAGCTGCAAGACCAAGAACAAGCCACGAGAGTAAAGATGAAGATCCACCCAGAGGAAAAGTGTTCCTGCCATACATCAAGGGAACCACTGACCGCATAGGGAAGCTGATGAGGAAACACAACATACAAACAATCTACAAACCCACCAAGAAAATCCAACAAATGCTACGTTCAGCAAAGGACAAGAGGGATCCTCTCACCTCTGCAGGAGTCTACCGTATACCATGCAGCTGTGGACAAGTCTACATAGGGACCACCAAACGCAGCATTGCCCAAACACGAATCAAGGAACATGAAAGGCACTGCAGACTACTTCAACCAGAGAAGTCAGCCATAGCAGAGCACCTGATGAACCAGCCTGGACACAGCATATTATTTGAGAACACAAAAATGCTGGACCACACCAACAACCACCATGTCAGACTACACAGAGAAGCCATTGAAATCCACAAGCATGTGGACAATTTCAACAGAAAGGAAGAGACCATGAAAATGAACAAAATCTGGCTACCAGTATTAAAAAACTCTAAAATTATAACAGCTAAACAGCAGAGAGGAAAAAACCAGGCACAGATTAACACCTCCCAGCATCAGATTTTCCCAGGCTCAGGCAGGCCTTCAAATGCTAATGAAGGTGATCAGCTAAACATTCACACCTAACTGCAGCAGGGAAGAGCTCCTTGCCCCACCCCAGCCATTCCACAGATATATAAACCCATTGTCCTAATTCCAACAGACCTCACTACCTCTGAGGATGCTTGCCATAGATGCAGGCGAAACGTCAGGAGAAATGCCTCTAGAACATGGCCCTATAGCCCGAAAAAACCCACAAGAACCTAGTGATTCCAGCCATGAAAGCCTTCGACAATACACTGACCTATACACATTGCACATATTTTATTTCTAGTGCAAAAAACACTTAAAACAATACAATAATTAAAATGAAGACCATTTAAACAAATATAAACATATCAGTATTTCAATGTGAAGTGTCGGTCTGCTTTTGGATGATGAAGTAGGGTTGTTGTTGTGTGCTTTCAAGTCATTTCAGACTTAGGTTGACCCTGAGCAAGGGCCAGGTAAATAACCTTGGAGGGCCGTATCCGGCCCCCGGGCCTTAGTTTGAGGACCCCTGCTTTAGAGTCACCATCAGTTGAAAATGAGTTTGGAGCTCTTTGCTTTTATGTGGCTGGATCTACACTGCTATATAATGCAGTTTCAGAATGCATGTTAACTGCCTTGAACTGCATTACATGAGTTTACATGGCCATATAATCCAGTTCAGTGCCATTAATCTGCACTCTGAAACTGCATCATATGAATGTGTAGATCCAGCCTGTGTTCTTATGTCAGCGTTTCTCAACCTGGGGGCTGGAACCCCGGGGGGGGGGGGGGTGTTACAAGAGGGTTTCAGTGGGGTCACCAAAGACTATCAGGAAACATATATTTCTGATGGTCTTAAGAACCCCTTTGGCAGAGAAGGCTGAAGATCTCTCTGCCTGTCCTCTCCCTTTTTGGAAACAGATGGCAAATTATCCCACCAAAAGCCCTCTTCCTGCTGTGATTGGCTGGCCTCTTAGCTGGCCTCTCATCCAAAGGGAGGGCTGTTTCTGAGACCCCAAGTGGGGAGGGAGAGTAGGCATGTTCAGCGCATGGCAGCATAGTGCGCATGTGCAGGCAAGAGAGAATGTGTGAGACTAGGGAGAGGCTGATGACAGCGAGTCCTTTCAAGACATGGGGGTTCTGGGTGGCAAGTTTGGCCCAATTCTATCGTTGATGGGGTTCAGAATGCTCTTTGATTGTAGGTGAACTATAAATCCCAGCAACTTCCAAATGTCACGGTATATTTTCCCCAGACTCTACCAGTGTTCACATTTGGGCATATTGAGAATTCGTCCCAAGTTTGGTCCAGATCTATCATTGTTTAAATCCACAGTGCTCTTTGGATGTAGGTGATCTACAACTCCAAAGGTCAATGCCCACCAAAACCTTCCACTATTTTCTGTTGGTCATGGGAGTTCTGTGTGCCAAGATTGGTTCAGTTCTATCATTGGTGGAGTTCAGAATGCTCTTTGATTGTAGGTGAACTATAAATCCCAGCAACTTCCAAATGTCAAGGTATATTTTACCCAAACTCTACCAGTGTTCACATTTGGGTATACTGAGAATTCGTCCCAAGTTTGGTCCAGATCTATCATTGTCCTCAGTGCTCTCTGGATGTAGGCGAACTATCATTGTCCTCAGTGCTCTCTGGATGTAGGCGAACTACAACTCCAAAGGTCAATGGCCACCAAAACCTTCTACTATTTTCTGTTGGTCATGGGAGTACTGTGTGCCAAGATTGGTTCAGTTCTATCATTGGTGGAATTCAGAATGCTCATTGATTGTAGGTGGACTATAAATCCCAGCAACTACAACTCCCAAATGACAAAATCAATCTCCACCTCAACTCCACCAGTATCCAAATTGGGGCGTATCGGGTATTTGTGCCAAATTTGGCGCAGTGGATGAAAAGTACATTCTGCATATCAGATATTTACATTATGATTCATAACAGTAGCAAAATTACAGTTGTGAAGTAGCAACAAAAGTAATGTTATGGTTGGGGGGCACCACAACATGAGGAACTGGATTAAGGGGTCACGGCATTAAGAAGGTTGAGCAACACTGTTTTAGGAGATGCCGCAGCAGTTAGCTTCTTCCTAAATGGCCCGTACAAGAACTCTTCTGCTTAGAGAGGGACTCATGTAGACACAGCTACAGTTGGGATTTTTGGGGCTTTTTTATGATATCCAGTTATATCACCAGGATCAAAATCTACCAGGGCAACAATTATAGAATCATAGAATCATAGAATCAAAGAGTTGGAAGAGACCTCATGGGCCATCCAGTCCAACCCCCTGCCAAGAAGCAGGAATATTGCAAATCACCCCTGACAGATGGCCACCCAGCCTCTGTTTAAAAGCTTCCAAAGAAGAAGCCTCCACCACACTCCGGGGCAGAGAGTTCCACTGCTGAATGGCAACCCTGGGATTTGCAATTTAGAGGAGGAATATTTTGAAATCTCAAAAGAAGTCTAGTTTTTTGCCAAATTCCAAACCTGGGAAAAGGAAGCAAATTTTGTACACCAAACATAAAAATCGATTGCTACTCATTTGGGTACCCAGTAGTGCCTGGATGATTTGAAGAAGGCCTTGTTTGTTTTGGGGTGTCGGGTCACATCATTTAGTCAATTAGTAACACTATTACTAATTGATACTTTGCTATGCTAATAATATAATATATTGTATGTATATATATCTTGTAAGCTGCTCTGAGTCCCCTATAAATGCCGTAAATTTATTTTATTTATTTATTTTATTTATTTACAGCCTTTATATTCCGCCCTTCTCACCCCGCAGGGGACTCAGGGTGGATTACAGTGTACACATATATGGCAAACATTCAGTGCCAATTTTGACATACAGACATATACAGACATCAACAGAGGCTATTTATTTTTTTCTGGCCGCCAGGGGAGCTGTCGCTTTCATTGTCCATCTGCGACGCTGATGAAGCACTTCCGCATTCCCCGCATGCTTCCCCGCTGGAATGCTTTGCTGGAGTCTTCTTTATGGCCTCATAAATCAGTAAATTTAGCCTCCCCACACTTTAAGGTGGTACCTAATTTTCCTACTTGACAGATGCAACTGTCTTTCGAGTTGCAAAGGTCAACAACAGGCTACACACAATTGGTTGGAAACCCACTCCAACCTGGGCTGGCTTCAAACTCATGACCTTTTTGGTCAGAGTGATCTTAATGCAGCTAACACTGACATAAATACAATAAATAAATTGCGGATCATTTGATTAAAAATTATATGGTTGATATTGGCTCAGGAATGTTTGCCTTTGACATCTCCCGGTTTTCACTGATACGACAATGGAAATCAAGGAGGGGGTTATAAAAGAGTAAAGCGAGCAAGCGTTTGGGTTGAGGATGCTGCAAAGGCAGGCTTGGTTTGGCACTTAGCAGTGAAGCACCTCCTGGCAAAATGTGATGGGAGCGAAGGGGAAAAAAGCAGAGCCTCTGAGAAATATGACCACAGGCCAACCTTGTTTAAAAGAACCACAGAAGCGCCATTAAGCCTTCAAAACTGCCATTGTTCTCCATAACCACCCCCTGCCCCAACCCATAATTATTCCCACTCCCTGAATCTTACACCCAATAATTCAGGAAAGCTGAGTAATGGAAGAAACAACAGCCATTTTAATAGCTCAGTACCGGTGGTCTCCCCGCAGAGAAGTGTGGGAGGGGAAAGGACACCGGGGAAGGCTTTCCTAGGGGCCTGCGGTTGTGGTTTCCTGAATTTTCTGGGGGCAGTAAAAGGAAAGGTTGGTCAGAAGGAACCGCTCACCTATCCAAGAATTTGGAACAAGGTGTGAGACCCAGAGAAAGGGACTTCCGCTTCTAAAAGGGAACCCACTTGGAGCTGAGCGGCACCATCGCCAACTGGCCTTTGAGACAATGGATTTCACCTTGGCTGAGGAAAGAGTGGGGGGCACCAGCCAAGTTGAGTCTGATGCCATTAAAATAATTTAATGTAAGGAAAGAGAGGTATAGAATTTCTTGTGGTTATAATGCATCTCATAGAGGACCCAGGAGGGTCCAGATCAGAGTGAGACCAAAAGCTGCCTTCAGGAAAGGAAAAGTCTTATATAGTCTGCTGCCAATACAGACAGATTCAGATATACCTCAAGCAAAAGGAACACATCCAAATGAGAAAAGGTTTTGATACTTTGTGGATTGAAGTCTCTTTCTGGATGCATTAAAGGTTGTGTTGTATAATGGAATCATAGAATCATTGAGTTGGAAGAGACATTGAGTTGGGCCATCCGGTCCAACCCCCTGCCAAGAAGTAGGAAAGTCACATTCAAAGCACCCCTGACAGATGGCCATCCAGCCTCGGTTTAGAAGCCTCCAAAGAAGGAGCCTCCACCACACTCCAGGGTAGAATCATAGAATCATAGAATCAAAGAGTTGGAAGAGACCTCATGGGCCATCCAGTCCAACCCCCTGTCAAGAAGCAGGAATATTGCATTCAAATCACCCCTGACAGATGGCCATCCAGCCTCTGTTTAAAAGCTTCCAAAGAAGGAGCCTCCACCACACTCCGGGGCAGAGAGTTCCACTGCTGAACGGCTCTCACAGTCAGGAAGTTCTTCCTTATGTTCAGATGGAATCTCCTCTCTTGTAGTTTGAAGCCATTGTTCCGCATCCTAGTCTTCAGGGAAGCAGAAAACAAGCTTGCTCCCTCCTCCCTGTGGCTTCCTCTCACATATTTATACATGGCTATCGTATAAATAGAGAGAGAAAGTTCCACTGCTGAACAGCTCTCACAGTCAGGAAGTTCTTCCTAGTGTTCAGGTGAAATCTCCTTTCCTGTAGTTTGAAGCTGTTGGGAATCAGAGCTGTTAGGCTCAAAGTAACCCTCAGTTGGGGTGATTCCACCATTAATATAGTAGAATGCTAGAAGCAAATTTCATAACCAGCGGAAACTTACGTGTGGTGAGTCAAGATTAGCTTCCATTGAACAGGATGGTACAGGATTGCAGAGACAAAACTTTAGGTTCAAAATATTTATTCAAGAAAAAAAATCTATTTTAGATAGAAAAGGTCTTGGAGCTAACTAGCTTACTAAGCTCACATTCTAAGGAAGGTAAAAAGGATAAAATATCAAAAGTATCCACGCAGCTAGATTTTGCCTGAAGTGTGGCAAAATGCGTCCACACTGAAAGGAAGACAAAGGCAGAAGGGAGAGGGCCAAAATGGAGAATGATCACATGGCCAAACTCAGGGCAATAAAAATACCTTTAAAGAGGAAGTTACCTCATACCTCACATCTTCAGAAGGGGGAGGAGATAGTGGTAAGGAAGAAGAGTAAAGACAAAGCTCCTTCTGGGAGAAACATGCATAGGAATGTGGGGAAAGGAATCCCTCATTCTAACCCTATATCTTAGGGCTGGGCGGTTTCATTCGTTAATTTCGTAATTCGTTATTGATTCGTATTTAAATTAGCTTACGATCCGATATTGAGCCATTCAGGAGCAACTAAAAATCGAAATGAATTTTTCAATTCATTTCGTAATTGTTTCGTAATTGTTTCGAAATCGTTTCGAAATCATTTTGAAATCATTTCGAAATTGTTTCGTTATTATTTCCGTATGTCTGGTGCAAGTTTTATAGTTGTTGTTTGTTTTCTCAGTGATAAAAAAATAAATTATCACACCAACAGTCAACAACAGAGGGAGAGGGAAGCTTCAGAAGTTCCCCCTGTCCCATTTGGAGGGTTTTTTAGCGTATTGCTCAATCGCGTCCGCCATTAACGAATCGATTCGTAATTGTTTCGTAATTGTTTCGTAATTTCCGAAATTTCGTATATTCCGAACTTTTTTAAAGAAAAATTTTGGAATTCTTTTAAAAAACGAAACGCAAAAACCCCCTAAAAACGAACCAAGTTTAGAAACAAATTTTTCCGTGGTTGCCCAGCCCTAAGTCTAGCTACTCATTGAGGACTGGAGACTTATGCAGTCCATGGATGAAACCCAATAGAAGCAATTGCTCCATTGCGTCCTAGTCTCCAAGGCAGCAGAAAACAAGCCTTCTCCCCCCTCCCTATGACTTCATAGAATAATAGAATCAAAGAGTTGGAAGAGACCTCATGGGCCATCCAGTCCAACCCCCTGCCAAGAAGCAGGAATATTGCATTCAAATCACCCCTGACAGATGGCCATCCAGCCTCTGTTTAAAAGCTTCCAAAGAAGGAGCCTCCACCACACTCCAGGGCAGAGAGTTCCACTGCTGAACGGCTCTCACAGTCAGGAAGTTCTTCCTCATGTTCAGATGGAATCTCCTCTCTTGTAGTTTGAAGACATTGTTCCGTGTTCTAGTCTCCAAGGAGTTCCTCTCACATGGCCATCATGTCTCCTCTGAGATTTCTCTTCTGCAGGCTAAATATGCCCAGTTCTTTCATTCAAATACTGTGGATCACAGTATAGATATCCAAATACATGGTTGCTCATGTCTTATTTTATACAGTAGTGCAACCATAATGTCCCCTGTATAAAATGGTAAAGATCAAGCTTTGCTTTATGGATATTTGGGTGGGGAGGGGTTGGAATGAACATATTAGGATTAATTTGGAGATGGGACCCGATTGTAAACAAAAAAATCACCTTATACACATAATCTGATGGTTTGTTGTTGTTTATTTGTTCAGTCACTTATGACTCTTTGTAACCTCATGGACCAGCCCACACCAGAGCTCCCTTTGGCCATGGCCACCCCCAGCTCCTTCAGGGTCAAGCCAATCACTTCAAGATCCATTCATCTTGCCCTTGGTCGCCCCCTCTTCTTTTTTTCCTTCCATTTTCCCCAGCATCATTGTCTTCTCTAAGCTTTCCTGTCTTCTCATTATGTAGCCAAAGTACTTCATCTTTGCCTCTAATCTCCTTCCCTCCAGTGAGCAGTCGGGCTTTATTTCCTGGAAGATGGACTGGTTTGATCTTCTCGCAGTCCAAAGCACTCTCAGAACTTTCCTCCAGCACCACAGTTCAAAGGCGTCTCTTTTCCTTCGCTCAGCCTTCCTTATGGTCCAGCTCTCGCATCCATAGGTTACTATGGGGAATACCATTGTTTTAACTATGCAGATCTTTGTTGCCGGTGTTATGTCTCTAGTCTTCACTACTTTATCAAGAAACTGATAGTCATTTTATGCAATATTGTTAATAATTTTCTGTGCATTCAATCATCTGAAAGCAGAAGTGTCTTTATCTCAGCCACCCATGTGGACAATTTTGGATTTTGCAACATTTCAGAATTCTAGACAAAGGATGCTCAACCTGTATTAGACACTTCTTACAATTCCTGGTTTTATTTTGTTCGAGGTGTGTGTTTTCTTTTGGTTTCCATTTCCTTCCTTGAGTTGCCTTGGATTCCTGCTAAAACCGCATCTTGGCTCATCTTTATAGATACCTGTGAGATGATGCTTGCCATTTTAAATAACAATAATAATAATAATAATGATAATGATAATGATAATGATAATGATAATGATAATAATAATAATAATCTATATAAATAAAAAGGTAATGTTCGTTTGTGATACCATCAGAACTCAAAAACCACTGGGGGAATTGACACCAAATTTGGACACTAGACACTATCTCAAGCAAGCTATGTTCTCCACTCACAAAAACTCCAAAAAACACTTCCTCTCCCTCCCCCCTCAGAAAGATGACCAACTTAAGCCTCAGGGAGGGAGGGGGGAGAGAAGGAGTGCATGTACATGGCCAGCAGGCTCCCACGAAAGGAGGCTCTCTGTTTAGGAGCTGGAGGAAAAGCCCTCATCCCCGCAGGCCTGCCTTAAAATATCTCTCCAGACCCGACTAATTACCGCCGATGGGATGGATTCAGGAGAAAGAAAACTCTGCAGAAGCAAAAGCAATCAAGCTCAGAGCAGATCCATTGATAACCCAGGCTCAGAATACAAACCCCCCTATTCATGTCAGGCAGGAAGACCCCATTCAAGCCCTCCCAACAGATGACCATCCAATTCCAACCTCATTCTGCCAGGCAGGAAGACACCATTCATTCTACAAATATAGCATCCCAAGCATATAGGATCAAATAGAATAATAATAATAATAATAATAATAATAATCCAAAATAATAAATATATCAACTCTAATAGGCTTTAAGTCAATGATATGACACATAAAAATCTATCCCAAAGAACTACAAAAAAATTGAACTGGCCCAACGAATCCATACAGCTATGTAATAATTGGCAATATATATCTATAAATTTATATAACCCTTTCAAAATATTTTTGATAACATGTTAATTATAAAATACTTATTTAATTTTAAAATATTTAATTATTTTCATTTCAAAATATTTAACCTTTGAATACTTCATTTAGATATTTTAAGCTCAAAATATTTGTTTAATGTAAACATATTTTAATATTTTCATTATAAAAATTTAATTCTTTAGTTCTAAACATTTCATTTACATATTTTGATTTTAAAAATTATTATTTACATTACATTATTTTATTTAATATTTCAAATTTAAAATATAAAATTTTAAATACTGGTGAGACAGCAGAGTAATGTGTCTGGACAGGGGATCCGAGAGGTAGAGTAGAGTGTGATTGCACTAGCATGTAAAATAAAGTGCTACTGAGGGCCTTTTTACAGAGGTAGATCATGTCAGGGTATTATTATTCATTCATCCATTGAAGGCGCACTGGAACAGCCAGGTTTTCAAGCTCGTCCTGAAGACTGCCAGGGTGGGGGCTTGTCTAATAGCTCTGGGGAATGATTTCCAGAGTCGGGGGGCCACCACAGAGAAGGCCCTCTCCCTCATCCCCACAAGTTGCGTTTGCAATGGGGCGAGAGCAAGAGAAGGGTCTCTCCGGAAGATTGAAGAGATTGTGTAGGTTCATAAGATAGGCAGGTCCCAAACCATTCAGGGCTTTGTAGGTAAGAACCTGCTCCTTGAATTGGGACCAGAAAATGAACGGCAGCCAATGGAGCTCCTTGAACAGGGGGGTTGACCGCTCCCTATAATTCGCTCCTGTTATGAAAGAAAGGTCAGAATCCTGTATGACACAATATAAGTCTGCATGCACTTTAAGTAGCAGATATTAGGCCTGGGTAACAACGGAAAATTTGTTTCTAAAATCGATTCGTTTTTTGGGGTTTTTTGCGTTTCGATATTTAAAAGAATTCCGAAATTTTTCTTTTAAAAAGTTCGATATTTACGAAATTTCGTAAATGTTAAAAAAATTACAAAACATTAACGAAACAATTTCGAAACAATAACGAATCGATTCGTTAATGGCGGACGCGACCGCGCAATACGCTAAAAAACCTCCATATGGGACAGGGGGAACTTCTGAAACTTCCCTCTCCCTCTGTTGTTGACTGTTGGTGTGATATTTATAATTTTTTTTCACTAATTAAACAAAAAACAACTATAAAACTTGCCCCAGACATGCGGAAATAATAACGAGACGACCTCAAAACGATAACGAAACGAATACATAACGAATCTGAAGCATTTACGAAACGAATTTAAAAATTCGTTTCGTTTTTAAGTTGCTCCAGAATGGTTCGTTATTGCTTCGTTATAAAAAAATAACGAATTTTTAACGAATTACGAATTAACGAAACGAAACCGCCCAGCCCTAGCAGATATACTAAGAAATCCGGTGACTGAATTCTGAAGATGTTTTACTTGCAAAGGGATATTCGATGTGCATTGAGGGTTCCTGATGTGCACTGGGAGCCCAATGCACATTGAGGACAATAGTATATGCTTTGGCCCCATTGGTCCCTTTGATGGCTCTTTTGCATAGTTACATAAAAGCAAGCCTATATTAGATACAGATGTTGCACATCTTCACAATTCCATTTTTCGCAGATGCAAATCCACCAATGAACAAAAAAAACCTCTAATGAGATTTGGGGCTGATGCCCTCCAATTTTTTTAAAAAAATCCCAAGGTATGGTTGCTGCAGATGATCCTATGGTTTAAAGGGAAATTTTCCTCCTATCTTTTTAATTTGCCCATCTGCTCTGAGTTAGGGAGCTAAACTGCAAAAGTGCAATTACAGCATTATAACTACATTTTTTTAAAGAGAGAAAGGGGAGAAGGATGTGAATATATGAAAGATAGATAATCCCTTTATCGCCAGGGTTGTGTTTGTACCATTTACCTGTTTAATAGGGCTGGGCGGTTTCGTTTCGTTAATTCGTAATTCGTTAAAAAATTCGTTATTTTTTGGTTAACGAAGCGATAACGAACCATTCTGGAGCAACTTAAAAACGAAACAAATTTTTAAATACGTTTTGTAAATGCTTCGTATTTCGTTATGTATTCGTTTCGTTATTGGTTTGAGGTCGTTTCGTTATTATTTCCGCATGTCTGGGGCAAGTTTTATAGTTGTTTTTTGTTTAATTAGTGAAAAAAAATTATAATATCACACCAACAGTCAACAACAGAGGGAGAGGGAAGCATCAGAAGTTTTTTTAGCGTATTGCGCGATCGCGGCCGCCATTAACGAATTGATTCGTTATTGTTTCATTATTGTTTTGTAATTTTTTTACCATTTACGAAATTTTGTAAATATCGAACTTTTTTTAAGGAAAATTTCGGAATTCTTTTAAATATCGAAACGCAAAAAAACCCAAAAAACGAATCGATTTTAGAAACAAATTTTTCCGTTGTTACCCAGGCCTACTGTTTAAATGTGACTGGAAGCTTATAGTTCCCACAGAAGAGAAGGCTCGCTGGCGATCCCTCAATGTCCCAAGTGTTCATTTTTCTTTTTTGGCCGCAAGGTGGTGACCCCACTGGACGCAGCAGTCCAGTCAGGGGTATGAGATGCAGACTATGTTTAGGGCACGTTTTCTAGCCCCTTCCCCATGTGGGGGTGAGCAGAGTGAATTCTCAAAAGGGCTGCTCAGTCATGGATACAGCTGCCAAACTACTGAACTGCCTCGGACCTTGAGGTAGAATGACTGAGTCCGTATCCACCGCCCATGTGCCAGTCTGTGACTAGAGGCTTCCAGATTTCACAGTCCTGCCCCCGTCGCCACTCGCTGATCGCCATGGGACTTTGGTTGGTTTGTTTTTACTTTTCTTGGAAGACGCCCGTGTGTGATTTTTTTTTAATGTATGGAGTAGGCTTGGTTGATCAAGAAAAAAAATGATTCTAAACTCGTTTCGTATATAGGGGGTGCTGGAGGTTCGATTTTGAAATTATTTCCGAAATTTTCTTGAAAAAAAGATCGGAAATATCAGGAAATACAAATCGCTTCATTTGTTTCATTAATGGAAGGTACTAGGCCTGGGCGGTTTCGTTCGTTAATTTTGTAATTCGTTAAATATTCGTTATTTTTAGCAATAATAAAACGATTACAAAACATATTTTCAAACCCGGAAGTGTTTTTAAATATCGAAACGGCATCCTCCATCTTTTTTACGGGCTTCCGCCCGTTTCGGAAATGACGTTTTAGGAATGGAGGATGCTGGGTGCGCTGGGAGCCAATCCTGCGCTCCCAAGCACTGTGGCTGATTGTGATGGGGCAGGCTGCCCTTTAAAAGTGGCTCCGCGTGGCCGCATTGCTCATTGCTGGGGAAGGCGAGGAGACGGGAGGTTCGGGAGGGAGGCTTGGCTTGCATTCATTCATTGCTTGCATTCATTCATTCCATGGGCTGGGAGCAGCGGGGAGGCTTTGCCGTTCGCTCCACAACAGGGCAAGCATTTTTAAATATTTCTGAAAAATATCTTTCTTTTATTCTTAAAAAAATTCAAAAAATATTCTAAAAAAAGAAAAGACCCCTGTGTGCCTGTGTGTGTGAGTTTGTCCCTGTCCTGTGGCTGTGTTCGCTCCACAACAGGGCAAGCATTGTTAATTTTCCATTTTTAAATATTTCTGAAAAATATCTTTCTTTTATTCTTAAAAAAATTCAAAAAATATTCTAAAAAAAGAAAAGATCCTTGTGTGCCTGTGTGTGTGAGTTTGTCCCTGTCCTGTGGCTGTGTTCGCTCCACAACAGGGCAAGCATTGTTAATTTTCCATTTTTAAATATTTCTGAAAAATATCTTTCTTTTATTCTTAAAAAAATTCAAAAAATATTCTAAAAAAAGAAAAGACCCTTGTGTGCCTGTGTGTGAGAGTTTGTCCCTGTCCTGTGGCTGTGTTCGCTCCACAACAGGGCAAGCATTGTTAATTTTCCATTTTTAAATATTTCTGAAAAATATCTTTCTTTTATTCTTAAAAAAATTCAAAAAATATTCTAAAAAAAGAAAAGATCCTTGTGTGCCTCTGTGTGTGAGTTTGTCCCTGTCCTGTGGCTGTGTTCGCTCCACAACAGGGCAAGCATTGTTAATTTTCCATTTTTAAATATTTCTGAAAAATATCTTTCTTTTATTCTTAAAAAAATTCAAAAAATATTCTAAAAAAAGAAAAGACCCTTGTGTGCCTGTGTGTGAGAGTTTGTCCCTGTCCTGTGGCTGTGTTCGCTCCACAACAGGGCAAGCATTGTTAATTTTCCATTTTTAAATATTTCTGAAAAATATCTTTCTTTTATTCTTAAAAAAATTCAAAAAATATTCTAAAAAAAGAAAAGACCCTTGTGTGCCTGCGTGTGCATTTGTCCCTGTCCTGTGGCTGTGTTCGCTCCACAACAGGGCAAGCATTGTTAATTTTCCATTTTTAAATATTTCTGAAAAATATCTTTCTTTTATTCTTAAAAAAATTCAAAAAATATTCTAAAAAAAGAAAAGACCCTTGTGTGTCTGTGTGTGTGAGTTTGTCCCTGTCCTGTGGCTGTGTTCGCTCCACAACAGGGCAAGCATTGTTAATTTTCCATTTTTAAATATTTCTGAAAAATATCTTTCTTTTATTCTTAAAAAAATTCAAAAAATATTCTAAAAAAAGAAAAGACCCTTGTGTGCCTGTGTGTGAGAGTTTGTCCCTGTCCTGTGGCTGTGTTCGCTCCACAACAGGGCAAGCATTGTTAATTTTCCATTTTTAAATATTTCTGAAAAATATCTTTCTTTTATTCTTAAAAAAATTCAAAAAATATTCTAAAAAAAGAAAAGACCCTTGTGTGCCTGCGTGTGCATTTGTCCCTGTCCTGTGGCTGTGTTCGCTCCACAACAGGGCAAGCATTGTTAATTTTCCATTTTTAAATATTTCTGAAAAATATCTTTCTTTTATTCTTAAAAAAATTCAAAAAATATTCTAAAAAAAGAAAAGACCCTTGTGTGCCTGTGTGTGTGAGTTTGTCCCTGTCCTGTGGCTGTGTTCGCTCCACAACAGGGCAAGCATTGTTAATTTTCCATTTTTAAATATTTCTGAAAAATATCTTTCTTTTATTCTTCAAAAAATTAAAAAAATATTCTAAAAAAAGAAAAGATCCTTGTGTGCCTGTGTGTGTGAGTTTGTCCCTGTCCTGTGGCTGTGTTCGCTCCACAACAGGGCAAGCATTGTTAATTTTCCATTTTTAAATATTTCTGATAAATATTTCTTTTTTAACGAATCGATTCGTTGCCACCTTAACGAATCGACCCCCGTCTTCATAACGAAGTTTCAGAGGTGATTTGCGCATGCGCGGGGGGTCCGCCATCTTAACGAATCGATTCGTTAATATTAACGAAATTTCGTAAATACTGAACTTTTTTAAAGGAAAGTTTTGTAATTATTTTAAATATCGAAACGCAAAAACCCCCCAAATACAAATCGATTTTAGAAACAATTTTTTGTGTTGTTACCCAGGCCTAGAAGGTACCCCTCCCTCCCTCCAGAACCATTAAAATCTCGCAGTTTTCCTTCCTTCCCTTGCGGCGAGCTTCCATGCAGAGTGACCAGGTGGGCATGGCCAAGCACAGCTCTCCTTGGAGGTCGCTGGGGGCGAGGCCTCCAAGGGGAGCTGTGCTTGGCCACGCTCACCTGGTCCCGCTGCATGACAGCTTGCCAGGGAAGGGAAGCTGAGAGATTTTTTAAAGTGTTACCTCCCCAGACAACCTTAAACTCCGAGATGGTTCATAGGGGGAGAACCGTTTGGACAGGTAAGCTGGGCCAGAACCATTTAGGGCTTTATAGGTTAAAGTCAGCATTTGGAATTGTGCTCAGTAGCAGACTGGCAGCCAGCAGAGATGATGTAACAGGCGAGTTGTACGTTCCCTGAATTTATTTATTTATTTATTTAGAACTTTAGAGCACAAATCTTTACATCAGGTTACTTTACTCTTCATCTTCTTCTTCTTCCTCATCTCGACCTCATCTCCATCTTCTCGACCTCCGCAGAGGGACTCAGGCCGGTTCACAACAAAAGATTCATAAACAATAGTTTAAAATATCACATCACATAATGCACTAATACATAAAATACATTAAAATGTACAATCATATAATTACATAAGGCCAAGTCATCCGAATGAAATCACAATTCATCACCATCTGTCCGTGTGGTCAAGAGTTATTGACTCACTCATCGAATGCTAAATTCCAGAGCCAAGTTTTCACCAGCTTTCTAAAAGTCAGGAGAGAAGGGGCAGTTCTAATCTCCAGTGGGAGAGAGTTCCAGAGCCGAGGGGCCACCACCAAGAAGGCCCTGTCCCTCGTCCCCACCAGACGCAATTGTGAGGCTGGTGGGACCGAGAGCAGGGCCCCTCCAGAAGATCTTAATAACCTTGATGGTTCATAGGGGAGAATACGTTCGGACAGGTAAATTGGGCCGGAGTCGTTTAGGGCTTTATAGGTCAACACCAGCACTTTGAATTGTGCTCGGAAACTGATTGGCAGCCAGTGGAGCTGACGTAACAGAGGAGTAGTATGCTCCCTGTACCCCGCTCCTGTTAGTAGTTTGGCTGCCGCTCGTTGGACTAGTTGTAGCTTCCGGGCAATCTTCAAAGGCAACCCCACGTAAAGAGCGTTGCAGTAGTCTATACAGGATGTAACCAGAGCGTGGACCACCATGGCCAGATCAGACTTTCCAAGGTACGGGCGCAGCTGGCGCACAAGTTTTAATTGTTCAATAGCCCCCCTGACCACCGCCGAGACCTGGGGTTCCAGGCTCAGTGATGAGTCCAGGATCTCTCCCAAGCTGCGAACCTGTGCCTTCAGGGGGAGTGTGACCCCGTCAAGCACAGGCTGTAACCCTATGCCCTGTTCGGCCTTTCGACTGACCAGGAGGACCTCTGTCTTGTCTAGATTTAGTTATATTATTATTATTATTATTATTATTATTATTATTATTATCTTTATTTGTACCCCGCTAGCATCTCCCGGAGGACTCGATGCGGCTTACACAGGCCGAAGCCTCAGAACACAATACAATAAAAACATAACACAACAATAAACAAAGCAAATCAAATAATTAAGCAAATAACAACAAAGCAAATCAAATAATTAAGTAAATAACAACAGTAACAATACATCAAGACACCTTAAAACTGGGCCGGCCAGTGCAAAGGGGTACAGGGTTAAAAGTGCTGGAATGGCAGGAGGAACGTAGGATTAAAATAGTGTGGTGTGCAGAATATTAATTGTACTGAAGTGCTTCTAGGACTTGGGATGGGGGATTCCTAATCTGAGAAGGCACATCAGAACAGCCAAGTTTTTAGGTTCTTTCTGAAAGCTGCTAAAGTAGGGGCCTGTCGAAGATCTTTTGGAAGGGCATTCCAAAGTCGGGGGGGCGCCACAGAAAAGGCCCTGTCCCGTGTCCCCACCAAGCGCGCTTGCGACGTGGGTGGGATCACGAGCAGGGCCTCCCCAGATGACCGGAGCGAGCGTGTGGGTTCGTAGATGGAGATGCGGTCCTGCAGGTAGGGTGGTCCCAAACCGTTCAGGGCTTTGTAGGTGAGCACCTGCACCTTGAATTGGGCTCGGAAAATAAATGGCAGCCAGTGGAGCTCCTTAAACAGAGGGGTAGACCTCTCTTGATAATGAGCCCCAGTTAGCATCCTGGCTGCTGCCCGCTGGACCAATTGAAGTTTCCGAGCCGTCTTCAAGGGCAGCCCCATGTAAAGCGCATTGCAGTAATCCATTCTGGAGGTGACCAAGGCATGGACCACCCCGGCCAGGTCAGCCTTCCTGAGGTACGGTTGCAGCTGGCGCACAAGTCTCCGTTTCAATCTGTTAGCCCTCATCCAGTTCGTTACAGTGGCCAAGCACCAGTTCAGGACTTGGACAGCCTCCTTAGTAGTAGGTGGAAAGGAGTAACAGAGTTGGACACCATCTGCGTACAGGTGACACCGCACCCTGAAACTCCGGATGATCTCTCCCAATGGCTTCATGTATATGTTGAACAACATAGGGGACAGTACAGAGCCCTACGGGACCCCACAGTACAATGGCCGCGAGGTCAAGCAGGAGTCCCCTAATGACATCTGTATGCTGCTCTGATGAGCAATCTGGCTGCCACCCGTTGGACCACTTGGAGCTTCCAAACAGTCTTCAAAGGCAACCCCATGTAGAGCGTATTGCAGTAGTCTAGATGGGATGTAACCAGAGTGTGGACTACCATGGCCAAGTCCGACTTCCCAAGGTACAGGTGCAACTGGCACACAAGTTTTAATCACTCCATCCATTACTGCCATCTATATTATTGAGCTTTCTCATCTTCTCATTGAGATATATTGTCTTGTGACATGTCCAGAGCACAATAGTTGTAGTTTAGTTTGTTGCGTGTTAAAAACATCATTATTGCTTATTTAAAATTGATACTACTTTCAATCGAATACCGTTCTCCTTGATTAATCTGCCAATTAAATTGATTAAGCTGCAAACTTTATAAAATTAGCATTCTCTCTCTGTACGTGCATGAGAGAGGGAAAAGAAGAAAAGGAATAATTACCCAATGGAATAAATTACCAAGTTGCCTTTTGAATCCATATTGTTAAAAGAATAAATCTGGAAAACATCTGCCTGGGATGATTTAGAGATAATTAGTTCCCACTTAAGGGAATAAGATGGCTTTTAAAGTTTCTTTCCAGATTCTAAACACACTGCTACACATTTTTTTTTTGCAGCATTGGTTACCTTGGCTTGCTTTGGTAGTGTTTTTGCTTTGACACATGTTAATGCAAAAAAAGAAAAAAAAGAATTTCAGGTAATTAATTTATTATTTCTTATGTGGCTATATGGCTTTTTTTCCCTATCCCCCCCGAAAACAGCTTATGACAATATAAAAATACGATCTATAAAAATGGGCCACCAGCATGAGGACTGAGTCAGGTTTCAGCATCCAATGAACATTTCAACATTCATGAAAGTTGAGACGGAGCAGCCCTACAATCTACAGGACTGTGTTGGTTGGTTTATTCAATTCCAGATTGTCCTTAAGCTGCATTAAGTCTGACCACACACAAGAAGTGGCCACCAACGTATCACAAAGTGCAATATATTGGTCAGAGCTCTGTATTCATCAAGTATACTAGTGGCCATTATGCAGTGTTTGGAAAGTGACCACCCAATAGATTTATTTCTTGTATCAGGGCAGCCAGTCAAATATATTACATTTCTAACAGAACAAAGCAAACAAACAGAGAAAATACAAAATGTGTGAGTTTGGTAGTTGATTAAATGTCCTTTGACCAGTATCTGGCCACTTGGAGTGCCTCTGGTGTTGCTGCAAGAAGGTCCTCCATGGTGCATGTGGTAGGGCTCAGGGTGCATTGCAGCAGGTGGTCAGTGGTTTGCTCTTCTCCACACTCGCAGGTCGTGGATTCCACTTTGTAGCCCCATTTCTGAAGGTTGGCTCTGCATCTCGTGGTGCCAGAGCGCAGTCTGTTCAGCGCCTTCCAAGTCGCCCAGTCCTCTGTGTGCCCAGTGGGGAGTCTCTCATTTGGGATCAGCCATTGGTTGAGGTTCTGGGTTTGAGCCTGCCACTTTTGGACTCTCGCTTGCTGAGGTGTTCCAGCGAGTGTCTCTGTGGATCTTAGAAAACTATGTCTGGATTTAAGTCGTTGACGTGCTGGCTGATACCCAAACAGGGGATGAGCTGGAGATGTCTCTGCCTTGGTCCTTTCATTATTGGCTGCTACTTCCCGATTTAAGTCCAGGATTCAGTGTCTCAAAATGTGACCCCCCTGAAAGAAATCACTTTGACTGACTTCTATTTTTCTGGGAGGGACAGATGCCTTCTTTCTGTGTTAGACAGGAGTCTACGATCCAGATCAAGGTACATCCATGCTTTCAAAAGTCAAGTCTTTCCAGGTTCCAAGAGGAATCTTTTTGAAACTTGGAGATGCCAGACTGATCCTGATTTTTAGATCACACCTTAGCCTTTTCCCCAAAGAAGCACAAGCATACAGCTGTTGACTACAGGTTTGTCAGTCATATCTATCTAATAGGCTTGGGCGGTTTCGTTCGTTAATTTCGTAATTCGTTATTAATTCGTATTTAAATTAGCTTACGATCCAATATTGAGCCATGCAGGAATAGTGTGAGGAGTAATTAAGATTCGAAACAATTTTTCCAATTTATTTTGTAATTATTTTGTAATTATTTCGTAATTATTTCGTAATTATTTCATAATTATTTTCGCATGTCTGGTGCAAGTTTTATAGTTGTTGTTTGTTTTTATCACACCAACAGTCAACAACAGAGGGAGAGGGAAGCTTCAGAAGTTCCCCCTGTCCCATTTGGAGGTTTTTTTTAGCATATTGCGCAATCTCGTCCGCCATTAATGAATCAATTCGTAATTTTACGAAATTTCGTATATTTTGAAATTTTTAAAAGGAAAATTTCGGAATTCTTTAAAAAAAAATGAAACGCAAGGGCCCCCTAAAAACAAAACGAGTTTAGAACCAATTTTTTTCCGTGGTTATCCAAGCCTACTATCTAACTCAATAGTTTGTGTGTGTGTGTGTGTGTGTGTCAGGAGGGACTTGAGAAACTTCAAGTCACTTCTGGTGTGTGAGAGAATGGGCCATCTGCAAGGACGTTGCCCAGAGGACACCTGGATGTTTTACCATCCTGTGGGAGGCTTCTCTCATGTTCCTGCATGAGAAGCTGAAGCTGACAGATGGGAGCTCACCTTGCTCCTCAGATTCGAACCACCTGCAAATTAGTTTAGAGCAGACTTTTGGATCTTCACTTTCATAATAATCTGACTTGTGCAGCAAAGACAACTTGTTCCCCTACCACATCATTAATTCCATGTAAGTGTGGAGTCACGGCACCATATCTTCGCATTTTGATTAATCCCACCCAGTAGAGAGCTTTGGCAACTGCAAGATGTAATGTGGGTTTTTTCCCCGTGTCAGGAGGAACTTGAGAAATTTCAAGTCACTTCTGGTGTAAGAGAATTGGTTGTCTGCAAGGACTAGATGCTTTACCTTTCTGTGAGAGGATTCTCTCATGTCCCTGCATGAGAAGGTGGAGCTGACAGATGGGAGCTCACACAGCTCCTGAGATTCGAACTGCTGACCTTTTGGTCAGCAGTCCCGCCAGCACAAGGGTTTAACCCATTGCACCACTGGTGGCTTCAACTCGATAGTTAAGGGGCAGTAGACTAGATGCTAGGCTCAAAAGATAATGGAGATATTGGTATTTCCCACAATACACAGACTTTATTGGCATACAACAATAAAATCTCAACACAGGTATATACCACAAGAGAAAGTCACAGATAAAAAGGAAAGCATTAATAAGAGTTACTAATCTCAAGAATAAAATTTCCAACAGTTTCACAAAAGAATGTATCGGAGTTTTTCAGAAGATACGGAATTTTATAACACCCTTGCCATTGAGAGCACTGTAAAAAATGGAATTCCTGTATTTCATCCATATATTAACATATTTAGGGCTTACAAGCAAAGAATGGTGAATTGTTTCTACAGAAACCAAGTCACAAGAACAAACTATTTTAGAACATTCCATATTTGTATAGCTGATGGCAACATATTACATGAAGCACCCGGTGGTACAATGGGTTAAACCCTTGTGCCAACAGGACTGCTGTTCGAAAGGTCAGCAGTTTGAATCCGGGGAGCGGGGTGAGCTCCCATCTGTCAGTTCCAGCTTCTCATGCAGGGACCTGAGAGAAGCCTCCCACAGAATGGTAAAACATCTAGATGTCCCCCGGGCAACGTCCTTGCAGACAGCCAATTCTCTCACACCAAAAGAGACTTGAAGTTTCTCAAGATCCTCCTAACATTGGGGGGGGGGGGCACCACATTACATCTTGTAGTTGCCAAAGCTCTCTGCTGGGTGGGATTAATCAAAATGGGAAGATATGGTGCCGTGACTCCACACTTGCATGGAATTAATGATGTGGTAGGGGAACAAGTTGTCTTTGCTGCACAGGTCAGATTATTATGAAAGTCAATGATATCAAGCTAGAATTTAGAGACTCCTGCCCTGGAGAGAGGAGCCCTTAGATCCACCAAGAAGGATCCGGTACTCTGGCGAGCAAAGAGGAAAGAGCCAAGAATTTTCCCTGAATTTTCCCAAATAAATCTCACCAAAGTTGAAGAAAAGCTACCGAGTTGTATTTATTTCATCCAGCTGGAACAGATGTCAAACCGCGATAGTTCGTCAGGAGAGACATAAGGAATAATAAGGCATAAAGGGAATTTCATACACCCATCCCACCACCAGAATTCCAAAACAATGAGTTCATAAGCACAAAATCATACCATCCCTTAATCACGAGAAGGGAGTCCATAGGGCTTGGGAAAAGATTCCATAAAGTTCTCAAAAGTCCTTGAAAGTTTGGGAAAGTTGTTCAAAGTTGTAAAATCCAGAAAAGGCAAGTGGGGAAAGGTGCCCCAGTGTCCACAGAGTCCTTATGGCCGTCCACCAACGCTGAAGATCAAGATCCATGGGGAGAACTAAAGATCCCTTCACACCAAGGAGGCCCGCCGACATCTTAGGGTCCCATGGGTTGACTGCGACAGTTCCCTGGGATCAGCAGGCTCCTTGGACATCCACAAAATGGTGGCAGCGAGGCAGCGTCTTCAGAAAAACAGCTGGACTCCAGGATGTGGTTTTGGGGACAGAAAAGGTTATTCCCGGGGCGGAAAGGATAGCGGAGTGAAACCAAAATAGCCATTCGTCGTAGAATTCTCCCAGGAGAAGATTGGCACCATTTTTGAAGCAATCCGTTAACTCGTGGATACGGAGGTCTGAGGGGTTTCCATATCCGCGGTTTAAGGGAACGCAGTTTTGACCTCCCCGGGATGCGAGAATCACATCCCAGGAGAGCCGGCAGCCGTCTGCCGCTCGGGAGAAGAAAGGTTTATTGAAAGGAAAGTTTGAGGCAGTAAAAGGACACAAAGTAACACTATGGAGAGGGAAAAGTTACAATTAATTGATACCTTTTATTGGGGGGGGGGGGGGGTTTAGTTACAATGTTAGGAAAGGGAAAAGCAAAGAAATGAGAAGGCTTCTGAGTTGCAGCTGCTACTGTGGCCACGTTCATGCAGTTGGCCCAAGCAGGGCATTTGGAGAACTGTGGAACTCCCTGTGCAGGTCAGATCAGCTTGAAGGCAGGGAGCTCTGTGTTTGATCTCATCACGACCCAAAACTCTGCTCTAAACTAATTTGCTGGCTTCCACATTTGTAGGCGTTAAGAGTGCTTCCAAAGATATTGGTATCTATCTATGACTTTCTACATAAATATCAGGCCAATACAGTATTAGCACTTTTTGCTTCAATTGCCATAGCTCCATCCAATGGAATCCAGGGATTTGTAGACTCGGAATTGATTTAGAAATCTCTAATGCATTCTCTTGAACTATTGTGTTAGAATTTCCTGGAACAGATTTCAAAGTATCTCATAAAATCACAAAGCACAGGACACCATAGTATAGATCCAAGTTCATTAAAGTGATAGGAAACTGATATAATTGGGTTGTATGGAAATAGGCACAGTGAATGTGGAAGACCGATTGCACAGTAAGGACTCAATTGGAAGCATTTTTGCAGAAATTAGTTCATAAAACTTTGTGGAACATCATGCTGCTCCTTGAGGTCCAAATCCCTCACTCAGCCTGCCAGACCAAGAAAGCCAAAAGAGTTTCAGGACGTTATCAGGCAATGAAGCTTTTAGTAAAGGTCTGTTTTAATGCTGAAATTGTTGTTCTCTGGCATATTTAGGCATCCATATCCCCAACATTTCACAGTTGAAAACTGGAATATGTATGGCCAGAGGCGGCCCTAGGTAATTTTCAACTGTAAGCAAACAGTATTTTGCCCCCCCCCCCCCAATTATTGATATATATTTTCTGTTCATCGTGGGAGTTCTGTGTGCCATATTTGGTTCAATTCCATCATTTGTGGAGTTCAGAATGCTCTTTGATTTTAGGTGAACTATACACCCCAGTAACTACAACTTGCATATGTCAAGGTCTATTTTCCCTCAAGAGTGCCTCAAGAGCGCCCCTGGGCAAAATCAACTATACTGCAAATGTTTACTTTGCGTAATGGTTGAGCCGCCCCTGTGTATGGCCAAGAAGGCAAAAGTTAGAAATGTGGAAAAACAGATATTTTAGGACAGCGTTTCTCAACCTGGATGTCTGAGAGTGTCAGAGGAGTTGCCAAAGACCATCAGAAAACACAGTATTTTGTGTTGGTTCTGTGTGGGAAGTTTGGCCCAGTTCTATCATTGGTGGGGTTCAGAATGCTCTTTGATTGTAGATGAGCTATAAATCCCAGCAACTACAACTCCCAAATGTCGAGGTCTATTTCCCTCAAACTCCACTAGTGTTCACAGTTGGGCATATTGAGTATTCGTGCTAAGTTTGGTTCAGATCCATCATCGTTTGAGTCCACAGTGCTCTTTGGATGTAGGTGAACTACAACTCCCAAACTCAAGGTCAATGACCTCCAAATCCTTCCAATATTTTCTGCTGGTCATGGGAGTTCTCTGTGCCAAGTCCGATGCAATTCCATCATTGGTGCAGTTCAGAATGCTCTTTGGTTGTAGGTGAACTATAAATCCCAACAATAACAACTTCCAAATGACAAAATCAACCCCCCCCCCCCCCCCCAAACCTACCAGTATTCAAATTTGGGTGTATTGGGTATTTGTGCCAAATTTGGTCAAGTGAATGAAAATACATCCTACATATCGGTTATTTACATTACGATTCATAACAGTAGCAAAATTACAGTTATGAAGTAAATAATTTTTTGATTGGGGGTCACCACAACATGAAGAACTGTATTAAGGGGTCACAGCATTAGGAAGGTTGAGAAACACTGTCCTACAGTAATTGAAATAAGCTAAAGATCAAGGGGTAATGTGGGAGGAGAAGAGGACAAGAAACTAGGTCAAGAAACTGAAAAAGTGGTATGACAGAGGATTAATTTTAACTGTTTTCAACTGTTTTAACTGTTTTGTATTGTTTGTTTGCTATTGTTTTATTATTGACTAGCTGTCCCCTGCCACACGTTGCTGTGGCCCAGTCTGGTGATCTGGAAAATAAAGTAATGAGAAAGTGTTGGTTTCTAATATATGTAATTTCTTTGTGCTTGTGAGTAAACAGTATTTCTTGTTGTTTCTTTGTCAGTGTTGATGTGGAGAGTGTCTGGTTTGCCTACTCTGGAATATGCAACATATCATAGTCCTTCTTTAAGGGTCTCTTTCAAATCTATGATACTATATCTGTGTGTGTGAGAGAGAATCATATCTATCTATCTATATTTATGACTGGATGGCTCTTTGTCAGGAAGGCTCTGATTACATTTTCTTGCCCTGGTGAGAGAGTTGGACTGGATGGCCTTAAGTATTTTCTGTTGGACATGGGGGAAGTTTGCTCCATTTCTGTCGTTTGTGGGTTTCAGAATGCTCTTTAATTGTAGTGAACTATAAATCCCAGCAACTACAACTCCCAAATGTCAAGGTCTATTTCCCTTAAACTCCATCTGTGTTCATATTTGGGCGTATTGAGTGCTTCTGCTAAGTTTGGTCCAGATCCATCATTGTTTGAGTCCACAGTGCTCTCTGGATGTGGGTGAACTATAATTCCCAAACTCAAGGTCAATGTCCACCAAACCCTTCCAGTTTTTTTCTGTTGGTCATGGGAGCCCTGTGTGCTAAGTTTGGCCCAATTCCATCATTGGTGGAGTTCAGAATGCTCTTTGATTGTTGGTAAACTATAAATCCCAGCAACGACAATTCCCAAATGACAAAATCAGTTTTTTTGAGTGGAGGACATAAATTGGACTGTTAGGTGTCTTGTGTTCAAATTTGGTGTCAATTCCCCCAGTGGTTTTTGCGTTTTGATGGTAGCACGAACTAACATTACATTTTTATTTATATAGATGTATTGTGGGCTTGGCCTCATGGAGGCTGCACCGAGTCCCTTGGGGAGGTGGTAGCAGGGTATAAATAAAGATTATTATTATTATTATTATTATTATTATTATTATTATTATTTATTTGGATTGTCAAATCAGGAGATTGAAAGTATCTCGTGTTTCTTCTCTCCCCACTCCTGCTAAATTCATGTAGGTATTTTTTTTATTTTACTTATTTATTTAATGTATTTATATTCCGCCCTTCTCACCCTGAAGGGGCCTCTGGGCAGAGCACAACATATAAACAGCAAACATTCAATGCCGAAACATAGTAGATCATACACATACAAAAGCATTAAAATCACTTACCTTGACTGTCGGAACCCAGATGCCTTAAAGAGCCAGACACAGGAGTATAGTTCAAACAATAGTTTATTAAAACAAAGTAAACAGGACTCAGAGACACTTGCTTCAGTGCCTCTGGTCAAAACTCAAAGTTTGCGGTAATTTGCAGCTTGAAAAACAAACTTAGAAAATAAACCGGATTAAACTGGCAAAAAATCCGGATTAAATAAGAGTTCTTTCAAAACGCACCAAAATCACACAGTTCAAAGATAATAAACAAACAAAGAGCCGTGAAGAGAAGCCGTCATCCAGAAGCAGTCCAAAGTCGAAGAAGTCCCAGTTGAAAGATCCAAGCCCAAAAGGCAGCGTCGTCATCAAAAAACAGTCCAAAGTCAAGGAGAGGGGAAATCCACAGTTACGAGAATCCAAGCTGGTTGGTACACGAAGCAAACAGCAACCTGCAGATCTAGGACTCAAGCCCAGCAAGAAAGCGGCAGCGACAAGACCCAAGGCACGAAACCAACACTTTGCCTACTGCAAAGTTCTATCATTCCAGTGCCTTCATTTATCTTACAGCTCATCATCCGATGATGAGCTGCCCTCCACCCCATCCTCATCACTATCAGCTGGCTTAGCCTCCACAGCTGAACGCCAATGCCCATCCCTCCAACTCTTCCACCTCTTGTCAAGACTTAGGTCTCCCCACGATTCCATGGTATCACCAGATTGCCAATCCCGCCACCAGAAAACCCCGCGAAAGTTTCACTGGACTTTGGTTGAGTACACACATTCCGAATCTCCTGTACTTTGGTCCAATCCAGTGGTTCCTCTTCATCCCCACTACTCCCAGACCCATCATTCCCAGAAAAACCCATGAAATCCTCTTCCTCAGTGGGAGCAGTAAGTATGTCCCGGATCTTCTTTCTCTGACGCTCCTCCTGCTCTCGAGTAATCCTCTTATTTCCCCTATTCCCATCTGTATCTCCTTCCTCCTTCTCACTCATTTCACTCTTGGAGAAACCTTCAAAGGATTCTTCATCAGTGGGTGACATAAGTATCTCCCGGATTCTCTTCCTTTGCTGCTCCTCATCTAACACCTGGGCGCCTCGTTTCCCTCCTCTACCACTCCTACTATCAGTTGCAGCGTTGCCAACAGACTCTACTACAACATTGACGTTAAAATCCACTAGTTAAAACTGTCGCAACAACCATATCGAATTTGGTTGGCATACTAAGGGTTACTATCGCTGCCTCATTGCACAGTCCCAAAGGCTCGGCCCCACAGCCACATTTTTATCATCCTTCTAAAGGACAAGAGGGAGGAGGCTGACCTGATCCCATTAGGAAGGGAGTTCCATAGCGGAGGGGCAATTACTGAGAAGGCCCTGTCTCTCGTCCCTGCCAAACGCGCCTGTGATGGTGGTGGGACAGAGAGCAGGGTCTTAATCTACGTGGTGGTTCATAGGGGGAAATGCGTTCTGACATGTAAATTGGGCTGGGGCCATTTAGGGCTTTATAGGCGAAAGCCAGCACTTTATATTGTGCCCAGTAGCAAACTGGCAGCCAGTGGAGCTGGCGTAACATGGGAGTTGTGTGCTCCCTGTACGCCGCTCCAGTTACTAACCTGGTTGCCTCTCGCTGGACTATTTGAAGCTTTCAAGCAGTCTTCAAAGGCAGCCCCACGTAGAGGGCGTTGCAGTAATCTAACCTAGATGTGACGAGAGCATGGACCACCGTGGCCAAGTCTGTTATGAAGTACATGAAATGATTGTTGACCCTAAGGTGTTCCTCTGGTTTGGATTCTGGAAATAGTTGAGCGACAGCTTGAAATACGCTCTGCTAATCATTTCTGTAGCCTGTTACTTTGGTCTTTCTTCAATGCCAGCTCCTTTTCCGTTCGTGCACACACTGTGATCCTTCTCCACTTTCGGCAAACCAGCACAAAATAGCTTGTCATGGCTGAAAACCACATCATAAAGAGATGGAGGAATCCAGCACATGGCAACGCTCAAGATAGTGTGCCAAGAGGACAACAGAGCACAATGCTCCATTATTTGGAGGAGTCGGTAGGTAGCCATGTCTGTGTATGAATAAACCAACACATCTCATTCTTGAATAGTTAGATGTTTCCTAGTGGCTAATAAAGGTTCCATCTTCTTTGCAGAAAGAGCTGGCTGGAAATGTTTTTCAGGTTTCCCTCAATGGAAACAGGATGTGTCAATTGAAGCCAAGAATTCTAGAGAGTTTCAAAGTGGGATTGGATGGCTAGACTGCTGAGCTCAGCCATGGTTAAAGGGTGAAGAGGAAAAGAAAAGTGAGACCTCGTTTCGTGGTGCCAAAGCTGTAGCCAAGCTCCTACAATGAGCAGCATGAAAATGAGTGGGGTTGGTATGTCAGTACATTGATGGGACTTTGAAGACTTCCCATCATCTAGGCAACCAGGAAGTGTCTCTGTAGATCTTAGAAAACTATGTCTAGATTTAAGTCGTTGAGACACTTCCTGGAACACCTCAGCAAGCGAGAGTCCAAAAGTGGCAGGCTCAAACCCAGCATTTCAACCAATGGCTGATACCAAATGAGAGACTCCTTCCTGGGCACACAGAAGACTGGGCGACTTGAAAGGCGCTGAACAGACTGCGCTCTGGCACCACGAGATGCAGAGCCAACCTTAAGAAATGGGGCTACAAAGTGGAATCCTTGACATGCGAGTGTGGAGAAGAGCAAACCTCTGACCACCTGCTGCAATGCAACCTGAGCCCCGTCACATGCGCAATGGAGGACCTCCTTGCAGCAACACCGGAAGCACTCCAAGTGGCCAGATACTGGTCAAAGGACATTTAACCAACTACCAAACTCACAAGTTTTGTACTTTTCTGTTTGTTTGCTTTGTTCTGTTAGAAATGTAATATAATGGACTGGTTGTTCTGACACGACAAATAAATCTAGGCAACAAGGTGAAGATAACATGCCATTTTTAAAAAATTCTACATTTTCCTGAGATGCCTTAAAGCAGTGGTTCTCAACTTTTCTAATGCCGCAACCCCTTGATAACATTGCTCATGTTGTGGTGACCATCAACCATAACATTATTTTCATTGCTACTTCATAACTGTGATTCTGCTACTGTAAAGTAAATATCTGATACGCAGGATGTATTTTCATTCACTGGACCAAATTTGGCATAAATATCCAATACGCCCAAATTTGAATACTGGTGAGAGGGGAGGGGGGATTGATTTTGTCATTTGGGAGTTGTAGTTGCTGGGATTTATAGTTAACCTACAATCAAAGAGCATCCTGAACTCCACCAACAATTGAATTGAACCAAACTTGGCACACAGAACTCCCACAACTAACAGAAAATACTGGAAGGGCTTGGTGGGCATTGACCTTGAGTTGTAGTTCACCTACATCCAGAGAGCACTCAAATAATGATGGTTCTGGACTAGACTTGGCACAAATACTCAATATGCCCAAATGTGAACACTGGTGGTGTTTGGGGAAAATAGACTTGACATTTGAGATTCATAATTGTTTGGATTTATAGTTCACCTACAATCAAAAAGCATTCTGAATCCCACCGACAATAGAATTGGGCCAAACTTCCCACACACAACCCACATGTCTTGAAGACACTTGTTGGCACGATCCTCCCTTCAGCCTCTCTTGTGCATGCGCACCACACTGTCATGCACCGAGCACGACTGCTCTCCTCTCCCCGCTTGGAGTTTCAGAAACAGACCTCCCCTTGGCAGAGAGGCCGGCCAAATGCAGTGGAGGAGGGCTTTTGGTGGTAGGATTCGCCATCTGTTTCCAAAAAGGAAAAGAAGGACAGGCAGAGTGATCTTCAACCTTTTCTGCCAAACAGGTTCCTAAGACCATCAGAAATATATGTTTTCTGATGGTCTTTAGTGATCCCTCTGAAACTCCCTTGTGACCTCCCCAGGGGTCCAGACCCCAAGGTTGAGAAATTGATTATTTATAATAGGTTTTGTTGTTGTTAATTTGTTCAGTCTCTTCCGACTCTTCATGACCTCATGGACCAGCCCACGCCAGAGCTCCCCCAGCTCCTTCAAGGTCAAGCCACTCACTTCAAGGATGCCATCCATCCACCTTGCCCTTGGTCAGCCCCTCTTCCTTTAGCCTTCCATTTTTCCCAGCATCATTCTCTTCTCCAAGCTTTCTTATCTTCTCATTATGTGGCCAAAGTACTTCATCTTCGCCTCTAATATCCTTCCCTCCAGTGAGCAGTCAGGCATAATTTCCTGGAGTATGGACTGGCTTGATCTTCTTGCGTTCCAAGCAGGCATGTCGCCGGGGGGGGGGGGGGGGGGGGGGGGCTCGGGGGGCTTCAGCCCCCCCCCCCGAAATTCTCATGGTGGTTCGCGAAAAGGCTTAATTGGTGCATTATTTAAACTGTTATGTTTATTCATATCATGATCTGATCACCATACTCAATATATCCCATATGCATGGGGGTATTGGGGTAATGATACGAAAGGTTTGCTAGGCTAGACCCTCTTTCACTCAGACTCAGCCCCCCCCCCCCGAAACTCAGCCCCCCCCGAAACCCCCCCTGAAATTTTTTTAGCACCCCCCCCCCCCCGAAACGAAATCCTGGCCTGGTTCCAAGGCACCCCCAGAATTATCCTCTAGCACCACAGTTCAAAAGCGTCTCTCTTCCTTCGCTCAGCCTTCCTTATGGTCCAGCTCTCACATCCATAGGTTACTATATGGGGAATACCATTGCTTTAACTATGCAGATCTTTGTTGCCAGTGTGATGTCTCTACTCTTCACTATTTTGTCATTTTTAATTGTTGTTTAATTGTAACTGGTTTTTAATGTATTGTGTTGGCATCTAATGGCTGCCTGTGGTAAGCTGCCCTGAGTCCCTCTTTAGAGGTGAAAAGGATGGGATATAAATGCTTGAAATAAATAATAAATGAATAAATAAATGCTGATGTAGAGCCAGTCTTAAAGGTCTTAGGGATGGATTTGATAAGGCTGCCAATAGGATATTATTGCAGGGTGCATTAGTATGTCTATGGTCACATTTAAAGAAATTACAACATTGTTCAAGAAATCAAAAATACTTAGGGCAACGCTGATTGTGGCTGTACCTCCTCCCCATTTTGGGGGCATTTTTCCAGACACAGATGAAATCTAATAAGCCAAGACGGGAGGCCACTGGCTGTTTAAGCCACAATGTCTGTCTGGCCCAGCCAGGCAAAAGGGGAATTAGGATCTCCAGAGACGGAGCCTTGGAACCGAGTTTGCTGGCTCTTGTTCAAACCCGCACCCAGACGCTTGGAGAACGATAGACGACCCTGCTTTTTTGCAAATTGTTTGTTTGCATTAGCCACTTCATATCCAACATTGTTCTAGAATCCTAAGAATTATTGGGGTTGTTTTTTTTATTATTGCAAACCACAAAACAAAACAAGACGCAGCCATGCTACTGGCTAGGTTCTTTGATCTGAGTTAGAGCCGGAGGCCTTGGAGTAACTCATTTTGCAAACGCGCTGCTATTAAACCAAGCTGCGGCATTATCCCATCTGATCTAGTCAGATGAGAGCTCTCCATCTTTCTGCTGTGGGTAGACAACCATGTCTGAGGAGGGAAATTGGAACAAACCCTCTCTCAGTTCTACCCATGGCATTGGACCCCAGCCAGCCTTTGTAGCTTGAGAACTGGGAAGAATGCATTGAAAAACAAAATGAGAGGAAACAAGACTTTTGGAGGATATAGGAGCATAGTGCGAGGAGGTCTATTTGTTCCATTGCCTGGCTGCTCTGACCCTTTCTACACAGCTGTATAAAATCCAGATTATTTGCTTTGAGATGGATTATATGGCAGTGTGGAGTCAGATAATCCAGTTCAAAGCAGATAAGGTGGATTATGCGCCTTGATATTTTGTATTATATGGAAGGGTAAAAGGGGCCTTAGGGCCTTTCTAGGCAGGCCTTATATCCCAGGATCAGGCCAACGAGTGACCATCACTCATAAAAACACTGAAAAACACAGCAGAAGAGCCTTAAAAAGCCAAAAAACAAAAATTACATTACAACACATGCGCAAAACTACACACATATATATGCAGGAGACAAGATGGAACTGTACCCTGGCCCCCTCTCTTTTCACTCTGGCCCAGAGGGACTGTTGGTGCTGGGGGAGGGGTCCCCAACTGATGACATATGCAAGAGACAAGATGGAACTGTCCCCTGGCCTCCTCTCTTTTCACTCTGGCCCAGAGCAGCAGTTGGTGCTGGGGGAGGGGTCCCCAACTGATGACATATGCAGGAGACAAGATGGAACTGTCCCCCGGCCCCCTCTCTTTTCACTCTGGCCCAGAGCAGCGGTTGGTGCTGGGGGAGGGGTCCCCAACTGATGACATATGCAGGAGCCAAGATGGAATTGTCCCCTGGTCCCCTCTCTTTTCACTCTGGCCCAGAGTGGCAGTTGGTGCTGGGTGGAGGGGTCCCCAACTAACATCCATCCACCTTGCACTTGGTTGGCCCCTCTTCCTTTTTCCTTCCATTTTCCCCAACATCATTATCTTCTCCAAACTATCATGTCTTCTCATTATGTGGCCAAAGGACTCACTGGAGGGAAGGATATGAAAGGACTTGCCTTTCATATCCTTCCCTCCAGTGAGCAGTCAGGCTTTCTTTCCTGGACTGGTTTGATCTTCTCGTGGTCCAAGGCACTCTCAAAAATTTCCTCCACCACCACAGTTCAAAAGCATCTCTCTTCCTTCGCTCAGCCTTCCTTATGGTCCAGCTCTTGCATCCATAGGTTGCTACAGGGAATACCACTGCTTGAGATATTTATTCCAAGTTGTGATATGATATCTAGGTTGGCTTGGGTCCCAGTACCATTCATTGTAAAAGTAAGATGAGAGGCAATTAGACCTTTATATCCGACTTGTGACTTATATTATTGTAGTGTGTCTCCAAGTCATTTCTGACTGATGGTGATCCAAAGTCCAATCTATCATAGGTTTTCCTGGCTGAGCAGGGAACCAAATCTTGTTCTCCAGTCATAGTCCAACACTCAAACCACCTACACCAGTGGTTTTCAACCTGTGGGTCCCCAGATGTTTTGGCCTTCGACTCCCAGAAATCCTAACAGTTGGCAAACTGGCTGAGATTTCTGGGAGTTGTAGGCCAAAACACATGGGGACCCACAGGTTGAGAACCATTGACCTACACCATTCCTTGAAGACAGTGGTCAAAAGGAGCAAAGTCTCCATTACAGAGAGCAGGATTCAAAGGCCATTGAAAAACACAATTGTTTCCGTTTTCTGACATTCAAGAGCAACATTTTGTTGGTAGCTTTAACAAGTTGGCCGATAAAAATCTCAACACTAACACATCCAGCGACGAAGGAAATCCCTGAATTGAAACACTTGTTCTGTTAGGGAAGAGATTGCTGAGGGAAAGGACCACTCGCAGCTGGTTTTGCTGACCTGGGCACCGCTCCAGTCGGGTTCTTATCAGCTCCCGAACTTTGCTTTGCTCAAAAAATATTTTACGGAGAGCATGGAAAAAAACAGGCGCACTCGCAAAGATGTAGTCAAATTTGATTAAACCTTTTGCTATTCTGTGCAAAATCCTACATTGGATTCAGTTTCCCAAGCAGCTCAAGTTTCTAGTCCCGGTGGTTTGACTGAATGGTGGGAGAATCCCAGAAACCAGAGAAATGAATAACTGAGATTTCCCAGTAGTCTTGGGCACTGTTTCACTCGTCTGCTTCATCCCTTCTTTAGACAAGCAGAAACAGAAAGACAACTATGCAAAATATAAGCACAAACTGACTTGATTTGCATGGTTTCTAAGGTCACCAAATGCAGTTACTTTAGAGCTGGCATTGAGTTACCTCCAGGCACAGTGTTTATTTTATTACATTATATGTATGTTTTTTCAAAGCAGACGCATAGCTGTAACTAATATATTCTGCGAAAGAACATATTTCAACACCTGCATGAATTCCAGAAGGTCAGACTCCCTTTCTTCCTGGATGTAAATTAGTCTATACTGGCCAATGTTTCCCAGCCAGGACTGCCCTACAGATGTTTTATACCGGGGGTCCTCAAACTATGGCCCGGGGGCCGGATACAGCCCTCCAAGGTCATTTACCCAGCCCTCGCTCAGGGTCAACCTAAGTCTGAAATGACTTGAAAGCAAACAACAACAACAACAACAACAACAACAACAACAACAACCCTATCTCATCAGCCAAAACCAGGCCCACACTTCCCATTGAAATACTAATAAGTTTATATTTCAACAATTTCAACAGAAAGGAGGAGACCATGAAAATGAACAAAATCTGGCTACCAGTATTAAAAAAACTCAAAAATTACAACAACAAAACAGCAGAGAGGAAACAGCACAGCTTAACAACTCTCAACAAAAGATTCTCCCAGGCTCAGCCAGGCCTTCAAATGCTAATGAAGGTGGTCAGTTGAAACATTCACACCTAGCTCCACAGAGAAGAGCTCTTGGCCCCACCCCAGTCATTCCACAGATACATAAACCCATTGTCCTAGTTCCAACAGACCTCACTACCTCTGAGGATGCTTGCCATAGATGCAGGTGAAACGTCAGGAGAGAATGCCTCTAGAACATGGCCATATAGCCCGAAAAAACCCACAAGAACCTATTGATTCCAGCCATGAAAGCCTTCGACAATACAAGTTTATATTTGTTAAAATTGTTCTTCATTTATTATTTTAAAGTGGTTTTGCACTACAAATAAGATATGTGCAGTGTGCATAGGAATTCATTCAATTTTTTTTTCAAATTATAATCCGGCCCTCCAACAGTTTGAGGGACTGTGACCTGGCCCTCTGTTTAAAAAGTTTGAGGACCCCTGTTTTATACTATATTTTGGCCCCATCTACACTGCCATATAATGCAGTTGCATAATGCAGTTTAACTGCTCTTAACTGGGCTGTATGGCAATGTGGAGTCATATAATGCTGTTCAATGCAGTTAAATAACATTATACAGCATGGGGCCTTTGAGCAAGCAACACTGATGGGTTTCCCACCTCTAGTGAACAATATATTTCTGAATTTTTAATGCAGAAAAAGTAGCACAAAGTTAATTTTATAGGTATTCTGTGGCCACTATCCTGTTAGTGCCATATGCAAACCTAAGTCCACTGTATGCCTGTATGTGTTTTGTTGTAGTTGTAGTTGTTGGGAAGTCTGACTTGGCCACTGTAGTCCACGCTCTGGTTACATCCCGCATAGATTACTGCAACGCGCTCTACGTGGGGTTGCCTTTGAAGACGGCCCGGAAGCTTCAAATGGTCCAGCGTGCAGCAGCCAGGTTGCTAACAGGAGCGGCGCTCAGGGAGCACACAACTCCTCTGCTGCGCCAGCTCCACTGGCTGCCAGTTTGCTACCGGGCCCAATTCAAAGTGCTGGCTTTAGCCTATAAAGCCCTAAACGGTTCTGGCCCAGCCTACCTATCCGAACGCATCTCTTCCTACGAACCCTCCAGGAAGTTAAGATCATCTGAGGAGGCCCTGCTCTCGATCCCCGTCTGCTTCGCAAGCACGCTTGGCGGGGACGAGAGACAGGGCCTTCTCTGTGGTGGCCCCTCGGCTGTGGAACTCCTTGCCTAGGGATATTAGATCAGCCCCCTCCCTCCTGACCTTTCGTAAGAGAGTGAAAACCTGGCTCTTCGAGCAGGCATTCGGAACCCCGGAATAGATAGTCAAGCTTGAGATGGAGAATGACCCAGGAACGGCCAAGACGATGAAATGGACGAGGATTGGAATGAGAGGATATAGCTCTTTTTAAATTGTTATTGCACTGTATTGCACTGTCTTTTTTGTCTAATTGCACTTAACTGTTTTTGCTTTTGTATTGTATTGATGGCATCGAATTGTGCCGATATGTAGACCGCCCTGAGTCGCCTGCAGGCTGATATGGGCGGGATATAAGTGACGTAAATAAATAAATAATTGGTGTTGTTGTTGTTGCTGCTGCTGCTGCTGTTGTAGTAGCAGCAGATGTTCTCTTCTATAGTCTAAAATGCCCAAAGCCTGCATATGTTGCTATAATACCCCAACAATGTCGATGTGTTGTGGTTAACTAGGACCACAGTTAAAGAGGATCAATGCCTGGTGAGTCATATTCTAAAAACCAGATAGGCTAGGACAGAGAAACCAACTCATCAAGTTGAAGACAAGCCACAGAGGCTTTTTCATTTTGGCCAAAAGAGATGGAAGTACAGAGAAATTGCTTCAAAGGTAGAAGTATAATCTTACAGAGAAACAATCTCTCAGTTTCAAGTGAATCATATAGCTTGACAAACAGATTTGGGTTTATAGGCTGAGAGGAAATTAGCTATCTCTGCATACATATGCACAATGGGTTTTGTAATTGTTTTGGCTTGGGAACAGACCTGGGGGGGGGGGGGTGTTTAGCCTTCCTGTTCTCAGGGGATTACTTTGCAGAGCCATTTAGAGTTGGCTATCTTGATAATAGAGCCCCCGGTGGCGCAGTGGGTTAAAGCACTGAGCTGCTGAGCTTGTTGATCGAAAGGTCGCAGGTTCGATTCCGGGGAGCGGCGTGAGCTTCCGCTGTCAGCCCTAGCTTCTGCCAACCTAGCAGTTCGAAAACATGCAAATGTGAGTAGATCAATAGGTACCGCTCCGGCGGGAAGGTAACGGCGCTCCATGCAGTCATGCCGGCCACCTTGGAGGTGTCTACGGACAACACTGGCTCTTCGGCTTAGAAATGGAGATGAGCACCACACCCCAGAGTCAGACATGACTGGACTTAATGTCAGGGGACTACCTTTTCCTTTACTATCTTGATAATAATAATAATAATAATAATAATAATAATAATAATAATACACTTTATTTATATTCTGCCCTATCTCCCCAAGGGGACTCAGGGTGGATCACAGTACACATACATGGCAAAAATTCAATGCCGTTTGGACAGACAGGACAGAGCAGACAGAAAGGAGGTATGTGTTGACGTCCAGCTTTCAGCACATTTGAAGGTTGTGCTCAAATCAAGCCACAGGGGGGTGCTCTCGCTCCATCCTCTATGACGAAGAGCCATCAGGACTTCCTCCTGCCTTTCTGGTCTTTTTCTTTTATGGTGTTGTAAAATACTTCCCCCGCTTTTTAAAGCGGTACCTAATTTCTCTACTTACAGCTTTAAGCTCCGTTTACGAACCTGCATGCTCCCTCCGCTCATCTGGAGAGGCCCTGCTCACGATCCCACCTGCGTCGCAGGCACGTTTGGTGGGGACGAGGGACAGGGCCTTCTCTGTGGTAGCCCCCCGACTCTGGCACTCTCTCCCTAGGGACATCAGACAGGCCCCAACGTTGGCTGTCTTTAGGAAGAGCCTGAAGACCTGGCTGTTCCAGTGTGTCTTCCCAGAATAGGAAACTCCTGGCTTCAAGTCCCAAATGCACTTTGTTAGGATTCAGGATTATCTGCACATTGCACCTACTGCCAAATACCTCTATATATTATCTGTCAGGTTCAGCACTTTTAATTTGTGTCCATTACATTTGGCCCGGCCCCTAGGTTTTAATTGCGTCACGGTGTCATTGTTTTACTGTTCTATTGTTTTGCTTGATGTTTTATTATTTGCTTATGAGTTTTACTGTATATTGTATGTTGTTGTTGTCGGCGGCCTCGGCCTTTGTAAGCCGCATCAAGTCCTTCGGGAGATTTTGCGGGGTATAAATAAAGTTAATAATAATAATAATAAAGCTGTTTTTGAACTGCTTAGGTAATAATTACCATATATACTCGAATATAAGTCGACCCGGATATAAGCCGAGGCACCTAATTTTACCACAAAAAACTGGGAAAACGGATTGACTTGAGTATAAGCCGAGGGTGGGAAATGCTGCAGCGACTGGTAAATTCCAAAATAAAAATAGATACCAATAAAATTGCATTAATTGAGGCATCGGTAGGTTAAATGTTTTTGAATATATCACTGTAAGTTAAGATGAGACTGTCCTCTGATGAAAGCATTATTCTAACCTTTTACAGTGTAAATGTGTTTACATATTCTTCCAATAATAATAGAGTAAAATAATAAATGTAATAATAACAATAATAAAGAATAAAATAATAATTGTAATAGTAATAGAGTAAAATTATTAATGTAATAATAATAATAATAATAATAATAATAGAGTAAAATAATAAAAAACCTTGACTCGAGTATAAGCCAAGGGAGACTTTTTCAGCCTAAAAAAAGACTGAAAAACTAGGCTTATACTCGAGTATATACAGTAATAATAATAAACCTTATTTATACCCTGCCACCATAATAATAATAATAATAATAATAATAATAATAATAATAAATAAATAACACTTTATTTGTATCCCGCTACCATCTCCCCAAGGGACTCGGTGCGGCTTCCATGAGGCCGAGCCCAAATACAACAATAAAAGCAAAACAACAACAGTACAAGCAATTAAAATAAAAACATAGACAATAAAATATACAACATTATCAATAAGACAGCATGCAATTAAAAACAGTGGGAAGGCCAAATATAAAGTTAAAATGGAAATAATGCTGGGACATGGACGAAAGGTGATAGTGGCGTTTGTGGAAGGGCATACGAGCAGATCTAAACAATGTAAAGTGCTTTGGAGGACAAAGTGCTATGGGATCATTATTCTGGGAAGTCACACTGGAACAACCACGTCTTCAAGCTCCTCTTAAAGACTGCCAAGGTTGGGGCCTGTCTGATGTCTTTAGGGAGTGAGTTCCAGAGTTGAGGGGCCACCACCGAAAAGGCCCTCTCTCTCGTCCTCACCAACCGCGCCTGCGATGCTGGTGGAATCGAGAACAGGGCCTCCCCGGATGATCGAAGGGATCGTGTGGGTTCATATACAGAGATGCGGTCACGCAGGTAGGCGGGTCCCAAACCGTTCAGGGCTTATTAGATAAGGAACCTGCACCTTGAATTGCATCCGGTAAATGAATGGCAGCCAATGGAGCTCCTTGAACAGGAGGGTTGACCACTCCCTGTAAGGCACCCCAGTTAACAACCTGGCCGCTGCCCGTTGGATCATATGAAATTTCCGGGCCATTTTCAAGGGCAGCCCCACGTAGAGTGCATTGCAGTAATCCAGTCTAGAGGTGACTAAGGCATGGACCACTTTGGCCAGATCCGCCTTCCCGAGGTACGGTTGCAGTTGGCGCACGAGTCTTAATTGTGCAAAGGCCCTCCTGGCCACCACCAATGCCTGAGCCTCAAACGTAAGTGAAGAATCCAGGAGGACCCCCAAACTGCAGACCTGCAGTTGCCACCCTATACCCCGGTCTGGTTTACCATTGACCAGAAGGACCTCTGTCTTGTCGGGATTAATCTTCAGCTTGTTCGTCCTCATCCAGACAGCCACAGCGGCCAGGCACTCGTCTAGCACTCGAGGGGCTTCCTTGGAGTTAGGTGGAAAAGAGTAGTAGAGTTGTGTGTCATCTGCATAGAGATGGCACCCAACTCCAAAACTCTGGATGACCTCTCCCAGCGGTTTCATGTAGATGTTAAAAAGCATGGGAGACAGAATGGAGCCTTGTGGGACCCCACAGGTCAAAGGCCAGGGGTCCGAGCAGGCGTCTCCCAGCTTCACCATCTGGGACCGACCCTCCAGGAAGGACCAGAGCCATGACAAAGCCGTACCTCCAAGGCCCATCCCGGAAAGTCGCCCCAGAAGGATACCATGATCGATGGTATTGAAAGCCACTGAGATGTCCAAGAGAACCAACAGGGTCACACTCCCCCTGTCCAGCTCCCTGCGGAGATCATCCACCAAGGCGACCAAAGCCGTCTCGGTGCCATGGCCAGGTCTGAAACCAGACTGTGACTGATCCAGATAGTTGATGTCATCCAGGAAGCCCTGGAGCTGAGCAGGGCACGAGTCCCCATCTCCCCAATGGGGACTCGTGGCGGCTAACATGAGGCCGAGCCCAAGAATAATACAACAGAATAATACAAAACAATAACAATAAAAAATATAAACACAACAAAATACATAATGCAACAAAATGAAATAAACAATACAAAATAACATAATAAAATCAATCACAGAGGGTGGGCCAAATGTATAGGATAAAATCTTTAAAACCTTAAAACCCTGAGGTAGGAAGTAGAGGAAGTGTATTTGTAAAGGAGTAGCCCGAGATGCGGGAGCAGCGGGGTTAGGTAAACAGTGAGCTGGGCTGACAAGTGTTCGCCGTTACCCATGCTTCAAACTTGCAACCTTTTGTTTGGTAGATTTTATTGCTGCTGCTGGTGATTTACCAGCTATATATTTCAGATATATGAAATAGGTATAGTACAAAGAAATATAAAAGTTATATAGAAAGTTACGAAGAACAGATACAAAGAGTTGGATGTGATAGCTGTTGCTTGATCTTAATCTTCTGATGCTCTGAGCCTGCTCAAGTCTGGAAAGGGTCTTTTAAAAAGGGTGGAAACATATTTATTTATTTATGAACCCTTTGTGAACCATAAATCTTTGGGTAAAGTTTACCGTGGTTTGATAGCAGATACACCTGGAATATTGTGTCCAATTCTGGGCACCACAATTCAAGAGAGATATTGACAAGCTGGAATGTGTCCAGAGGAGGGCGACTAAAATGATCAAGGGTCTGGAGAACAAGCCCTATGAGGAGCGGCTTAAGGAGCTGGGCATGTTTAGCCTGAAGAAGAGAAGGCTGAGAGGAGATATGATAGCCATGTATAAATATGTGAGAGGAAGCCGTTCAGCAGTGGAACTCTCTGCCCCGGAGTGTGGTGGAGGCTCCTTCTTTGGAAGCTTTTAAGCAGAGGCTGGATGGCCATTTGTCAGGGGTGATTTGAATGCAATATTCCTGCTTCTTGGCAGGGGGTTGGACTAGATGGCCCATGAGGTCTCTTCCAACTCTTTGATTCTATGATTCTATGATTCTATGAAGTCATAGGGAGGAGGGAGCAAGCTTGTTTACTGCTTCCAAGGAGATTAGGACAAGGAACAATGGCTTCAAACTACAAGAGATGAGATTCCATCTGAACATGAGGAAGAACTTCCTGACTGTGAGAGCCGTTCAGCAGTGGAACTCTCTGCCCCGGAGTGTGGTGGAGGCTCCTTCTTTGGAAGCTTTTAAACAGAGGCTGGATGGCCATCTGTCAGGGGTGATTTGAATGCAATATTCCTGCTTCTTGGCAGGGGGTTGGACTGGATGGCCCATGAGGTCTCTTCCAACTCTTTGATTCTATGCTTCTATATTCTAAGGAAGTATAATCTTTTAGGCCTAACAAATTGAATTGCAAGTCTCGCCAAGTATTCTTCGTATTCAGTACAGCAACAGCAACATCTTCATCCAGTAATTACACATTTGATGCAGTGCTGGTCTTCATTAGCAAAACAAACAAACAGACAGATGGAAGTGTCCATGGGGAAACATCCAAGCTTCTGTGGAGCCTTTCCCCTGCCAAAACGCATGCCGATTTCATTGACTGACATTAGCTTTTTCATGTATTTATTTAAAAGATTGATATGCTACTCTTCAGCAGAATGTCCATTGCGTTTATACACAGATGCAGACGAAACGTCAGGAAATAATGCTTCTGGAACATTGCATTTTTCCTTTAAAAATGAGATAAATAAAAAGTAACAAAAACATTAGATGTGGATGCTAACAACCATGTGGGGGGTTAAAAATCTTCTTGCCTAGAAATGATGGATAACTTGGGATGCATCTCTACACTATGGAATTAATGCAGTTTGACACCACTTTAACTACCATGGTTCAATGCTATGAAATCCTTGGAGTTGTCGTTCGCTGTTGGGATGTATTCGTCTTTCCAAAACTTCGCGAGGGTTATCCGCGCTGCGATAGATATATATGTAAAAAGAATGTCTTCATTTCTATTTAAGTCTAAATCTCTGTCCGTAATGCCGAGTAGGAAGTATTCCGGGTTCTGTGGGATCTTTTTTCCTAAAAATTTTTGAGACTCTTTTTGTATAGTTCTCCAGTACTTATTTACTTCTGGGCACGTCCACCACATGTGGTAATAGCTTCCCGTTTGTTTTTTACATTTCCAACAGCAATTTTGGTAGTTTTTATACATCAGACTTAATTTTAGGGGTGTCATATACCACCTGTGGAAGGTTTTCAGCCAGTTCTCCTTAAGAGCTGACGAGTAGGTATATTTTAATTTCTTTCTCCAGACCTGTTGCCATTCATGAATCTTAATCTGTCTCCCTACGTTTCTAGTGTTGCAATCCAGAGCAGGGAACGAGGCCCTAAGATAACTATCCACCACACTTGACTGTGAAAAACAATCCTTTTTTATTGAAGAAAAATGGTTACAAAAATAAAGGAAAATGCAAGTCAAATGCCACAGCAAAAATCAGCAAACATGAATTTAAATGGACAAAGCAAAACCCAAAGCCACACTGTAAAATACTGGAACCTGTTAGCAATCCACTAACCGTGCTTGATATCCTAGAAATCTTTCAAGACCATGGCCAGGGAAACCGGGAGAACTGCCAAGGTCTTCATCAATCTGAAACGATGTCTGAACTGAGAAGGTCAGCCCGGCGGAAGGCACTTAAAGCCGAAGAATTGGTTCCGTGAACCGCCTCTCTGCTTTGAAGCCGTTGTTTGTATTTCTTTTAATCGGGAAGACCTACGCAAGCTGAGTGATTTACTTCTGTCTTGCCAAATCTGGCCCCTTCTGTTCTCATTAAAGTTACCAGGTGCAGAAGGGAGTGAAAGGTCATGGCTTCCCTCTGAAACATTCTCATGAACACTGGTACTTTCATTTTCCAAATCTACAGAAGTTCCTTCCTCACTAATTTCAGGAACATTGGCATTTTCCAAACCTACAGAAGTTTCTTCCTCACTAATTTCAGGAGCATTGGCATCAAGAGGTACATTTTCATTAGCATCAGTAAATATATTTTCATTAGCATCAGGAGGAACAAACAGAGAATCAGGTTCAAGTTCAAACTCAGGCTGAACCCCAACATCTAGCCCATAGTACCATGCAATTTTTAATTTCTTCCGTTTCAGTTTCCCATTCTAACAATTGGTTATAGAGTTTTGTTACAGGTTTTTTTTTCTATTTTTAATAATTTATCCCATGTTGTTTCTTTTTCTTCAAATCCGACCATCTCATCCTGCTTAAATACATTCCGAATTTGGAAATATTGTAGCCATGTTAAGTTTTTATATTTTTGGGCCAGCTCTTCCTGAGATTTGAGTTTCCAAGTGTTGTTCTTGGGTTTTTTTCCACGAGGTCCTTATATGTAAGCCATTGTTGCCACTCCAAGAGCCTTCTTTGCTTTGCTTTGCCTCAATTGGCGATAACCACGGGGGGTTTTTTTACATAAAAATTAGGGCTGTCCAAACACGGAAAAATTTGTTTCTAAACTCGATTCGTTTTTAGGGTTTTTTTGCATTTCGTTATTTAAAAGAATTCCGAAATTTTCCTTTAAAAAAGTTCGATATTTACGAAATTTCGGAAATCATAAAACAATTACGAAACAATTACGAATCGATTCGTTAATGGCGGCCGCGATCGCGCAATACGCTAAAAAAACTTCTGAAGCTTCCCTCTCCCTCTGTTGTTGACTGTTGGTGTGATAATTATATTTTTTTTCACTGAGAAAACAAACAGCAACCCTAAAACTTGCACCAGACATGCGGAAATAATAACGAAACATTTACGAATCAATAACGAATCAATAACGAAACAATTCCGAAACAATTACGAAACGAATTGGAAAAATTCGTTTTGTTTTTTAGTTGCTCCTGAATGGTTCAATATCGCTTCGTTATAAAAAAATAACGATTTTTTAACGAATTACGAAATTACGAAACGAAACCGCCCAGCTCTAATAGAAATGTTTTTTATATTTATCCCACAGCTTAATTAATGCGGACCTGATAAAATGGTTACCGAAGTTTTTTTCTTACCGTGCCACATGTATGAGTGCCACCCCAGCAAAGTTTCAACTCTAATAGGAGAACTACAAGCCACGGTCTCAGTTGGTGAGTATTTTCTCCACGTATAAAGAAATGAAAAGCCTGACCGACCTGGCACCAACCTCGGATGTATTTAACAGAATGAGCAAATTTCTTTAAAAGTCAGACAAAACTGAAATTGCTCTTCAGTGTCATCCAGACTTGCTGGGCATTTGGCATTTAATGACCCTGAAAAATATTAAATCAGTCCTGCTCTTGAGGATCTTCTTTTAGTTCTCTAGTAGGACTCCCTGGAAAATGACTTCATAAAATGAAACAGCAGCTGTTCAGAACGTAGTTTTAAAAAACGTGTATCTTTTTTTTTTTGCAACTAATTTATTGCACTCGATAATGATAGAATTGGGATTGTATGCCGCAAATAAGCCATAAAGTTTGCTTCCATTTTGATAACCTTTTCCATTCAGACTTGTTTTTTTTATGGTTGATATCCCTTTTAGGACAACATTAAAATAGCCTATTTTGTGATCACTTGGGTATGTGCAGGTGGTCGGAGGCAAATGCATATAGAATACTAGAAAGGACCTTGGAGGTCATCTAATTAAAATTGTGCTACAATGAAAATGAAGTTAGTTTCCAAGTATCCCTTTTTAGAAGACATTTGAAGTTCGGAAAGCTGGTCTGTTATAAGGGATTTCCCCTTTCTGAAAACTGGAAAACTTTTCCTTTTATATAAACTCAACAAGATATCAAAAATCCCACTTGTCTGGCTATGAGCCTTGCTTAACAACAGAAAAGTGAGCATCATGTAATTTACGAATGTGGACAATATGTTAATTCCATGGAGCAGCGTTTCTCAACCTGGGGGTCGGGACCCCTGGGTAGGTTTGTAAAGGGGTGTCAGAGGGGTTGCCAAAGACCATCAGAAAACACAGTATTTTCTCTTGGTCATGGGGCTCTGTGTGGGAAGTTTGGCCCAATTCTATCCTTGGTGGGGTTCAGAATGCTTTTTGATTGTAGGTGAACTATAAATCCCAGCAACTACAACTCCCAAATGTCAAGGTCTATTTTCCCTAAACCCCACCAGTGTTCACATTTGGGCATGTTGAGTATTCGTGCCAAGTTTGGTCCAGATCCATCATTGTTTGAGTCCACGGTAATCTCTGGATGTAGGTGAACTACAACTCCAAAACTCAGGGTCAATGCCCACCACACCCTTCCAGTTATTTTCTGTTGGTCATGGGAGTTCTGTGTGCCAAGTTTGGTTCAATTCCATTATTGGTGGAGTTCAGGATGCTCTTTGATTGTAGGTTAACTATAAATCCCAGCAATTACAAATCCCAAATGTCAAGGTCTATTTTCCCTAAACCCCACCAGTGTTCACATTTGGGCATATTGAGTATTTGTGCCAAGTTTGGTCCAGATCCATCATTGTTTGAGTCCACGGTAATCTCTGGATGTAGGTGAGCTACAACTCCAAAACTCAAGGTCAATGCCCACCAAACCCTTCTAGTATTTTCTGTTGGTCATGGGAGTTCTGTGTGCCAAATTTGGTTCAATTCCATCATTGGTGGAGTTCAGAATGCTCTTTGATAGTAGGTTAACTATAAATCCCAGCAACTACAACTCCCAAATGACAAAATCAATCTCCCCTAACCCCACCGGTATTGGGTATTTATTAGGCCTGGGTAACAACGGAAAAATTTGTTTCTAATATCGTTTCGTTTTTAGGGTGCCTCAGCGTTTTGTATTTTAAAATATATCCGAAATTTTCCATAAAAAAAGTTTGGTATTTACGAAATTTCGTTAATATTTACAAAACGTTTTGTAAAGATGGCGCCCGCGGTTGCGCATGCGCAAAGCATCAACGAAATTTTTTTCAATATTTTTTCAATATTTTTTTAATTTAATTTTTTTTAATAATAAAAAAAATATTTGGCAGAAAATGCTTGCCAAAAAGAGCCACAGGGCAAACAGACTGAGCCTCCCCGCTGCTCCCAGCTCCGTCCCACCCTCCTGAGTTCTGCGGGCTCTCTCTCTCTCTCTCTTTCTCTCTCCACCAAGAGGAGGGAAAGGAGAAGAAAGAAAAGAGGAAGGGAAAGGAGGGAAGGCAGGCACTCACTCTGGCGGGCCCTTAAGCGCTGCCGCCGAGTCGGGCCCGGCTCCTCTGAAGCACACCCACCGCAAAGGTGAGGAAGGAGGGACGGGGCCGCCTTCCCGCTGAGGGTCGCTCGCCCTCTCGCTCGCTTTCTCAGCCGGCGCCTTCCCCGCCCTCTCCTCCTCCTCCTCCTCCTCCTCTTTCAGGCTCTGACTGATTGGCTCCCGGAGCTCCCAGCAAGCATCTAGCCATCTTACGTATTTCCGAAATGGACGGAAATACAAAAATATTTGGTGCATGCTGTTTCGATTTTGAAAATACACTTCCGGGTTTGGAAAAAAAGTTTGATATCGTTTCGTATATGGGAAATTAACGGGGGGGAAAACGATATACAAAATTAACGAACGAAACCGCCCAGCCCTAGTATTTATGCCAAATTTGTTCCAGTGAATGGAAATACATCCTGCATATCAGATCTTTACATTATGATTCATAACAGTACCAAAATTACGATTATGAAATAGCAATGAAAATAATATTATGATTGGGGATCACCACAATATGAGGAACTGGATGAAGGGGTTACAGCGTTAGAAAGGTTGAGAACCACTGCCATAGAGAAATACGTAGATGGCTAAGTAGAATGAAATCAAGTTAGGGACCGTGGAAGCACAGCAGGTTAAACCGCTAGCCACAGGGCCTTCTCGGTGGTAGCCCCTTGACTCTGGAACTCACTCCCCAGGGACATTAAACATACCCCAACGTTGGCAGTCTTTAGGAAGAGCCTGAAAACATGGTTGTTCCAGTGTGCCTTTCCAGAATAAGGAGAACTCTCAGCAATATGCCCTCATAATGCACTTTAATACTGACAGGAATGACTGTGTTCCCTCATTTCTCTCTAAAAAATCCAGTCCCAGTTATATTTTACCTGTTCACCTCAGCATATTTTCAATTTTAATCTATTACATTTGGCCCGGCCATTTTTAAAATGTTTCTATGTCACTGGTGATTGTTTATTGTTTATTTTCTGTTCATGCGATTTATATGATTTGTATTTTATTGATTGTTTTATTGATGTTGTGTTTATTGATGTTTTGTTTGATGTATTTTGGGCTTGGCCTCATGTAAGCCGCACCGAGTCCCTTGGGGAGATGGTAGCGGGGTACAAATAAAGTTTATTATTATTATTATAACTGGAAAGCTGGCAGTTCAAAGCCACGAGTTGGGGTGAGCTCCGGGCCTGTCAGCCTTAGCTTTTACCTACCTAGTAGCTCGGAAGCATGCAGTGTGAGTAGATCAATAGAGATGGCCAAGAAGCAAGAAGATGGCACAGAGTGAAATACCCTGATAATGTCACTCTGTAGGTTACATAGAATCATAGAATCAAAGAATCATAGAATCAAAGAGTTGGAAGAGACCTCATGGGCCATCCAGTCCAACCCCGTTCTGCCAAGAAGCAGGAATATTGCATTCAAATCACCCCTGTCAGATGGCCATCCAGCCTCTGTTTAAAAGCTTCCAAAGAAGGAGCCTCCACCACACTCTGGGGCAGAGAGTTCCACTGCTGAACGACTCTCACAGTCAGGAAGTTCTTCCTAATGTTCAGATGGAATCTCCTCTCTTGTAGTTTGAAGCCATTGTTCCTTGTCCTATTCTCCAAGGAAGCAGAAAACAAGATTGCTCCCTTTTCCCTGTGGCTTCCTCTCACATATTTATACATGGCTATCATATCTCCTCTCAGCCTTCTCTTCTTCAGGTTAAACATGCCCAGCTCCTTAAGCCACTCCTCATAGGGCTTGTTCTCCTGAGCCTTGATCATTTTAGTCGCCCTCCTCTGGACACATTCCAGCTTGTCAATCTCTCTCTTGAATTGTGGTGCCCAGAATATGGACACAATATTCCAGATGTGGTCTAACCAAAGCGGAATAGAGGGGTAGCATTACTTCTATTACTACCTTGAGAAGTCGGATTTGGCCACGGTGGTCCACGCTCTTGTTACATCCCGAATACATTACTGCAACGCTCTCTACATGGGGTTGCCTTTGAAGACTGTTCGGAAACTTCAATTAGTCCAGCAGGCGGCAGCTAGATTACTCACCGGAGCGTCATACAGGGAGCATACCACCCCCCTGCTATGTCAGCTCCACTGGCTGCCGACCCAGTTCTGAGCACAATTCGAAGTGCTGGTTTTGACCTACAAAACCCTTTACGGCTCCGGCCCAGTGTTCCTGTCCGAACGTATCTCCTTCTACGTCCCACCTCGGAGTTTAAGATTTTCTAAGGAGGCCTTGCTCTCGGCCCCGCCTTTGTCACAAGTGAGGATGGCGGGGACGAGGGACAGGGCCTTCTCAGTGGTGGCCCCTCGCCTGTGGAATGCACTCCCCGGGGAGATTAGGTCATCAACATCCCTCCTCTCCTTCAGAAGGAAGTTAAAAACCTGGATATTGGACCAGGCCTTCAGGTAAACTGGCAGATGGATAAAAGACAAGGACGACCAGAGTAGGAAAGGACAATGACAATGCTGGATGGATTATGGATTATGAATTGGCGAACATTGACCATAAGATGATTTTATTGCTGCTTTTGTATTGATTTGATTGTTTTTAATTAGTTATAACTGTTGTCGCTATATTGTAATTTGTACACTGTATTTTGTGAATTGTTGGGCATTGAATTGTGCCTTTTGTAAGCCGCCCTGAGTCCCCCCCTAGGGGGTTGAGAAGGGCGGGGTAGAAGCACTCCAAATAAATCTTCTATCTATATAATAAAAGTCAAAACTTGTTTGCGGCGGATGTGTGGCGGTGTATTTCTGATTGGCCAGCCTGAAAGTTCCAAGATTCTGATTGGCTGCTGCTGTGGTGTTATTTGCATGCCAACAGTGATGGATCAGGATCACAATTCGCACAGAGAGCCTGCATGACCCACTCTACATCCTGGTGCAGTTTAGAAACATTTGGAAATGGATGATGGGACTTGAAGTCACTTCACTCACTTCCTGAGACCACTGAGACCCTTGCCAATGACTGATCAAGACCAAACTTGGCACACAGAGTCCCCATGACCCACTCTACATCCTTGTGCACTTTCGAGGAGGACAGACCATGGATGATGAGACTTCAAGTACCTCCACTCCCTTCCCAAGACTGCTGCAATCCTCATCTAATGTCCGATCAAGACCAAACTTGGCACACAGAGCCCCCATAACCCATTCTACATGCCGATGCTGTTTGGAGGAGGGTTGACCATGGATGATGGGACTTGCAGTACCTTTACTCACTTACTGAAACCACTGCGACCCTGAACCAATGACTGATAAAGACCAAATTTGGCACACAGAGCCCCCATGACTCACTCTATATCCTGCTGCTGTTTGGAGGAGGGTTGACCATGGACAATGGGACTTCAAGTACCTTCACTCACTTCCTGAAAACAATGCAACCGTCATCCAATGATCAATAAAGACCAAACTTGGCATACAGAACCACCATTACCCACTTTCTCTAATAACCCGGGCAGCGCTGGGTCCACAAGCTAGTAATAAATAAATATTGGAATATTGTGTCCATTACATACTATGATCTTCTAAAAACTAAGGATGGTCATCTGTCGGGGATGCTTTGAATGTGATTTTCCTGCTTCTTGGACTGAATGGCCCACGAGGTCTCTTTCAACTCAATGATTCTCTGATTCTAATTACAGATGTGTAAACAAAAAGTAAATGAGGTTTATGGTTTGTTTGGCTCTTTGTGCGTATGATGAAGTTGGGGAATTTGTTCAATTGAAAAGTCTGGTTTCAAAAAATCTTGTGGCTCCAAGCATTTGGTAGCAGCTAACGCAGAGATTTAGCATGGGTTTGAAGGGGATGTGAGATCCAGGGAGGATGTTGTTAATGCCGTGATCAGATTCCATGCCATTGCATTCCATTGCTGGTGAAGGCATGGCTGTTTATCGGCCCCTGGAAGCAGAGCGGCAATGGGTGGTGAATGCTTTGCATCAGGCTGGTCTCTCTCACTGAATGGGAGACCTGGAACTGACTTGACTCAACCGCAGAGCCTCTGTTCTCCAGCCAGCAATCAAAATCAGATTGACCCACGATTAGCCATGGGTGTTTCTGGGTGGGTGGATAGAGCTCCTTAGGGCATGGGTTGCATTTACAATGTGCCAGCAAGTGACTTTATTTCCAGCCAGGCTGTCTCTCAGCAGAGCAACTAGGGCAGGCAAGGAAATCCTTTCAAATCCCAGAAGTGTCCTTGGAGGACTCTTGGGGACAGGGACAGGGGGATGTAAATACACCAGAACCGCATGGACATATCTCGCTTCCCAAAGATGGTTGCAAAACATTCCCGTCCCTCTACCTACTGTCTGTCTGCCTATGTGAAGTAAAGACACATGGTTGGAAATGCCGTGTGTTCTTTGAGTAATACCCATTCCGCCCATGTGGCCCTTCAGGGCTAGTGGCTGGTTTGAATTAAGTAATGTTAGTCAAGCAGAGAAAAAAAGAAGAGTATGTTCTTCCAGTTTGTTTCATAGTACCACCCCATCCTCTCTCCCGGCACAGCTGGCTTCTTGCATCCCTCTTCTACGAGGGGTATTTTTTAAGTAAGGTCCGTTTGAACATAAGTACACAACAAAAGTTTATTTCAAAAAAGTAAATTTATTTTCAGAAAGTACATACTTTACTCTATTTTTCGACATAGTTGCCAAGTTTGTTCAAACACTTATCATACCTCTAAACCAATTTTAAAATACCCTCTTCATAAAAACTTGCCGCCTGCTCCGATAACCAAATCATCTGTAATCAAAGAAGGGCGACCGGAGCGGGTCCTCATCATGGACGTTGTCACGGCCATCTTTGAATTGTCGTACCCACTTACGCACTTTGCTTTCACTCATAACAGTATCACCGTACACTTCACAAATCTGTCGATGAATTTCTGCAGCAGGCAGGTTCCTTGCTGACAAAAACCGTATCACTGAGCGTACCTCACATGCGGTGAGTGAGTTGATAGTCTTAAACATTTTTCAAGCACAGAATTGTACAGGTTAGCTACAGAGCGGAAACTGAGCACAGTTGTTCCCGAGGCATGCCGGTACACGACGCACACGCTCGTTGCGGTATGCGCGCAAACTACTAGTGTCTACAACAAAACGGACCTTATTTTAAAAATACCCCTCGTATATAAATAAAAATGTAATGTTTGTTTGTGGGATAACTCAAAAACCACTCGACAAATTCTCACCAAATTTGGCCACAAGACACCTACTAATCCAAGGAATGACCATCACTCAAAAAAATTAATTTTTGTCATTTGGGAGTTGGAGTTGCTGGGATTTATAGTTAACCTACAATCAAAGAGCATTCTGAACTCCACCATAGAATCAAAGAGTTGGAAGAGACCTCATGGGCCATCCAGTCCAACCCCCTGCCAAGAAGCAGGAATATTGCATTCAAAGCACCCCTGACAGATGGCCATCCAGCCTCTGTTTAAAAGCTTCCAAAGAAGGAGCCTCCACCACACTCCGGGGCAGAGAGTTCCACTGCTGAATGGCTCTCACAGTCAGGAAGTTCTTCCTGATGTTCAGATGGAATCTCATTTCTTGTAGTTTGAAGCCATTGTTCCGTGTCCTAGTCTCCAGGGAAGCAGAAAACAAGCTTGCTCCCTCCTCCCTGTGGCTTCCTCTCACATATTTATACATGGCTATCATATCTCCTCTCAGCCTTCTCTTCTTCAGGCTAAACATGCCCAGCTCTTTAAGCTGCTCTTCATAGGGCTTGTTCTCCAAACCCTTGATCATTTTAGTTTCCCTCCTCTGGACAAATTCCAGCTTGTCAATATCTCTCTTGAATTGTGGTGTCCAGAATTGGACACAATATTCCAGGTGTGGTCTAACCAAGGCAGAATAGAGGGGTAGCATTACTTCCCTAGATCTAGACAATATGCTCCTATTGATTCATGCCAAAATCCCATTGGCTTTTTTTGCTGCCACATGACATTGTTGGTTCATGTTTAACTTGCTGTCCATGAGGACTCCAAGATCTTTTTCACATGTACTGCTCTCGAGCCAGGCGTCCCCTATTCTATATCTTTGCCTTTTGTTTTTTTGGGGGTTTTTTGCCTATGTGGAGCATCTTGCATTTGTCCCTGTTGAACTTCAACAGGGACAAATGCACTTGGCCAATCATCTCTCTAATCTGTCAAGATCGTTTTGAATCCTGCTCCTGTCCTCTGGAGTATTGGCTATCCCTCCCAATTTGGTGTCGTCTGCAAACTTGATGATCATGCCTTCTAGCCCTTCATCTAAGTCATTAAAAAAGATGTTGAACAGGACCGGGCCCAGGACGGAACCCTGCGGCACTCCGCTCGTCACTTCTTTCCAAGATGAAGAGGAAGCCTTGGTGAGCACCCTCTGGGTTCGTCCATTTAACCAATTACAGATCCACCCCACTGCAGTTTTGCCTAGCCCACATTGGACTAGTTTCCTTGCCAGAAGGTCATGGGGGACCTTGTCGAAGGCCTTACAGAAATCCAGGTACGCTACATCCACGGCATTCGCTGCATCTATCCAGCTTGTAACTCTATCGAAAAAAGAGATCAGATTAGTCTGGCATGACTTGTTTTTGGTAAATCCATGTTGACTATTAGCGACGACCGCATTTGTTTCTAAGTGTTTGCAGACCGCTTCCTTAACAATCTTTTCCAGAATCTTGCCTGGTATCGACGTGAGGCTGACCAGACAGTAATTGTTTGGGTCATCCTTTTTTCCAATGATGGGATTGAACCAATCATGGCACACAGGACTCCCATGACCAACAAAAAAACACGTAAAGGGTTTGGTGGTTATTGACCCTGAGTTTCGGAGTTGTAATTCACCTACATCGAGAGAGCACCATGGACTCAAACAATGATGGATCTGGACCAAACTTGGCACGGATACTCAATATGCCCAAATATGAACACTGGTGGAGTTTGGGGAAAATAGACTTGACATTTGGGAATTGTAGTTGCTGGCATTTATGGTTCACCTACAATCAAAGAGCACTCTGAATCCCACTAAAGACAGAATTGGGCCAAACTTTCTACACACAACCCCCATGACCAACAGAAAATACTGAAGGCCATCCAGTCCAACTCCCTTTACCAGGGCAAGAAAACGTAATCAAAGTTCTCCTGACAAAGATTCAATAAAACGCAGCAGTGGCTGCAGATATAAAAATAAACTATAATTAATATCACTCCCGTAAATTTATTTATTTATTTATGCATCAAAACCAATAAAAAAAGACACCTCCCAAACTTCTGATATTCTTTTTACTGATATTCATATTTTAGGGAAGGAAAAGATTCCAAAGCAAGAACAATGATTTCAGCATGATCCATACTGTCCATGCCAAAAAAGCACGCTCAGGGTTTTAACATTTTTCCCCTTTCCTCTTGCCAAAAGTTGTCAATTAAATGACTTAATTTTTTTTGAAGAAAAATGTCCACATTTCTGTTGCATTTCAAATGGTTTCCCATGGGAAAAAATGGTTGAAAACTCTCTGGCTGGATGACAAATCTGCAGAACGTGTCCTGATGTCCTTCTCAGCCTGCAACCCTTCTAGTAGGTCTGTATTTGGGAAGAAGGACAGTACTTACCTGCGTGACCACATTTCTGTGTACAAACCCACACGGTCTCTTCGGTCATCTGGAGAAGCCCTGCTCTCACTCCTGCTTCCCTCGCAGGCGCGATTGGTGGGGACGAGGGAGAGGGCCTTCTCAATGGTGGCCCCCCGACTCTGGAACTCACTTCCCAGGGATATCAGGCATGCCCCAACATTGGCAGTCTTTAGGAGGAGCCTGAAATTGTGGCTGTTCCAGTGTGCCTTCCCGGAATAAGGAAATAATTCCCAACAACATGTCCTCAAATGCACTTTAACTATCCGCTTGGATTGCGCTCCCCTCACTTCTTTAAAACCCTCCTATTAGATATATCCTACCTTGTTCATGTCCAGCGTTTATTTTTTAATTTTTACCTATTACATCTGGCCCGGCCATAAGTTTTTAAATCCTTGTTAATGTTTATATGTGATTTATTTAACTGTATTGTTGTTATTTTTTGTTTATTGCTTTCTTGTTTATTGATGTGCTGTTGGGCTTGGCCTCATGTAAGCCCTCCGAGTCCCTTGGGGAGATGGAGGCGGGGTATAAATACATTTATTATTATTGTTGTTGTTGTTGTTGTTATTATTATTATTATTATTATTATTATTATTATTATTATTATTATTAACCATTGACAAATGAGGTGCAAACTCTCTCCCTCAAATTTGAAGGAGGATGAACTGGAGCACTGAAACATTTGACTTATATCCAAATAGTGTCCTTTAAGAGAATGGTACTCATTTCTTGCCTCTTGAAATTACCTTGTCTATCAGTGGAACGAAAAGCCTTGAACATAGGTGGGTTTGTGATGCCATGAACTAGCAGAACCATTAGCTGATGGTAAACCATCAGTGTTCCAATGGGGGCATTGGCTTCCAGGTGAAAGGCAGTCCCGGTCGGGGTTGGCTTGACGTGCCTTCCTTTTGGCATGTTTCTCTCTTTCACCCTCCATTCATGCCTCTTCAAATTCTGCAGCACTGCTGGTCACAGTCGGCCTCCAGCTGGAGCGCTCAAGGGCCAGGGCTTCCCAGTTCTCAGTGTCTATGCCAGAGTTTTGAACGTTGGCTTTGAGCCCATCTTTAAATCTCTTTTCCTGCCCACCAACATTCCATTTTCCATTCTTGAGTTCGGAGTAGAGCAACTGCTTTGGGAGACGGTGGTCGGGCATACGGATAACGTGGCCGGTCCAGCAGAGTTGATGGGGGAGGACCATCGCTTCGATGCTAGTGGTCTTTGCTTCTTCCAGCAAAGACCACCAGAACAAAGACCACCAGAACAGAGCAAAGAACAAACGTCCAGCACGTTGACGTTTGTCTGCCTGTCTTCCCAAGAGATTTGCGGGATTTTCCAGAGGCAGCACTGATGGAATCATTCCAGGAGTTGCATGAGACATCTGTAGATAGTCCACATTTCGCAGGCATATAGCAGGGTTGGGAGGACAATAGCTTTATAAACAATCACCTTGGTATCCCTACGGATGTCCCGGTCCTCAAACACTCTCTGCTTCATTCGGAAAAATGCTGTACTTGCAGAGCCCAGGCGGTGTTGTATTTCGGTGTCGATGTTGACTTTGGTAGAGAGGTGGCTGCCAATGGTCAACATTTTCTAATTTTACACCATTAAGCTGTATCTCTGGCATTGGAAAGGGGTTGGTTGGTGACTGCTGGAACAGCACTTTGGTTTTCTCAATGTTCAATGACAAGCCGAGCTTCTCGTATGCTTCTGCAAAGGTGTTTAGAGTGTTTAGAGTGGCTTGTAGATTGTAGATGACAGTAAGGCTTAGATAGCTAAGGCAAGGAGACACTTCACCTGGCAAGGCAAAGGAAAGGGGGCTCTTTTGCTTTCTCCTTTCCCCCATTCTTGACGGCACCTGCTTTGAATCATGCTACCATTGTTTCTACCAAGCATCCTAAAGCTTCATTCCTGAAGACAGGCCCGTAGCCAGGATTTCGTTTCGGGGGTGGGGGTGGGGGCTGAATTTTTTTCAGGGGGGGGGGTTCGGGGGGGCTGAGTTTCGGGGGGGCTGAGTCTGAGTGAAAGAGGGTCTAGCCTAGCAAACCTTTTGTATCATTACCCCAATACCCCCATGCATATGGGATATATTGAGTATGGTGATAAGATCATGATATGAATAAACATAACAGTTTAAATAATGCACCAGTAAAGCTTTTTCGCGAACCACCATGAGAATTTTAGGGGGGGCTGAAGCCCCCCGAGCCCCCCCCCCCCCCCCCCCCGGCTACATGCCTGCCTGAAGAATCTTATTTTAGATATATTTATGGGTTTGGGTGTGGGTAAAGGATTCTATTGGTCACAGCCAGCTGCGTTTGGCATGGGATGGAGAGGGGAAAAGGTATTTTTGCATTTCCTATGCAGCTAGCGATTCGCTGTTCGTTGCAGGAGGGAAAGGAAGAAAGGATGAGGGCGATTAGTTAAGGTGCCTTTCCCTGTGCTGCAGAGGAAATGCCAAGACCTTTGTAGAAAGGTGCAACTTCAGGCAGCTGAGCAAAGATGAACTACTCTCAAAATAATGTACTTTTGATGAGATGCCCATGTATCAATGGAACCCCTGGTGGCGCAATCCTTGTGCTGGCAGGACTGCTGACCAATGGTGAGCAGTTCAAATCTGGGGAGAGTGTGTTGAGCTCCTTCTGTCAGCTCCAGCTCCCAATGCAGGGACATGAGAGAAGCCTCCCACAAGGATGGTAAAACATCAAACATCCAGGCATTCCCTGGGCAATGTACTTGCAGATGGTCAATTCTCTCACACTAGAAGGGACTTGCAGTTTCTCAAGTCGCTCCTGACCCGGAAAAAAAAATCATTATAATGTGTTTTTCTGATTAGGTGTGAGGGTTTCCAGTCAAAAGCACCTCAAGATACCTTTATTCCACATCTTTGGAAAGCGCCTTTTAACTCAACACTTTTAAACGACATGACTATCGGTAAAACCACAGACAAAAAACACTAATTCAGAGAATCTACCTAACCCCAGAGTTATTATCGGAGATCAGCAAAGGAAAAAACAACGGAAATTGTTGGAAATGTAGGAAAGAAAAGGGAGACTTCTTCCACATGTGGTGGAGATGCAAAAAGATCAAGTCCTTTTGGAGACAAATTCACACAAAAAATTAGAAATAATCTTAAAAATAAAATTCGAATTAAAACTGGAATATTTCTTGTTAGGCATCACGGATTTTGACATGGACACAAATACGAACAAGATCTTCTTCTATTTAATAACAGCTGCAAGAATGAAGCTGGCTCAGTTGTGGAAATCCCAGGAAATCCCCTCTCTAGAGCAGTGGATGTTGAAAGTTCTTGATATTATGAATATGGACCTTCTTACTCAAAGAATATCCCAAAATAGTAACAGGACTAAAACAACAAATTGGAATAACTTCCTCCAATACTTAGAGGAGGAGAAAAAAGATGAAGTAATAACAACAATATTAAAAAAAATAAAAAAAAATAGTAACAATATCAACAACAATTTTAATAAGACCAATGACAAAACTACTCGGCGCACAAGAGAAAATTGCTGGTTGATTAAAATACAGCAAAATTTATAGATTATTCGGACGCTATTCTCTCCACAAGAAGAAAAGAAAATAGTCCCAGAAGGTGAATAAAAAGATTCATCCCTGATTATAAGGTACTTGGAAGTACCTTATAATATGGACAGAATTCCCTTCCCGTGAATGTATTGAGCGAATGAGTGTGAGTGAGGGTGAGAGAATGAGGATTATCCCCCCCCCTTCCCTTCCCTTTACCTTTTTTATTTATTTTTTAATTTAATTTAATTTTGTCTTTTTGTTTTTGTTTGGTTCTTCACCATTTTTGTAGAGGGAAGCACTACTCTACGGGCCTCCCCACCGCTTCTTTTCTCTGCACTTTCCTATCCCAACCCAATCGTTCCACCACTTTTCATGTATCCAAACATTCACAATAAAAATATTTTTAAAAAATAAAAACGCAGATTTTAGCATGAGCTGATCTTAAAATACCATAAAAGAGCAGAATATTGGGTTTCTTTTAAAAATATTTATTTATTTATTTATTTATTCAGTTCTTGTGGGTTTTTTCGGGCTATATGGCCATGTTCTAGAGGCATTTCTCCTGACGTTTCGCCTGCTTCTATGGCAAGCATCCTCAGAGGTAGTGAGGTCTGCTGGAAATGGGGAAAAGGGGTTTATATATCTGTGGAATGGCCAGGGTGAGACAAAGGGGCTTTTGTAAGTTGGGCTGGGTGTGAATCTTTCCACTGACCACCTTGATTAGCATACAATGGGCTGACAGTGCCTGGAGCAAACTCTTCTTGAAAGGTGATTAGATGTCCCTGCCTGTTTTTCTCCCTGCTGTTTTGCTGTTGCAATTTTAGAATTTTTTAATACTGGTAGCCAGATTTTGTTCATTTTCATGGTTCACACCCAGCCCAACTTACAAAAGCCCTTTGTCTCACCCTGGCCATTCCACAGATATATAAACTCCTTTTTCCCATTTCCAGCAGACCTCACCTCTGAGGATGCTTGCCATAGATGCAGGCGAAACGTCAGGAGAAATGCCTCTAGAACATGGCCATATAGCCCGAAAAAACCCACAAGAACTGAGTGATTCCAGCCATGAAAGCCTTCGACAATATATTTATTTATTAATTTACTTTACTTGTATACCGCAGTTTCTCAGCCTAACAGGCGACTCAACGCGGTTTACAACAAAGGTACAACAGTCAACAATATACAATTTAAAACCATAAAAGCATAATACACAATATTGACACAACAATAACAACCCAATGCATCTCATGACTAAAATCGTGATCCAGTTTCGTCGTCCATATTACCATTCCTGTAATCATCACATTCATTGCACCGATTAACCAAATGCCTGTTCGAACATCCAGGTTTTTAATCTTCTTCGGAACACCATCAGCGAGGGGGCTGATCTTACCTCCATGGGAAGGGCGTTCCATAGCCGAGGGGCCACCACAGAAAAGGCCCTGTCTCTCGTACCCGCCAGCCGCACCTGTGAAGCAGGCGGGATAGAGAGCAGGGCCCCCCCAGAAGATCTTAGGGTCCTGGTGGGCTGATAGGCCGAGATACGTTCGGATAGGTAGGTTGGGCCAGAACCGTTTAGGGCTTTAAAGGTCAACGCCAGCACTTTGAATTGAGCCCGGTAGCAAATCGGCAGCCAGTGTAGCTGGTGCAGCAGAGGAGTTGTATGCTCCCTGCGCTCCGCTCCTGTTAGTATCATGGCTGCCGAACGTTGGACTAATTGGAGCTTCCGAGCCGTCTTCAAAGGCAACCCCATGTAGAGAGCGTTGCAGTAGTCTAAATGGGATGTAACCAGAGCGTGGACTACCGTGGCCAAGTCAGACTTCCCAAGGTACGGGCACAATTGGCGCACGAGTTTTAACTGTGCGAATGCTCCCCCGCCAAAACCTGGGGTTCCAGGCTCAGCGATGAGTCCAGGATCACACCCAAACTGCGAACCTGCGTCTTCAGGGGGAGTGCGACCCCATCCAACACAGGCTGTAACCCTATACCCTGTTCGGCCTTACGACTAACCAGGAGTACCTCTGTCTTGTCTGGATATATTTTTATTGGTTTTCTTAGAATACATCAATACCTTCAATACTCTTATATTCCGTACTCAATTCATTACATCAACTATAGGTGTATATATATCTTGTATACTTTTTTTTCTTCACCTCTGTGCTTGGGTTTCTTTGTCTCTTTCAGTCAACTACATTGATTTTGGAGGTGTCCCTTTGCCTTAATGAGTTTCCATATGTTTGCAGGATTTAGAAAGCTTTAGGAGAATCTTAACTGTTCCTTTTAATAAGAGGACATTGCATTGACCTGATAATAATAATTATTATTTACTAGCGGTGCCCTGCCACGCGTTGCTGTGGCCCAGTCTGTTGATCTGAAAAATAAAGTAATGAGAAAATGTTGGTTTTTAATATATGTAATTTCTTTCTTCTTGTAGGTAAACAGTACTTCTTGCTGTTTCTTTGTCAGTGTTGATGTGGAGATTGTCTGGTTTGCCTTTTCTGGAATATGCAACATATCATTGTCCTTCTTTAGGGGTGCCTTTCAAATCTATGATACTATATCTGTGTGTCTGTGAATCATATCTATCTATCTATCTATCTCTGTCTATCTATGGCTGGATGGCTCTTTGTCAGGAGGACTTTGATTATGTTTTCTTGCCGTGGTGACGGGAGTTGGATTGGATGGCCTTAAGTATTTTCTGATGGTCATAGGGGTTCTGTGTGGGAAGTTTGCTCCAATTTTTACTTGTTTTTTTGCACGACAAATAAGATATGTGCAGTGTGAATAGGAATTCATTCATGCTTTCTTCAAATTACAATCCGGTCCTCCAATAGTTTGAGGGACTGTGACCTGGCCCTCTGTTTAAAAAGTTTGAGGACCCCTGGTTTAGGGCTTTATAGGTAATAACCAGCACTTTGTATTTAGCCCAGAAACAGACCGGCAGCCAGTGCTGCTGCCGCAACAGGGGCGTTATCTGCTCCCTGCATGACACTCCAGTTAGTAATCTGTCTTACAATCTCTGTACCATTTGAAGCTTCCAAACTATCTTCAAAGGCAGCCCCACGCAGAGAGCATTGCAGTAGTCAAGACAGGATCTGACTAAAGCATGGACTGCCATGGCCAAGTCTAGAGTCTCAAGGTACAGCTGGCACACAAGTTTTAACTGTGTGAAGGTACTCCTGGCCACCGCTCCTCGGATTCCAGGGACAGCAATGAATCCAGGATCATCCCTAGGATGTGTACCTGTGCATTCAGGGGAAGTGTGACCCCATCAAACACAGACTGAAACCCTGATTCACCTTTTGACTTACCAGCAATGCCTCTGACTGGTCTGGATTTAGTTTCAGCTTGTTATCCCTCATCCAGCCAATTACTGATGCAGGGACCAGTTCAGAACAAGGATAGCATCCTTGGCATTGGGCGGAAAGTAGTAATAGAGTTAGGTGTTGTCCGCATAAATTTGACACTGAACTCCAAAACTCCAGAAGATCTCTCCCAGCAGCATGGGGGGCAAAATTGCACGCTGAGAGACCCCACAGGCCACCGGCCAGGGAGTCCAACAGGAGTCCCCCAGCACCTAACATGATGCCCACAAGCCCCATCCTAGAGAGATGGCCCAGAAGGATACCATGGTCCTTCTGCTTGTAAAACACATGTTTGGGGGGGGGGGGTTGCCACTGGTATTTGCCAACAGATTGAATGGACTGTGATGGGAAGGTTTACATTCTTGCCATTGCAGTGAAGAGTGACAGTGTCAACAGTTTTATAGAGCTTGAGGAATCTGTCGAATGCCTTGAACATTGCTGAATTCATTGCATCAAGCCTTTCACTTTGGGCCTCCTCCAAGTAACAGCAGAGTTCCAGCTGCCTTTCTGCCCAAACTGGGAAATTAAGATGCTTCTGAGAGTCATTTATAGTATTGAAATAGTGCCTGGGCAACCCATGGGTGGTCTCCAGCCTGAAATCCTGATTCTTCTTTAAATAGTGACAGAAACAGATCAGCAAAAGTCCACGGGGGAAAGTACTAGGTCATAGAATCATAGAATCATGGAATCATAGAATCAAAGAGTTGGAAGAGACCTCATGGGCCATCCAGTCCAACCCCCTGCCAAGAAGCAGGAATATTGCATTCAAATCACCCCTGACAGATGGCCATCCAGCCTCTGTTTAAAAGCTTCCAAAGAAGGAGCCTCCACCACACTCCGGGGCAAAGAGTTCCACTGCTGAACGGCTCTCACAGTCAGGAAGTTCTTCCTCATGTTCAGATGGAATCTCCTCTCTTGTAGTTTGAAGCCATTGTTCCGCGTCCTAGTCTCCAAGGAAGCAGAAAACAAGCTTGCTCCCTCCTCCCTATGACTTCCTCTCACATATTTATACATGGCTATCCTATCTCCTCTCAGCCTTCTCTTCTTCAGGCTAAACATGCCCAGCTCCTTAAGCCACTCCTCATAGGGCTTGTTCTCCAGACCCTTGATCATTTTAGTCGCCCTCCTCTGGACACTTTCCAGCTTGTCAATATCTCTCTTGAATTGCGGTGCCCAGAATTGGACACAATATTCCAGGTGTGGTCTAACCAGAGCAGAATAGAGGGGTAGCATTACTTCCCTAGTCTAATGCAGACTTCTCAGTTTTGGTTTATAGATGTCTAGATAGCTATATAGATATATTAATGAAGTATAAAGCAAGCAGACCATGAAGAACAATGACCAATCTCGACAAAATAATTAAGAATAGAGACATCACACTGGCAACGAAGATCCACATAGTGATAGCAATGGTATTCCCCGTTGTAACCTATAGATGTGAGAGCTGGACCATAAGGAAGGCTGAACGAAGGAAGATAGATGCTTTTGAACTGTTGTGTTGGAGGAAAATTCTGAGAGTGCCTTAGACCGCGAGAAGATCCAACCAGTCCATACTTCAGGAAATAAAGCCCGACTGCTCATTGGAGGGAAAGTTATTAGAGGCAAAGATGAAGAGCTTTGGCCACATAATGAGAAGACAATGATACTGGAGGAAATGGAAGGAAAAAAAAGAAGAGGGGCCGACCAAGGGCAAGATGGGTGGATGGTATCCTTGAAGTGACTGGCTTGACTCTGAAGGAGCTGGGGGTGCTGACGGCTGACAGGGAGCTCTGGTGTGGGCTGGTCCATGAGGTCATGAAGAGTCGGAAGCGACTGAACGAATAAACATCAAAAACAAAATTAGGACTGTCTGTGTAACTGCATTTCCAGTCTATGTACTGGTGTGAAACTAGACAGACAAGAAGTATCAGAAGATCATAAAGATAACGAGAAACTAATTCGAAAACAGTGAAATAGTTCAAGATTTTCCATAGGCTACAGGAAGGAAGTGCTCAATCTAATGCAGACTTCTTGGTTTGGTTACAATTCAGGTGTCTAAATATATAAGTATACAGATGCATGTGTGAAGTTTTAAGCAGGGTTCATGTTAACATGTTACTGAATGCTAAAGTTGGGATTGTCTATGCCAGTTATAACGACAGGCACCACCTAAAATATGAACGCGTGCTCACCAGAAATATAAAGCCGTCAAAAGGAAGAGGGAGTATGGTTGTTGAAATAGCTGTATATTTAAATTTCTCTTTATTTTAATTGTTGAAATATATACCACTGATTATACCAATATCAGGGGAGATTAGAGCAGAAAAGGGGAGAGATACTTAGCATTTTAAAAGGTAGGAACTGGGAAACACTAGAACTGAGAGACTTAAAATGCCTCTTCAAATGAATTCTGCTCTCACCATTCCAGTATTAATCAGGCTGAGGTAATATTGTGAGTTTATTCTGTAACACACACTGTGCCACTATAGTTTCTTAGTGGCTGCTGTGAAACTGACTTTAGAAATACTTTGACCACCAAGGTACACACACTGAGGCTGGTATAAGTTAATAAAAGAACAAGAATGTTTATTGAACAAGCTTGAAATAATTCAGGTACAAATGCTTAATGGTTTCAGAAAATACTGGCATGAAAAGCTTGTGGTTGCGTTAGAGCAGTGGTTCTCAACCTGGGGGTCGGGACCCCTGAGGGGGTCGTGAGGGGATGTCAGAGGGGTCACCAAAGACCATCAGACAACACAGTATTTTCTGTTGGTCGTGAGGGTTCTGTATGGGAAGTTTGCCCCAAATCTATTGTTGATGGGATTCAGAATTTCTTTTGATTGTAGATGAACTATAAATCCCAGCAACTACAACTCCCAAATGTCAAGGTTTATTTTCCCCAAACTCCACCATTTGGGCATATTGAGTATTCATGCCAAGTTTGGTCCAGATCCATCATTGTTTGAAGCTACAGTGCTCTCTGGAACTACAACTCCAAAACTCAAGGTCAAGTGCCCACCAATGCCTTCCAGTATTATCTGTTGGTCATGGGAGTTCTTTGTGCCAATTTTGGTTCAATTCCATTGTTGGAATGCTCTTTGATTGTAGGTGAACTATAAATCCCAGACACTACAACTCCCAAATGACAAAATCAATTCCTCCAATCCCCCCAGTATTCAAATTTGGACGTATCGGGTATTTGTGCCAAATTTGGTCCAGTTAATGAAAATACATCTTGCATATCTGATATTTACATTACAATTCAAAGCAGTAGCAAAATTACAGTTCTGATGCAGCAAAGAAAATAATGTTATGTTTGGGGGTCACCACAATATGAGGAACTGTATTAAGGGGTCACGGCATTAGGACCATTGAGAAACACTGCACTAGAGTAAAATCTTAAACTATCCTGGGTTACTAGTCTTCAAAGTTCCACCACAGAAAATTACTTGGGGAAATTAATTTCTGAAAGTAACTCCCAAAACTGCCCCTTAGGAATCTAGCCCAAAATACCCTGAACTAGACTACCCTAGGAATTGAACAGTCCACTAACTGGACACTGCTCCACAACAGTATTCGAGCTATCTACTAATAGCTACACTGAAATCCTCACAAAAGACTAGCACAATCTTCTTCTCTAAACCCAAACTTGCTCTGACTAACACCAAGTCTCCAACTGCTCTCTAACACCAACTGACAACTGACTAACTCGGACTTAAAGCCTCTGTTTTAAAAGGACACTTTCCCCCTCTAAGCCACTTAGACTCCGCCCGCATCTTTCTAGCCAATCCTAGCCTCCTTATTTTCCCTCTAAGACTTGTACACGCCCCCTCAAGGAAAACCTAACTAAAATGGCTTCCACCCGGCTCCCTTTTCTAAAATGGACGCTGATCTGTCGCCGCTGGGCCTGTAACTGGTTGGCTTTAAAAATAGGATGTGTAACCTTTGCTCAGCGGGAAGCCAGGGGCCTAAGGAGAAGTTCTCAGAGGTTTCCACTACAAAGAATCTTCAGATGGCTTGAGAAGTACAACTAAGTCTTTTATTAATGAACACTCAAACAGGAACTTCTCTTATCTTTAGCAAAGTAAAGCAAATAATTCCAAGCTTCTAGGGAACTGGTGAATTCCTAACTTGCCCACGAAGGACAGGCAACTATCTTCTTCTTTAAAGGAAAAACCCTTTTTAACTTCTTCCAGGCTGACTGAAATCCAAACCTCACTGGTCTGGGCTCCGCTACCAGGGCGAACTGCTTCTCGGACGCCGAGTGGACCTACCAGCAAGGCAGTGGATATTCTCCAGCTGGAGTTCTTTAGTCTTTAGGGCTGTTTCCTGGAAATTCCCAAAGCTGAGGGAATGCTTCCCTGGAGTTCTTAGGAGACTCTTAAAGTTGTTCTCCTCTGGATTTCTTTCCCTTCTGTTTCTGTTGGAATTTCTGTAACCCTGGAAATTCTTAAAGCTTAAAGCCTTTGTACAGGGGAAGTTACACACGTCCTATACAAAGGCTAACCTGGCTGAGACTGACTAACAAAATGGCTCACTTCCCTTCCAAAGCCCAAAAAGGGGGCAGGACTAGGGAACCTAATGATAATTGACAGGTGACCTGCCCTGTAACTGCAAACTTTAACAGGAAGCCACCCTTCTGCAAAATTCCAAGCCTTGGGCTGCAAACAAACACTTGATGCAAAGCAAATAAAGTGGGAGCTTCAGGTACAGCTGTACCTGCACAGACGCCATGGCTTCGCCAGGCCCACTCCCTTAGGCTTCAGCCAGCCAGCTAAGGTAAGGGATTCATTACACCAGTGTTTCTCAATATGGGGGTTGGGACCCCTGGGGGGGTCATGAGGGGGTTTCAGAGGGGTCACGGAAGACCATCAGAAAACAAATATTTCTGATGGTCTTGGGAACCCCTTTGGCAAAGAAGGCTGACGATCTCTCCGCTTGCCCTTCTCTTCGTTTTTGGAAACAGATGACGAATTATTCCAACAAAAGCCAAATGCTCTCTTCTGCTGTTATCTGCTGGCCTCTCAGCCAAGGGGAGGGCTGTTTCTGAGACTCCAAGTGAGGAGGAGAGAGCAGACATGCTCAGCACAGGACAGCGTGGTGTGCATATGCAGGCAAGGGAGAACGTGCGAGGCTGGAGGGAGGCTCATGCCAGTGAGTCCCTTCAAGGCATGGGGGTTCTGTGTAGGAAGTTTGGCCCAATTCTATAGTTGGTGAGGTTCAGAATGCTATTTGATTGTAAGTGAACTATAAATCCCAGCAGAGAGGGGAGAGCAGGTGTGCTCGGTGCATGACAATGTGGTGTGCATGTGTGGTTGAGGGAGAGTGTGTGAGACTGGAGGGAGGCTCGCACGAGCGAGTTCCTTCAAGGCATGGGGTTCTGTGTGGGAAGTTTGGCACAATTCTATCTCTGGTGGAGTTCAGAATGCTCTTTGATTGTAGGTGAGCTATAAATCCCAGCAACTACAACTCCCAAACGCCAAAGTCTATTTTCCCCAAACTCCACCAGTGCTCACATTTGGGCACATTGAGTTTGTGCCAAGTTTGATCCAGATCTATCATAGTTTGACTCCACAGTGCTCCCTGGATGTAGGTAAACTACAACTCCAAAACTCACCACCAAACCCTTCCACCTTAACAGCATCCACCCAAACATCCGATTCAGCATGGAAAAAGAAAATGAAGGAAGACCGCCTTTTCTAGATGTCCTAGTCATCCGTAAACCAGATCAACAATTGGGTCACACCGTTTACAGAAAATCCACACACACAGATAAATATCTACATAAAAACTCCAACCATCACCCAAGTCAAAAAAGAAGCACCATTAATTTTATTTATTTATTTATTTCGTATACTTCTACCCCGCCCTTCTCAACCTCCGAGGGGGGACTCAGGGCGGCTTACAAAAAGGCACATCTTGGTGCCTGCACAAATACAATAACATATAAAACCAGCAATTAAATGGTCAACAATTAAAACAATTAAAACAACAATATATCACACAATCAATAGCCAATCTCAGACACAGTGTTTGCCAACTCAGAGTTCATATTTCGTTCCACCATTGTCCAATTCCTATCCATCGTCACAGCCTTTATTCATCTGCCAGATTGCCCAAAACACCTGGTCCCACATCCATGTTTTTAATTTCTTTCTGAAGGAAAGGAGGGATGTTGCTGATCTAATCTCCCCGGGGAGTGAATTCCATAGGTGAGGGGCCACCACTGAGAAGGCCCTGCTCCCTGTCCTCGCCAATCTCACTTGTGACAGAGGCGGGGCCGAGAGCAGGGCCTCCCCAGAGAGATTAAAGCCTTGGCAGACCGTGCAAAAAGAATCTGCGAACCCCACCTCCTTCAAGATGAACTGAACCACCTAAACTGGGCTCTACAGACCAATGGATACTCCACCTCGGACATCAGAAGAGCTGCAAGACCAAGAACAACGTGGCCGGTCCAGCAGAGTTGATGGCGGAGGACCATCACTTCAATGCTGGTGGTCTTTGCTTCTTCCAGCATGCTGACGTTTGTCCGCTTGTCTTCCCAAGAGATTTGCAGGATTTTCCGGAGGCAGCGCTGATGGAATTGTTCCAGGAGTTGCATGTGATGTCTGTAGACAATCCACGTTTTGCAGGCATATAGCAGGGCTGGGAGGACAATAGCTTTAAAAACAAGCACCTTGGTATCCCTATGGATGTTCTGGTCCTCAAACACTCTCTACTTCATTCGGAAAAATGCTGCACTCGCAGAGCTCAGGCGGTGTTGTATTTCAGTGTCGATGTTGACTTTGGTGGAGAGGTGGCTGCCAAGGTAGCAGAAATGGTCAACGTTTTCTAATGTTACACCATTAAACTGTATCTCTGGCATTGGAGAGGGGTTGGCTGGTGGCTGCTGGAACATCACTTTGGTTTTCTCGATGTTCAATGACAAGCCGAGCTTCTTGTATGCTTCTGCGAAGGTGTTTAGAGTGGCTTGTAAATCTTCTTCTGAATGCGCACAGACGAAATTGTCATCAGCATACTGGAGTTCTATAACAGATTATTATTATTATTATTACTATTATTATTAAACTTTATTTGTACCCCGCTAGCATCTCCCGAAGGACTCGATGTGGCTTACAAAGGCCAAGGCCTCAACAACACAATAGCATAACAATACAATTCAAAGTAAAGCAATAACAGTAAAAACAACAACAATATAGCATAACATAATAAAAACAGGGCCGGGCCAAGTAATGGGTACAGATTAAAAGGTGATGGATGTGACAGGTGGTCCATCGGATTTCAAGGAAGTGCAGTGTGCAGAGAATCTTAAAGTTCTGATAAAGTGCTTCTAGGACTCTAATAAAGTGCTTACTGGAGTTTTCCTATTCTGGAAAGGCACATCGGAACAGCCAGGTCTTCAAATTCTTCCTAAAGACTGCCAGTGTGGGGGCCTGTCTAACGTCTTTGGGGAGGGTGTTCCAAAGTCGGGGAGCCACCACAGAGAAGGCCCTGTCCCTCGCCCCCACCAAACGCGCCTGCGATGCAGGTGGGATCACGAGCAGGGCCTCTCCGGATGAACGAAGAGAGCGCGTGGATTCATAAACGGAGATGCAGTCACATGTTGTTGTAACCTTGGTTTTGGCTTTCAATCTGCTAACATCTCCTAACAAAGGATTCCCCCCAGGCAGGAAGCAGCCAGGCATTCAATGCTAATCAGGGTGGCCAATTGCACCATTCACACTTACCTCAAACGGACAAGAGTTCCTTTTGTCACCCTGGACATTCCACAGATTTGTTGAACCAGCCTGGACACAGCATATTATTTGAGAACACAGAAAAGCTGGACCACACCAACAACCACCATGTCAGACTACACAGAGAAGCCACTGAAATCCACAAGCATGTGGACAATTTCAACAGAAAGGAAGAGACCATGAAAATGAACAAAATCTGGCTACCAGTATTTAAAAAAAACTCTAAAATTACAACAGCAAAACAGCAGAGAGGAAACAACCAGGCACATCTTAACACCTCTCAACAAAAGATTTTCCCAGGCTCAGCCAGGCCTTCAAATGCTAATGAATGTGGTCAGTTGAAAAAATCACACCTAGCTCCAGCAGAGAAGAGCTCTTTGCCCCACCCCAGCCATTCCACAGATATATAAACCCATTGTCCTAATTCCAACAGACCTCACTACCTCTGAGGATGCTTGCCATAGATGCAGGCGAAATGTCAGGAGAAATGCCTCTAGAACATGGCCCTATAGCCCGAAAAAACCCACAAGAACCTAGTGATTCCAGCCATGAAAGCCTTCGACAATACATTCCACAGATACATAAACCCCACTTGCCTAGTTTCCAATAGACCGCACAACCTCTGAGGATGCTTGCCATAGATGTGGGTGAAATGTCAGGAGGGAATGCTTCTGGAACATGGAAATGCAGTCTGGAAAACTCACAGCAACCCATTCATGTAACAACTTGGCAATGCAGAGACAGATCCCTCCAGTCATAGAATAAACATTTTCTAGCCAGTCATCCAACACATGACTCCCTAAGCCTGACAAGAACATACACAAAGTTCTGCCGGAACAGACCAAAGGTCCATCCAGTTCAACATTCTGTTTTTTATTTAAACTGGGAGCACCAGATACTTGTGGGAAACTTACAAGCAAAACATGAAGGCAATAGCTCTGTCCGTCTTTTCCTTCCCAACAACTGGAGCGACTTAGCTTGGTGGCCACTGAATGTGGAGGCTGAGAGGCCTCCCAGGGAAAGGAAGGAGGCTGGCACGAGTGAATTAAAAAAGGAATAGCGAGTTTAAATAATGACATTAAGCGCTATGACTGTGCTTTGTTTGGGGCGTCTAGGAACTCTGGTTAGCACCATTTCTTACCTTTTAAAAGGAACTAAAAGTGTGCTCCTCATTCAATGAAGGTGCTTGCTTATGACCTCGACATCGTGTACGTGTGAGTTCATGGAGTTATTTGTGGAAATATTAGCCAATGTTTTCCAACAGATGACACAGATGAACTGTAGTGAATTGGACGAGTGGTCGTCCTTCCTTCCTCTGCTCTCCAGTCCTTTGCAGTGGTTGCAGCAGGAGCTTTAGGACTGGGTTGTTGTAGGGTTTTTTTCTGGTTGTATGGCCATGTTCTAGAAGCATTCTCTCCTGACATTTTACCTGCATCTGTGGCAAGCATCCTCAGAGGTTGTGAGCTTTGGGACTGCTGTGAGAGAAGTATGGCCCCTTGCTTCCCATTCAAAACAGGACATATGCATATGACTGAACAGGATTGTAGCAACTGAGTGGCATTCTGTTAGTGACAGTGTTAGAGACCCTAAATTGGGTCTTCTTAGGTCCATGCAGTCACGAGAATACGTAAGGAAGGAGACAGTCCCAAAAGAGATTAAAAAACAAGGTTTATTTTAATTTCTTCATGAAGAAGACGGACAGCCTGGTAGCATGCGCAGATGCTACCCTTCAAGTGACTGCCGCCTCTTCCTGGCTTTTTACCACCAATATGTAACCTCAAGTAAACAAGAACATTTTTTTGTCATGGAAAGTACTCTCTTTCCAGCCCCTCTCCCTTGACCTTTTGATGGAAAGTACCTTCTTGTACATGCAGACTCTGCACTTTACCACAACCTTTGAAGTTAACCACAACACAACATCCTGTGTAAGGAAGTACATTCTTGTACCTCTACATGTCACATCTTGTTTCTTAAAAACATTTTCTTCTGTATTGCTCTTTTCCTACAGAGAAAGGGTATGTCTCTCTTTTGCTGTTAATTTCATTCAAAGCCCCTTGCTTAGCATCCTTCAACAGTGCATATATTACTTACTTAATTACTTAGGCAATCCCTCGTTGTCCGAGTATGATGGCCTTCCAAGTGTAGTGTCTTGGCGGTGGATACGTAGGTGACTGTGGAGCCCTATTCTATTCTATTTATTTTCTGTATTTCTATCCCATTCCTTCTCAATCCCCAAAGGGGGACTAGGACAGCTTACATTTGGTAGCAATTTGATGGCACTACATATAATAGAGCAATATAATAACAATTAAAACAATATGTAAAACTTTAATTAAAACAATTAAAAAAAACAGTATTAACAGCCGTATCACCATTCCAGTTAATTCCATGTCCAATTCCATGTCCAAAGTGCTATCTATGTCCAAAAGCCTGGTCCTGAAGTCGATAGGAACTTTATAAGGGTCTACCGCAGGAGGAGAGGCCCTGCGGCCCCACCAAAGAGGGATCGCTACGTTGAGCAAAGAGAAGCCTAATTTTAAGCAATTTATTTTCCCTAAGTTCCCAAAAAGAATCTCACCAAAGTTGAAGAAAGTGCCACCGAGATGATTTATTAGCGATTCAGCTGAAAAGGATACAAAGCAGCAATCATTCACCAAGCTAAGCATGCATGTATAGAAATAAATGCCATTCTTATAGAAAATACAGAGTTGTGCGGTTCAAAACTCCCGCTCCCCGCCCCTCGCCCGGCGCACAAACAGCTGGGAGGAGGCTTGGCCGTCCCCCACACGTCTGGGCCAATCACAGGGCTTCTGCGGTGCGCCAGAGCCATTCAGAAGACTCCTGCTGCCTCGGCGCTCCAGCGAATCAGAAGGGAGGGAGGCAGGACGAAGGAAAACAGTGCATTCTTGAATGGATTATGGAGTTACAGGAAATGTCCAGGGAGCCTAACGAGTCCGAACCAGCCTTCAAGAAAAGCCAATCTATTGTGTCATGATTGATCTGAGATATGCATCGATGTGAACGATACTACTTAATCCGGCTTTTCCTCTTGCGGTCAGGCAGGGGCACAATGGGGGAGATTTTGGGTGAATGTCTTTAATGGAAAGGCTTGAAAGGAAACGGGTCAGGAGGAAGAAGACTTTACGAAGGTCCTCTTTCCCCCTATTGTAATGTGATTAAAAAGTCTGCCAAGTGATTATCCCCTTGATGGTCCGCCTCCGAAGTCAAGGAGATATTTCTTTGTTATTTTTCCATGCAAGAGATGCTCTGGGATAAGGGTTTCCACAATCGCTAATTGCTTTTTTCAGAGGACAAGTAAGCTGGGCCAGAACCATATATGTTATTCTTGACACGCATGTTCTTCCACAGTGAGGATATTGGTTTCTAGGTGGAAGGAGGTCCCGGTCAGGGTTGGCTTGATGCGTCTTCCTCTTGTCACATTTCTCCCTTTCACCCTCCATTCATGCCAATTCAAATTCCACAACACTGCTGGTCACAGCTGACCTCCAGCTAGTGCGCTCAAGAGCCAGGGCTTCCCACTTCTTAGTGTCTATGCTACAGTTTTAAAGGTTGGCTTTAAGCTGATATTTAAATTTCTTTTCCTGTCCGCCAACATTCCGTTTTCTGTTCTTGAGTTGGAAGTATAGTAAGTGCTTTGGGAGATGGTGATCGGGCATTCAGACAATGTGGCCAGTCCAGTGGAGTTGATGGAGTAGGAGCATTGTTTCAGTGCTGGTGGTCTTTACTTCTTCCAGCACGCTGACATTTGCCCGCCTATCTTCCCAAGGTCTTCTTCTGAATGCGCACAGACGATGTTGTCATCAGCATATTAGCGTTCTATAACAGGTGTTTTGGTGATCTTAGATTTGGCTTTCACTCTGCTGAGGTTAAATTTTATTTATTTATTTATTTAAAACTTTTATATCCCGATCTTCTCACCTCCGTAGAGGGACTCAGACCGGCTTACAGCAAGGATTCAATGCTACTAATACAAGTTAAAACATCATACAACAATACAAGATTAAAATACATTTAGATAAAATACATATATACCAAATCGCCAAGGTCAAAATCATGTTCAACTCAGTCTGCATATAAGGTCACTCACTTTGGTCTGTAACCAGTCTCAGCCATTATTCTGGGAATGCTTCGTTCCATAACCAGGATTTCACTAGCCTCCTGAAGGTCAAAGGGAGGGGGCAGATCTAATCTTGCTCGGAAGAGAGTTCCATAGCCGAGGGGCCACAACAGAGAAGGCCCTGTCTCTCGTTCCCACCAAATGCGCTTGAGAAGGTGGTGGGACCGAGAGCAGGGCTTCTCCGGAAGATCTTAACGTCCTTAATGGTTCATAGGGGAGAATACATTTGGACAGGTGAACTGGGCTGGAATACCTTGCGATAGATGATTTCCACTTTGGTGGCAAGCTTCCTATCAATAAGATGAAGTATCATAGCAATGAAGATGGAAAATAAGGCTGGGGCAATAACACATCCCTGTTTGACACCTGAATCTACCTTAAATGGGTCACTTTGGGAGCCACTGCTGTCCAATACCATTGCCATCATGTCACTGTGAATATATTATACTACATATAGAGGGTGAATTATTTGTTATAGTACAATAACCATATCATAATGTAATTGCAGAGTTCATATCTGCAGTTTCATTTCACTGGCAGGGGAAATAGTTTTTCTAAGAATTTGCTAGATCCTCCAGGCAATTCTGTGGTATACTTCATAATAGTAATAGGAGCAGTTGCAATAGTAGTATTTGTATCTTGCTTTTTTTCTCTCTCAAAAGAGATTCAAAGTGGCTAAAACTAAAATCATCTTCCCCCCTAGATTCTCTCATAAGAGTTGCAATGAGAGAATCTAGCAAATTCCCCCCCCCCCCCAAGGATGAATTTCTAAAAATCTCTTGGTATTCTAATGCAACAGTATGGATTACTGGAACCAGAAGTGAAGTAATTCAATGGATTTCAGTTGTTATCCATGGTGCCATGTGACCACCATCCAGCAGGAACATATCCTCCATAAATACAAGTGTCTTACTGTATTTTGTTGACACCTGCAAAAATGAATCATTTAGGTAAAGGTTTCCCCTTGACATTAAGTCCAGTCGAGTTCAGCTCTGGGTGGTGGTGGTGCTCATCTCCATTTCTAAGCCAAAGAGCTGGCGTTGTCCATAGACGCCTCCAAGGTTGTGTGGCCAACATGACAGCATAGATTTCCGTTATCTTCCCACAGAAGCGGTACCTATTGATCTACTTACACTTGCATGTTTTTAAACAGCTAGGTTGGCAGAAACTGGGCCTAACAGCGGAAGCTCACCCCACTCCTCAGATTCGAACCGTCAACCTTTCGGTCAGCAAGTTCAGCAGCTCAGCGGGTTAACCCACTGCGCCACAATGGGGCCCCAGGTAACTGCTCACTAATTTTGCCTATTTAGAACAACTTAGGTGATCCCTCGTTTTCCGAGGAGGATTGTCTTCCAGTATTCTTGTGGGTCTGTATGTGGCTGTGGAGCCCTATTCTTGCTCTGCATCTTCTTCCACAGTGAGGGCATTGCTTTCCAGGTGGAAGGTGGTGGAAGGCGGTCTCGGTCAGGGTTGGCTTGACGCACCTTCCTCTTGGCACGCTTCTCCCTTTCGTCCTCCATTCATGCCTCTTCAAATTCTGCAGCACTGCTGATCACAGCTGACCTCCAGCTGGAACGGTCAAGGGCCAGGGCTTCCCAGTTCTCAGTGTCTATGCCAGCGTTTTTAAGGTTGGCTTTGAGCCCATCTTTAAATCTCTTTTCCTGCCCACCAACATTTTGTTTTCTGTCTTGAGTTCGGAGTAGAGCAACTGCTTTGGGAGACGGTGGTCGGGCATCCGGACTACATGCCCGGTCCAGCGGAGTTGATGGCAGAGGACCATCGCTTCAATGCTGGTGGTCTTTGCTTCTTCCAGCACGCTGACATTTGTCCGCTTGTCTTCCCAAGAGATTTGCAGGATTTTCCGGAGGCAGCGCTGATGGAATCGTTCCAGGAGTTGCATGTGACGTCTGTAGACAGTCCACGTCTCACAGGCATAGAGCAAGGTTGGGAGGACAATAGCTCTATAAACAAGCACCTTGGTATCCCTATGGATGTCCCGGTCCTCAAACACTTTCTGCTTCATTCGGAAAAATGCTGCACTCGCAGAGCTCAGACGGAGTTGTATTTCGATGTCAATGTTGACTTTGGTGGAGAGGTGGCTGCCAAGGTAGCGGAAATGATCAACATTTTCTAATATTACACCATTAAGCTGTATCGCTGGCATTGGAGAGGGGTTGGCTGGTGTCTGCTGGAACAGCACCTTGGTTTTTTCGATGTTCAAAGACAGGCCGAGCTTCTCGTATGCTTCTGCGAAGCTGTTTAGAGTGGCTTGTAGATCTTCTTCTGAATGCGCACAGACGACGTTGTCATCAGCATACTGGAGTTCTATAACAGATGTTGTTGTAACCTTGGTTTTGGCTTTCAGTCTGCTGAGGTTGAATAGCTTGCCATCTGTCTGATGGATGATTTCCACTCCGGTGGGAAGCTTCCCATCAACAAGGTTGCCCTTGAAGACTGCCCGGAAGCTTCAGATGGTCCAGCGCTCGGCAGCCAGGTTGCTAACAGGAGCGGCACTCAGGGAGCACACCACTCCTCTGCTGAGCCAGCTCCACTGGCTGCCAATCTGCTACCGGGCACAATTCAAGGTGCTGGCTTTAGCCTATAAAGCCCTAAACGGTTCTGGCCCCGCTTACCTCTCCGAACGCATCAGCACCTATGAATGGACTAGAACATTAAGATCGTCTGGGGAGGCCCTGCTCTCGATCCCGCCTGCGTCACAGGCGCGCCTGGCGGGGACGAGAGACAGGGCCTTCTCAGTGGTGGCCCCTCGGCTATGGAATGCCTTGCCGGCAGACATCAGGCAGGCACCTTCGTTGCTGTCGTTTCGGAGAATGGTCAAGACCTGGCTTTTCGAACAAGCGTTTGGCTAAGCAATGCAACTAATTAAGGAAGACGGTAAATGGAACATAGGAACGGCACAATGACTACGAGAACGGATCTGATTTCAACTGAGGCGTTATATATGTTGTTTGTTGATTTGTCCTGTCTGATTGTTAATTTGTTGTTGTATTGCTGTGTTTTAATTGCACTGTAAACCGCATTGAGTCGCCTGTCAAGGGCTGAAAAATGCGGTATAAAAGTGAAGCAAATAAATAAATAAATAAATAAATAAATAAGTATCATAGCGATGAAGATGGAGAATAAAGTTGGGGCAATAACACATCCCTGTTTGACACCGGATTCCACCTTAAATGGGTCACTTTGGGAGCCATTGCTGTCCAAAACTGTTGCCATCATGTCATCATGGAGGAGCCGCAGGATGTTCACAAATTTGTTAGGGCACCCAATTTTTTGGAGGATGGTCCTATTTAGAGCAAATCCCTAGCTAAATGTGTGCCGGAAACTTTTGAAAAATCCAGGACTAGCCCTATTTACAGAAGAGAAACAGAGAGTTATTTTCTGTGCAAAACCCTAGGAGCCAGTCTCTTCCTTCTTGCCAAAAACAAACACAACCCCCCCTTCGTCAATTCCCTGTTGAACGAGCCTCTGTGTAACATTTATTGGAAAAGAGAGACAATGCCACTGGTTACGGATCAACCGCCCACTGGCAACGCTCTCTACTCGTGACAGTGGCTGAGCTCTTAAATCCAGGCTAATCCAGCTTCTCTTTTTTAAAAAAAAAAAAAAGTGAGAAGTGCTCTTCCAAAAGCCCACCCATTAATCTTCCCACTGTTGGCGCGCAATGGAGCAGGATGCTGCTGCTTGTTTTTGGAGTGGGACATAAACCAGGAGGCTGGGCTGAGCTGGCCTCCTTTCCTCCAAGCATACCTGTCAACAGCTAAAAAGCAAAGGAAGTGGTGCCACATGGAAAGTCGAGGGGCTTGCTCCCTTGCAGGATTAGGCCCACCCAGAAGTGCCTCAATTGGAAGAGGATCAGGTCCATTGGGGGCCAATGAGGTCATGGGAGGCCAAGGGTGGAACTCAGACTGGGCACAGCAACAGGGTTGGGTGGACTTGGCCGTCTTCTCAGTGGGATATTGAAGCCATTGAACTAATGCCAGGCACCAAGGCTTGCCAGCCCTCCCACTTCGAACAAGAGACTCTCAGCCTTATGACTGATCTTCGTTTCATGTATTATTACAAAGCAGTTCTGCACATACTAACACGGGAGAATGTCCTCAAACATTCATCAACTTTACTTCCAGATAGTAATGGGTTTGCGAGCAATGTAGTTACACCTGCCTCCAAACAGGGAAAAAAGTTTTTAAAATCTCCGGTTCTGCTCCTGGACAAATACATACATTTTTATTTTTAATATTAAGTCGCTTTGGCAGAAACAAAGTGAGGTATAATTTATTTATTTATTTATTTATTTATTTACTATGCTTATATACCGCTGTATCTCAAGCCCGAAGGCGACTCACAGCGGTTCACAAACAGTAAAAACAGTAGAAACAGCAGTGGTTCCATACAACATATAACAATTGACTTAACACATTATCCATAAATTACCAATAAGCAATTACAATGCACAATTATTACAAAAAACAACCGTACCCAATCATCCAAGCGTAGTCCAGGTTCGTCGTCCATTGTTCCATTCCTATGTTCCATTACCAGATTGCACTAAATTACTGAAATGCCTGCACAAACATCCAGGTCTTCACCTTTTTGCGGAATACCATTAGAGATGGTGCTAGTCTAATGTCCGTAGGAAGGGCGTTCCACAGCCGAGGAGCCACCACCGAGAAGGCCCTATCTCTCGTCCCCACCAGCCGAGCTTGAGAAGCAGGCGGGATCGAGAGCAGGGTCTCCCCGGAAGATCTCAAAGTCCTGGTGGGTTCATAGGCAGAGATGCGGTCAGATAGGTAGCTTGGGCCGGAACCATTTAGGGCTTTAAAGGCCAACGGCAGCACTTTGAATTCAGCCCGGTAGCAGATCGGTAGCCAGTGGAGTTGGCGCAACAGGGGGGTTGTATGCTCCCTGTGCTCCGCTCCTGTTAAAATCATGGCTGCCGAGCGTTGGACTAGTTGGAGCTTCCGAGCTGTCTTCAAAGGCAACCCCACGTAGAGAGCGTTGCAGTAGTCTAAACGGGATGTAACCAGAGCGTGGACTACCGTGGCCAAGTCAGACTTCCCAAGGTACAGGCGCAGCTGGCGCACAAGCTTTAGCTGTGCAAATGCTCCCCTGGTCACCGCCGAAACCTGGGGTTCCAGGCTCAGCGATGAGTCCAGGGTCACACCTAAGCTGTGAACCTGCGTCTTCAGGGGGAGTGCGGCCCCATCCAACACAGGCTGTAACCCTATGCCCTGTTCGGCCTTGCGACTGACCAGGAGTACCTCTGTCTTGTCTGGATTCAATTTCAATTTGTTCGCCCTCATCCAGACCGTCACAGCGGCCAAGCACCGGTTCAGGACCTGGACAGCCTCCTTAGTAGCAGGTGGAAAGGAGTGACAGAGTTGGACATCATCCGCGTACAGATGACACCGTACCCCGAAACTCCGGATGATCTCCCCCAGCGTCTTCATGTAGATGTTAAACAACATGGGAGACAATATTGAGCCCTGAGGAACCCCACAAGACAATGGTTGTGGGGTTGAACAGGTGTCCCCCAGCAACACCTTCTGAGTACGATCCTCTAGGAAGGACCTGAGCCACTGCAGAGCAGTGCCACCAAGGCCCATTCCCACGAGGCGTCTCAGAAGGATACCGTGGTCGACGGTATCGAAGGCCGCTGAGAGGTCCAGCAGCACCAACAGGGACACACTCCCCCTGTCGAGCTCCCGGCGCAGATCATCCACTAAGGCGACCAAGGCTGTCTCAGTACCATGTCCCAGCCTAAAGCCAGACTGTGCTGGGTCTAGATAATCCGTGTCTACCAAGAATACCTGGAGTTGTGAGGCCACCACACATTCCAAGACTTTGCCCAAGAAGGGGAGATTGGAAACTGGCCGATAGTTGTCGAATTTAGTGGGGTCCAGTGATGGTATAAGTACCACTACTACTAGTATTTTCATTAGGAAGATCTAAATGACCTACCGTATATTCCGGCATATAAGATGACTGGGTGTAGAAGACGACCCCCAACTTTTCCAACTAAAATATAGAGTTTGGGATATACTCGGTGTATAAGACTACCCTTCTTCCAATGCACACCAAATAAAAATTTTAAAAGCATCAGATTTGATTTCAATATGGTAATTTTCCTATTACTGTACCTCCTTCTCTGCCTCTCAGATCTCGCACATGCGCACCTGCACTACTCCACTGCAGTCCTCAGGAGCGAGATCTGAGAGGCAGAGGAGGAAGTACGGTAATAGGATACAAGGGCGGGCCAGACAGGTAAAAGAGGTGTGTTTTTCTGGCCCAGAGCCACTGTATCTCTTTTTTCCATACCCCGGGCGCCCCGGAAGCCTGCAGCTTGCTCCGCCCTTCACTTACACCTTCCTGGTGAGGCGCCCCTTCACCTCACCATCGGGACCGCCTTAAATCCACGAATCCTGATGAATGGATTTTCTTCTACCATACTTGTACAGTGTTGCCCTTAATGCTTTCATACAGTCGCTGCATACGGCGGGGACGTGGTCACTGCCATTTTTGAGCTCCCCCCACAATATGCAGCAACCACAGATTCTCCAATCCACATTGGAAGTTTCAGCACCCGCTCTATAAGACGACTCCCGCCATATAAGACTACTCTCGCATGTAAGACGACTCCCACGCATAAGGTTACTCCAGTGTATAAGACTACTCCCGCGTATAAGACAACTCCCGCATATAAGATGACCCCTGACTTTTGAGAAGATGTTCTTGGGTTAAAAAGTAGTCTTATATGGCAGAATATATGGTAATTCAGTGTTTCTCAACCTTCCTAGTGCCATGACCCCTTTATACAGTTCCTCATGTTGTGGTGACCCCCAACCAGCTGCAAAAGGTCACCTTACTGGGATCTGCACACATTATTCACCGATACATCACACAGTCCTAGACACTTGGGAAATGTCCGACATGGGATCTAATAGAGCAGCCAGCAGAGTGATCTTGTTTGCTGTGGACTCATCTTGTTGTGTTTCAAATAATGATGATGATGATGATGATGATAGAAACCCCAGGGGCCACCCAGTTCAACTCCCTTCCACAGTTCACAGCATTACCAAGGATTTTTTGTTGTTATCTATGAAAATCTTTCTCCGCAAAACCACTTGCATGTGACCAATGGCGAACCCCTTTTCGTTGCTCCAATGTTTGTTGTTGCCTCTTTCAATGACAATTGCCTCACTTCACCTTTGGTTCACCATGTCATGGACAATGGACCATCAATTGACGCTGAATGAGCTTATTAAAAGCTGTACAGCAATTACAACAACGAAGAATTACTTCCATCTGGATGCCTATGGACTAGTGGTGGAGTTGATTATTGATTTAAGGGCATAACTTAGTGGACGACCAAGTGATGAAGCTCCCAATTTTAGTAGTATATTTATATCTTTACTAGCCATCCCCTGCCACGCGTTGCTGTGGCCCACATGGGGGTTCTGTGTGGAAGGTTTGGCCCAATTCTATCGTTGATGGGGTTCAGAATGCTCTGTGATTCTAGGTGAACTATAAATCCCAGCAACTACAACTCCCACATGTCAAGATTCTATTTTCCCCAAACTCCACCAGTGTTCTCATTTGGACATATTGAGTATTTGTGTTGAGTTTGGTCCAGATCCATTGTTTGAGTCCACAGTGATCTCTGAATGTAGGTGAATTACAACTCCAAAACCAAAGGACACTGCCCATCAAAGCCTTCCAGTATTTTCTGTTGGTCATGGGAGAACTGTATGCCAAGTTTGTTTCAATTTCATCATTGGTGGGGTTCAGAATGCTCTTTGATTGTAGGTGAACTATAAATCCCTGCAACTACAACTCCCAAATGACAACATCAATTTTTTTTTAGTGAAGGACATACTGTTAGGTGTCTCGCATCCAAATTTGGTGTCAATTCATCCAGTGTTTTTTGAGTTCTGTTAATACCACAAACGAACATTACACTTTTATTTATATAGATTCATTTTTTTAAAACAGTCCCTTTACATTTTTGGTATATGTGTGTTTTGTGATGTATGCGTGAATGCAAATTGAAAAATGTGAATAAAAATAACTGAAAAAGAAAGGGAAGTAGATGGGGAAGGCAAGGGCTTAATGCATTCTTGGTTGCAACCACATTAAATCCATTGAATAAGTGGGGATTGCATAAGTGTTGACACAACCATTCCATGTATTTTACGCCAAGCTTGGTTTTTTCCTACTTTTAATTTCAGCCTTCATCTTGAGGTCTCGACAACCCAAATATGAAATAATTGGCAAAATTTGGAATATTCTTATCCAGAAAGGAACTGATTTCTGTAATCTTTACCCACCCTAATTGCTGTGAAGAGATACCCATGGACTATCTTACAATGCCCCCTGGTGTTCCTTTCCTTGTCTGGATGGAAGCAGCAATGAGGAGTGGATAACGCGGCAACATAGGTTGGGCTTCTTTCATGGCCAAGACTCCCCTCCAATGGCTCAAGCACATTATCTATGAAGAGATCTCAGTCCTAAATTGGTCTTTAGTATGAAAAGGTAGAAGGTCATGTCTGTCAAAGTAGCTGATCATTGGATTATGTCTCTGAAATCCAGGGTTTGACTCCTCACTTGGTTGTGAAAACCCACCTTGGGTAGGTCACATACTCTCAGCCCCAGAAAAACTTGTGATGTGTTCACCTTAGTGCAGTGGTTCTCAACTTTCCTAATGCTGCGACCCCTTAATGCACTTCCTCATATTGTGGTGACTTCCAACCATAAAATAATTTTCGTTACTACTTCATAACAGTAATTTTGCTACTGTTATGAATCGCAATGTAAATATCTGATATCTCCTTCCCTCCTTCTCCTTCCTTCCTCCCTCCCTCCCTCCCTCCCTCTTTCTCTGTATATGTGTTTTGCTGTGGTCAACCTTCCCTTCCTCTTTCTCTCCTCCTTTCTTTCTCTCCTTCCTTCTCTTTTTCTTTCCCTTCTTCTTTCTTCCTTCTCTACCTGCTTCTTTCCTCACTTCCTTTGCTCTTTGGTTCCTTCCTTCCTTGTCTTTCCTTCCTTCTTTCACTTTTTTATTTCCTTCTCTCCCTCCTTCCTTCTCTACCTTTCTTTCTTTCCTTTCTTCTCTCCTTCCCTCCCTCCCTCCCTCTTTCTGTGTATATGTGTTTTGCTGTGGTCAACCTTCCCTCCCTCTTTCTCTCCTCCTTTCTTTCTCTCCTTCCTTCTCTTTTTCTTTCCCTTCTTCTTTCTTCCTTCTCTACCTGCTTCTTTCCTCACTTCCTTTGCTCTTTGGTTCCTTCCTTCCTTGTCTTTCCTTCCGTCTTTCACTTTTTTATTTCCTTCTCTCCCTCCTTCCTTCTCTACCTTTCTTTCTTTCCTTTCTTCTCTCCTTCCCTCCTTCCCTCCCTCCCTCCCTCCCTCCTTCCCTCCCTCCCTCCCTCCTTCCCTCCCTCCTTCCTTCCTTCCCTCCCTCCCTCTTTCTGTGTATATGTGTTTTGCTGTGGCCAACCTTCCCTCCCTCATTCTCTCCTCCTTTCTTTCTCTCCTTCCTTCCCTCTTTTTCTTTTCCTTCTTCTTTCTTCCTTCTCTACTTGCTTCTTTCCTCACTCCCTTTGCTCTTTGGTTCCTTCCTTCCTTCCCTGACTTTCCTTCCTTCTTTCACTTTTTTATTTCCTTCTCTCCCTCCTTCCTTCTCTACCTTTCTTTCTTTCCTTTCTTCTCTCCTTCCCTCCTTCTCTCCTTCCTTCCTTCCTTCCCTCCCTCCCTCCTTCCTTCCTTCCTTCCCTCCCTCTTTCTGTGCATATGTGTTTTATGTGTGTTTGTGGATGTATGTGGCTATGCACATGTGTATTATTATTATTATTATTATTATTATTATTATTTGGCTTTTAAGTCCCTTCTGCTGTGTTTTTCAGTGTTTTTATGAGTGATGATCACTCGTTGGCCCAATAAGTGTATTGTGTCCAAATTTGGTGGCAATTCCACAAACGAACATTACATTTTTATTTATATAGATTATTTGACCTTAGCCATTATAGTTCCATTCTAAGGAATCCAGGGATCTGTTGTTTGGTCAAATATGGCAGAGCCATCATTATGCAGTCATTTAAGCTTGCGGACTACAGTTCTGGAGACCAGGGTTTGAATCCCTCTGAATGCAGTGAGTAACCTTAGGCAAATCACACACTCTCAGCCTCAGAGAAAGACAAGGTCAAACCCTCTCTGAAGACATTTTGCAGAAAAATCCTATGATAGGCATCAGTTGGAACACAACACACAAAAACAAGGCACTGAAAAGCTGCAGGTGATAATTTCGCATCCAGTTCACTAAATTGAAGGAACATCTGGGTGCAAAGCACTTTTCCGTTGAGGAGGAGGTGAAAATTGAAGTGACAAACTGGCTGAAAAGGGCGAAAGGAAACTTCTATGACACAGGCATCAAAAGCTCATCCCATGAATGTCAAAATGTGTTGAACTGAATGGTGTTTATGTGGAAAAATAATGTAATGCCTATGCTATAATCCATGTAAGTTTGATTAAAATATATTCATTCTTTGTATTTAAAAATATCTTGCAACCTTACTTTCTGGATAACCCTTGTATATTAAGGGTTCATTCCTTGCGCTGTGTTCACACGGCCCTTCAGAAATCTGGACCGGGTATGACATTTGATGTACTTTCTTCCCCTTACAATTCAGTCCCAAGCAACATACTTAAGACTTTAAAGCAGCGTTTCTCAACCTGGGGGTTCGGACCCCTGGGTGGGTCACGAGGGGGTGTCAGAGGAGTCGCCAAAGACCACCAGAAAACACATTATTTTCTGTTGGTCTTGGGGGTTCTGGGTTCTGTGTGGGAAATTTGGCCCAATTCTATCGTTGGTGGGATTCAGAATGCTCTTTGATTGCAGGTGAACTATAAATTCCAGCAACTACAGCTCTAAAATGTCAAGATCTATTTTCCCCAAACTCCACCAGAGTTCACATTTGGGCATATTGAGTATTCATGCCAAGTTTGGTCAAGATCCATCATTGTTTAAGTCCACAGTGCTCTCTGGAGGTAGGTGAACTACAACTCCAAAACTCAAGGTCAATGTCCACCAAACCCACCAAACCCTTCCAGTATTTTATTTTGGTCATGGGAGTTCTGTTGGTGGAGTTCAGAATACTCTTTTATTGTAGGTGATCCCAGCAACATCAACGGCCAAATGACAAAACCAAATCCCACCCCCCCCCCCCCCACCCCCAATCCCACCAGTCTTCAGATTTGGACCTATCAGGTATTTGTGAAAAATTTGGTCCAGTGAATGAAAACACATCCTGCCTATCAGATATTTACATTCTGATTCATAACAGTAGCAAAATTACAGTTATGAAGTCGCAACGAAAATAATGTTATGGTTGGGGGTCACCACAACATGAGGAACTGGATTAAGGGGTCGCGGCATTAGAAAGGTTGAGAAACTCTGCTTTAAAGAGAGAGAGTAAACATAAGAAGGCATCACCTTTTTCCATTTTCTCCTCTTCCCCTTCTTCTGCATCATTGTGTTTGTGGTGATTTACAGAGTAGAAGAGGAAAGGCCTCTGCCCCAAGGTGCTTGCAGTCGATATTTTGCATCAGAGAAAAGTCCAAAGAGAAAGAGGGGGCTTTGCTGCACAGCAAAAGACCATGGGGTTGTTTTCACTCGCACATGCTGTGGCTTAGTTTCAGTCCGGCATTCCTTTCCTTCCATTATGCTGCCTCCCCGAATTCCAGTTTAGCTTGGAAAAAGTCTAAAATTAATTCCAGAATTGGTTTGTGCATAGTTTTGCCACAGCTATGAGTTCCTTTCCATTCCTTTACATCATTTATTCCCCCTTTATGTTCCCAAAGCACATGTCCACACAGAAGAGGGGGGAAAATACAGTTCTTCCTGTGATCCACTCCTGCACAAACCCATACTGCTAAAAACTGCACACATCAATTAAGTTTCTTTGGATTGCAATTCGCAAACTCCCCATCTGGTATAGCCATGGGAGTTGTAGTCCAAAAGAAAGAATCTTGCCAAAGTGTGATTGGCTAGAGCAGCGTTTCTAAAACTGGAGATCAGAACCTCTGGGGGGTCATGAGGGGGGCAGGTTGTCAGAAAAGTCACCAAAGACTATCAGAAAACACAGAATTTTCTGTTGGCCTGGGGGTTCTGTGTGGGAAGTTTGGCCCAATTCTATCATTGGTGAAGTTCAGAAGACTCTATGATTGTAGCTGAACTATAAATCCCAGCAACTACAGCTCCCAAAATCAAGATCTATTTTCCCCAAACTCCACCAGGATTCACATTCAGGCATATTGAGTATCCGTGCCAAGTTTGGTCCAGATCCACCATTGTTTGAGTTCACAGTGCTGTCTGGATGTAGGTGAACTACAACTTCAAAACTCAAGGTCAGTGTCCACCAAATCCTTCCAGGATTTTTTCTTGGTCATGGGAGTTCTGTGTGCCAAGTTTGGTTCAATTCCATTGTTGAGGTTCAGAATGTTGTTTGAAAACTTCCAGGATGACTTGAACCACGAACCAGAGAACTCAGACTTAGCTTCTAACTCTAACCCAGTGTTGTCTGAAGGTAAACAACTTGCTCTTTAATAGACACTCATGAAATCATTCCGTTTCCCATGAATTTTCTCCAAAACCTTCCCACATAATCTCTCTGAACGATGCAATCTATTTTCTGCTCTGTCTCTAAACAAAGACTTTTGTTGATTTCCGCAACTACAGGTGGTTTCTTCTGGGAACCCTCCATATCACTCTTATAGCAGTAGCGAAATGACAGTTATGAAGTTGCAACGAAAATAATTTTATGTTTGGGGGTCACCACAACATGAGGAAGTGTATTATGGGGGTCACAGCATTAGGAAGGTTGGGAACAACTGTGTGTTAAAGGATCTGATTTTCTTCACCTTTGGATCTTGCATTCAGCATACTTTGTGTGGGTTTCATTTGCAAGATAGGATGTCTATACCATGGAATTAATGTGGTTTGGCACCACTTTAACTGCCGTGGCTCATTGTAATGGATTCCTGAGACTTGTAGTTTGGAAAGGACCAACATTCATTGGCAGGAAAACGACAACTCCTATGTATAGTTGAAGGCTTTCATGGCCAGAATCACTGGGTTGTTGTAGGTTTTTTCGGGCTATATGGCCATGGTCTAGAGGCATTCTCTCCTGACGTTTCGCCTGCATCTACGGCAAGCATCCTCAGAGCTAGTGAAGTCTGATGGAACTAGGAAAATGGGGTTTATATATCTGTGGAATGACCAGGGTGAGACAAAGGACTCTTGTCTGCTGGAGCTAGGTGTGAATGTTTCAACTGACCACCTTGATTAGCATATAATGGCCTGACAGTGCCTAGAGCAATCTTTTGTTGAGAGGTGAGTAGATGTCCTTGTTTGTTTCCTCTCCGTTGTTGTGCTGTTGTAATTTTAGAGTTTTTTAATACTGGTAGCCAGATTTTGTTCATCATACATCAAGGGGACCACTGACCGCATAGGGAAGCTGATGAGGAAACACAACATACAAGCTATCTACAGACCCACCAAGAAAATCCAACAAATGCTACATTCAGCAAAGGACAAGAGAGATCTTCTCACTTCTGCAGGAGTCTACCGTGTACCATGCAACTGTGGACAAGTCTACAGAGGGACCACCAAACGCAGCATTGCCCAAACACGAATCAAGGAACATGAAAGGCACTGCAGACTACTTCAACCAGAGAAATCAGCCATAGCAGAGCACCTGATGAACCAACCTGGACACAGCATTTTATTTGAGAACACAGAAATGCTGGACCACTTTCACAACCACCACGTCAGACTACACAGAGAAGCCATTGAAATACACAAGCATATGGACAATTTCAACAGAAAGGAGGAAACCATGAAAATGAACAAAATCTGGCTACTAGTATTAAAAAAACTCAAAAATTACAACAGCAAAACAACAAAGAGGAAACAAACAAGGACATCTAATCACCTCTCAACAAAAGTTTGCTCTAGGCACTGTCAGGCCATTAAATGCTAATCAAGGTGGTCAGTTGAAACATTCACACCTAGCTCCAGCAGACAAGAGTCCTTTGTTTCACCCTGGTCATTCCACAGATATATAAACCCCTTTTTCCTAGTTCCAACAGACCGCACTACCTCTGAGGATGCTTGCCATAGATGCAGGCAAAACGTCAGGAGAAAATGCCTCCAGAACATGGCCATATAGCCCGGAAAATCCTACAACAACCCACTTATAGTTATTATTGTGATACATATATAGATATTATTATTGTAGATATATTATAGCCCAGGGTTGCTAAAAAAGTAAAAATGGATGGCCATCTTTCGGGAGTGTTTTGATTGTGCCTTCCTGGACAGCTTTTCCTAACTCACAGATCAATGCATTTGTTGGATTTTTGTAGCATTTGTTGGATTAGTTGGATTTTCTCGGTGGGTCTGTAGATAGTTTGTACATTGTGTTTCCTCATCAGCTTCCATATGCGGTCAGTGGTTCCCTTGATGAACAAAATCTGGCTACCGGTATTAAAAAACTTTAAAATTACAACGGCACAACAACAGAGAGGAAACAAACAAGGACATCTAATCACCTCTCAACAAAAGATTGCTCTAGGCACTGTCAGGCCATTATATGCTAATCAAGGTGGTCAGTTGAAACATTCACACCTAGCTCCAGCAGACAAGAGCCCTTTGTCTCACCCTGGTCATTCCACAGATATATAAACCCCATTTTCCTAGTTCCAACAGACCTCACTACCTCTGAGGATGCTTGCCATAGATGCAGGCGAAACGTCAGGAGAGAATGCCTCTAGACCATGGCCATATAGTTCGAAAAAACCTACAACAACCCAAAGACAACTCCTATGATTCCATAGCACTGAGCCAAAGCAGTTGAACTGGTGTTCAAACTGCATTAACTCTAAAACATGGATGGTAAGGCACATATCTCATAGGATTACCGAAAGGAAAGCATGGCAGTTGGAGGAAATATGAATTCCTCATTAATTTCTAGTTTGACCCATAGGTTTATTTTATCCGTTTTGGAATACAGTCGATCCAAATGCCCTTTAGTTAAACTTTCAAATTCATTAATTCGTTAATTTCTCCTCTTTTTTCTTTTGAAAATTAAAATGTGAGGGAGGAAACTAGGAATATTACAGAGGCCGATATCAAATTGCTTGTCCCAGTGAGAGCAGACTCACAGAATCAACTGCTAAATGTTAAGTCAACATTGACAGAAATCCACTTTATTCAGTTGATCTTCTCTAGTTGGAACTAGCAATTGGATGTAGGCCAGAGCAATTTTCTTTAATTTAGCAGAACAGTTGGTTCATAAAGTGGTACAGATTATGGGGTAAAGCCTGACATATTTTTATAGCCTTTGAAGTCAAGTTATGGCTCCAGAGGCACGAAAGGGCTACGGCGGGAGATATTAGCCAATGCGAGCTCCTTTTTCCCTTTGCATTAAAACTGGGTCAAGGCGGCTCACCAGCATGGTTGGAAATCAATTAAAAACAAATAAAACGATTTAAATGATTTGTTTAATCCAATAAAATAATCAGTGACCATTGAAACACTTAATAAAGCTGGTTTAGGTAAGTTGCTATTTAATCTTCATAAGACTGTAGATAAACCAAAGGCGGACCAAGGAGACCTGCACAGTGCAATACAGATAAAGAACCATATTTAAATGATACAATATACAGTAGAGCAGTGTTTCTCAACCTGGGGGTCGGGACCCCTGGAGGGGTCGCGAGGGGGTGTCAGAGGGGTCACCAAAGACCACCAGAAAACACAGTATTTTCTGTTGGTCACGGAGATCCTGTGTGGGAAGTTTGGCCCAATTCACTCCTTGGTAGGGTTCGAATGCTCTTTGATTGTAGGTGAACTATAAATCCCAGTAACTACAATTCCCAAATGTCAAGGTCTATTTTCCCCAAACTCTACTAGTGTGCATACTGAGAATTCGTGTATGTTTTGTCCAGATCCATCATTCTTTGAGTCTACAGTTCTCTCTGGATGTAGGTAAATTACAACTCCCATAACTCAAAATCAGTGCCCACCAAACCCTTCCAGTATTTTCTGTTGGTCATGGGAATTCTGTGTGCCAGGTTTGATTCAGTTCCATCGTTGGTGGAGTTAAGAATGCTCTTTGATTGTAGGTGAACTCTAAATCCCAGCAACTACAACTCCCACAGGATAAAATCGATATCCTCCCCCAATCTGTTACTATTCATAACAGCAGCAAAATGAGTTATGAAGTAGCAACGAAACTAATTTTATGGTTGGGGGTCACCATAACATTAGGAAGTGTATTAAGGGGTCGTGGCATTAGGAAGGTTGAGAACCACTGCAGTAGAGTCTCGCTTATCCGACATTCCGTCTTATCCGATGCATCTATCTGATGCCTCCTTTTCCTCCAGCATTTTCCTTTCAGTTAAAGGAGCGCTCCCCAACTCTCTCGCCATTCCCAAAAAGTGAAAAAGGCAAGAGGAGGAGGAGGAGGAGGAGGAGGAGGAGGAGGGAGAGGGGGAAAAGAGGCAGGAACAGAAGCGGAAGCGTTCTCCACAGTCCTCTTCCACATCTGGACACTTCCTGCCGGACACTTACTTTGCGTTAACCATTTGAGTCCCTTTTGTTAGTCTTCTAGGTGTCTAGCGCCACATTGGATGGGTAACCGTAGGAGACTCCATATTATCCGACATTTTCATTTATCCGACATTCTGCCAACCTGTTTATATCAGATAAGTGAGACTCTACTGTAATAGAATATTTTCCTTTAGGTAAGGTTGCTGTTTATTGTAGAAGGGTTTCATGGCCCGAATCACTGGGTTGTTGTAAGTTTTTTCGGGCTATATGGCCATGTTCTAGAGCAGTGGTTCTCAACCTGGGGTCCCCAGATGTTTTTGGCCTACAACTCCCAGAAATCCCAGCCAGTTTACCAGCTGTTAGGATTTCTGGGAGTTGAAGGCCAAAAACATCTGGGGACCCCAGGTTGAGAACCACTGTTCTAGAGGCATTCTACTTTGACCCATAGGTTTATTTTACTGACTTGGCCATGGTGGTCCATGCTCTGGTTACATCCCATATAGACTACTGCAATGCTCTCTACGTGGGGTTGCCTCTGAAGACTGCCCGGAAGCTACAACTAGTCCAACGTGAGGCAGCCAGATTACTAACGGGAGCGGGGTACAGGGAGCATACTACTCCTCTGTTGCGCCAGCTCCACTGGCTGCCAATTGGCTTCCAAGCACAATTCAAAGTGCTGGTGTTGACCTATAAAGCCCTAAACGACTCCGGCCCAGTTTACCTGTCCGAACGGATTCTCCCCTACGAACCATCAAGGTTGTTAAGATCTTCTGGAGGGGCCCTGCTCTCGGTCGCACCACCTTCACAATCGCATCTGGTGGGGACGAGAGACAGGGCCTTCTTGGTGGTGGCCCCTCGGCTATGGAACTCTCTCCTGGTAGAGATCAGATCTGCCCCCTCCCTCCTGACTTTCAGAAAGATTGTAAAATCTTGGCTCTGGAACTTAGCATTCTCAGATTGATGATCGAATCAATAACTGTTGACCACAAGCGGGTGGTGGTG